>NC_092427.1:37404192-37704192 GCF_036169615.1 Heliangelus exortis | reverse complement strand
TTCACAGTGAAATTCTCCCTCTTGCCAGTACCCAGCATCTAGGCCTTACCTACACAGCACTGCTCCATTTTCCAAACAAAACCATACAATTGAGAGACATTTCATGAAGCCAAGTTTAATTTGTCAATTCTTCCCACTGGCCAAGCTAATTCTGTCCCCATCCCACTGCAGCCAGAGATCTGTTGTGCAGGGAGTGCAGATTCTCCCAGATGCTTCCCAGTGCTCTCCTCCAAATGTCAATGGCATGCAAATTAATTCCACATGCAAATGAGCAGATCAGTGAATGGTGACAAAAATGCCCTGTTATTCCAGTTCTGCAGCTCCAGAAAAACAAGTCAGCCTCACTACATATATGTTATCTTTTATCTGAAAACTCTGTAAAACATTTAGTGGCCAGATTCAGAATAAAGCACTAGGTTGTGTCTCAGTCTTCCCAGACTTACTGGAAACCTGGGATTAAAGGTGGCAAAGTCCAGTCATTAAACAAAGGACAAAGCATTGCTGTGTGGGCACTGATGATTCAGTTTCTTCTCTCTGTGTAACCACCTGAATAACTTTGTATGAGTTTATATCAGTGCACTGGAATGAGGAATCCTCTCCCCTACTTGCTAGGCAGTTGAGCACTCAACAGTGCCAGCAGTCTCCACAATCCTCCCCTACAGAGCCAAACTCACAGGTCAGGAAAGCTCTACCTCATTCCCCCACACCTCTGGTGTCACACAGTCACATGCTAAAGTCTCCCAAATCCCTGGAATTTGTCCCATCCTTCTAATGAAAATTAATAAAAATTACACTGTCCACATCAGTGCTAAACGAAGAACTGGGAACATGCAGATAAAAATATTAGTGCAAAAAAGCATCAGTCTGATTGAATTTTTGCTTCAGTAAGCAAGATGTCATGGCCCCAGGATGCACCTATGGAATACTACTCCAGTAACAGCAAACACTGATGCTGATAAGATGCCACTTCCAGAAATCCCCTGTCATGGCTGCCAAGGCTCCCCAGGAAATGGAGGTATTTATTTCAAAACAAGTGAGTTTATGGATCAAAAACCTTTTGCTTCCTTTACCCAATTCTTCTGTAAAGGTTCATTTCAATCCAAGCAGAAACCCACTGCAGCCCCAGTACCTAGCCTGATAGCAGGGCTGCACTTGGTAGGGAAGATGTGAGAAGGTATGGTGGTCCCTTCCCTCTCAGCTCCTGTCACATGAAGCACACACTCCTGGAACTCCTGGTGCACAAAGCAAGGTGACAATAAATAAATAAATTCCTTATTTACAGCTACCAGGAATTTGCTTACATTGCTGAAACCTCCTGGGTCTGTTCTTTGCCAGTTAGGAGCACTCCCCTCAAGGATTGGCCCACCAGAAGGAGCAACCCAAACTACAGGGAGGTTTTTGGTACTGCCCACTGGTTAATCATTGCCTGCTAAATGAAATGTGTTACCAAAGGTAGCAGAGATGTTTGGGAGGGAGCACTTTGGCATTTGTCATATGAAGAAGTCTTCTAGTCTCCCAAATCCTCTCTTGATGCTAAGTTTGTGGCATTCAGCTCCAGCAATATCATAGAATCATAGAATCCTAGAACTGGCTGGGTTGGAAGGGACCTCAGAGCTCATCAAGTCCAACCCTTGATCCACTCCCACTGCAGTTCCCAGCCCATGGCACTGAGTGCCACATCCAGGCTCTTTTGAAATATCTCCAGGGATGGAGAATCCACCCCTTCCCTGGGCAGCCCATTCCAATGGCTGATCACCCTCTCAGTAAAGAAATTCTTTCTAATGTCCAACCTAAACCTCCCCTGGCACAACTTGAGACCTCTTGTGCCCTCTTGTCTTGCTGAGAGTTGCCTGGGAAAAGAGCCCAACCCCCCCCTGGCTCCAACCTCCTTTCAGGGAGTTGTAGAGAGTGATGAGGTCTCCCCTGAGCCTCCTCTTCTCCAGCCTCAACACCCCCAGCTCCCTCAGCCCTTCCTCACAGGACTTGTGCTGGATCCCTTCCCAGCCTCCTTGCTCTTCTCTGGACCTGCTCCAGCACCTCAATCTCCTTCCTGAGCTGAGGGGCCCAGAACTGGACACAGGACTCAAGCTGTGGCCTCCCCAGGGCTGAGCACAGGGGCAGAATCCCTTCCCTGGACCTGCTGGCCACGCTGTTCCTGAGCCAGCCCAGGATGCCATTGGCCTTCTTGGCCACCTGGGCACACTGCTGGCTCCTCTTCAGCTTCCTGGCAATCCAGACTCCCAGCTCCCTTTCTGCCACTCTGTGCCCAGCCTGGAGCTCCCCATGGGGTTGTTGTGTTGAACCTCATCCCGTTGGGATCAGCCCAACTCTCCAGGCTGTCCAGGTCCCTCTGCAGAGCCCTCCTGCCTTCCAGCTGATCCACACTGCCCCCAGCTTGGTGTCATCTGTGAATTTGCTGATGATGGACTCGATCCCCTCATCTAAATCCTCACTAAAGGTATTAAACAGAACTGGGCCCAACACTGTCCCTGGGGGACACCACTAGTGACCAGCCACCAATTGGATCAGCCCCGTCCATCATCTTGTAGCACAAAGCAGCAGAGGTTATGGGGGAAGAGGAAGTTCAGAGTGGGCTGAGAGGCAGAGAGATGTTATCTGTCAGAAGCTCTGTCAGCAATGTGCTTGTCCTGACAGATGCAGTGAGCTGAGTGGTGATGACAGATGGAGCTGAGGTCACTGATAAGCCTGTGGGGAGTGATCTGGTCAGCCCACCTGCACATGGCCTTAACAACCAAGTTCCTTGCTGCTGCTACCCCAGGGGTGGCACTGGTGATGGGCTGGGACTGGTGATGGGCTGGGACTGGTGATGGGCTGGGACTCCCCGTGGCTGCTGCACCTTGATGTCTCTCCCAAAATTCAGTGCCCAACATTCAGCAGTCACTTAAAAAGACACACACCTCCTGACTCCAGAAAAACTGCATTTAAAAGGAGGTGAATGTTTACACAGAGTGGTCATGATTTAATTTTTTTTTTAATTCAGTGGCTGACCTGCAGTTGTGTCTGTGAGGGAAGGAAACAGTAATGGTCTGTCAAGGAAAAAAAAAAAAAAAACCAAACAACCCAACCCAACAAAACACACCAAGTCCAAACTCATCAAATAACACATAGTTGTCACTGATGCAAAAAGTTGGAATGTGCTCCTTAAAATGTTAACTATTTCATTCAGCTTGGAATTCTTCAGCCTGCCCTAGCAAAGACTGCAAGGAAAGGTCCTTTCTGGTTACAGTGCTGACTGTGCCAGTGTGACAGATGTTTCCTGTCTTATTGGCTCTGTTAGTGCTTCACTCCATTTTTATTTCCAGCAAGCACTGGCCAACAAATAAGTTTTCATCCTTCTCAGTAGTGCTCTTGCTTCTGTCTCAGGCCAGCACAGCTACCTCCAAATGAGGTCAGAACATTCCCACTACAGATCCTTCACTTTTTGCACAAGCCCCACGCACCATCTTTTCTTCTGTGAGTTTGCAGAGATGGTTTGAAGAGGCTTTGCTGTTTGATTTTCATGCTAGTCTCAAGACCTCCATACTTTCAGATCTCTACTACTTACTTCAATTTTTCCTTTTTTCTGCTTCTGTTTTCCAAAAAAACCCCTTGGAATTGTCACCAGGAGGGAGGATCGAGGAAAAAAAAAAAAAAAACCATAACTAAGTGCTGAGCTCACTTTACCATATGTGAAATTGCAACTACAAGCCAAGGCTTTTTTTTTTTTTTTTTTTTTCTGTATCATCTAATCTATTACAGAAGATGCCAGAAAATGGAGGAGCCAAAGACTTAGCAGGTAGTGGGCCAATATATGAGCACTGAAGGCCTATTCCAGTTGTCAGCAAAAGCTTTGGAAAGACTGGATCAGGGCCTAAAGTTTTTAAATCTGAAGCTGGAAGGCTCCTGCCACAAGAAGAAAAATCTGGTTTATGCTACAACATAATCAGCTCCATTTCAACACTAACAGTAACCTTTTTTAATTACTCCCAATGCAAACTGCCTCTTGAGGCAATGAGGTTTGGTGCCTGTGGACAAAATTGTGGTAAGCTGAGAATATTTAACAGCTCTGTGTGTGTGTTTATTCATCAGATCACACAGCACACTCAGCTGTGACCGTGGGCATTTCTAGATGGCTTGGGTGGGTCCTGGAAGCTGGGGAGAAATAGAGCTTGAATACCCTTTCTACCACAGATGTTTACAGCTTTTTATTCAGGAATACACTTTGTAATGTTGTTCTGTTCGAATTTTGCTTCTTCATATAGAAGCTGTGCATCTGGAGGAAGAATCCTCCACCTCTTCCTAGGGGCTGCAGGGCCTGAAAAAGTCCTGAATCCCTCACAGCACCACATTATGTACCAGTTGTTACATACATGAGGGCTTCCCACATGGAAAAGTGAGAGCTGAGGTTGAGTTAATAGAGTCACAGAATGTCAGGGGTTGGAAGGGATCTCTGAAGATCATTGAGTCCAACCCCCCTGGCCAGAGCAGGACCAAAACCAGGGCAGGTCACTCAGAAATGCATCCAGATGGGTCTTGAAAGTCTCCAGAGGAGACTCCACAGCCTCCCTGGGGAGCCTGTTCCACTGCCCCTCACCCTATCACAGGGCACAAGTGAGAAGAGGTTGTCCTTTCCTTCTTGATGCCCTTCCTTCAGCCTTCACACATTTGCACCCATTAATTAGATCCCCTCTCAGTCTCCTCTCCAGAGTAAAAAGCCCCTTCCTTCCTAAGGCAGGTGTTCCAGTCCCTTCATCTTCCTCACAGCCCTCTGTTGTCCTCTCTCAAGTAAAATCCTGTCCCTCTTGAGCAGGGGAGCCCAGAACTGGATGCAAAAAGGAGCTGTCAATTCAAAAGAACAACCAAAGCAAGCAGGAGCAGAGCCCCCCAAGCCTGGCTGCTGCTCACACCTCTCAGCACCACTGCCATGACATTTGTTTCACACATGTCCCAGCTTGGCAGGCACCTGATTTACAGCTTCACACTTTGGTTGGCTTTCTGCACACTTGCTCTCCAGCATCTTGTTCACACTTCAGATGCTGCTGTCATCTTCTTTTTGCAGTGCTGACTTCACAGGCTCAGGTTATGGCACAGGACAAAACTCTTGCTCTGGGTTACGCCAGCACCACCATCACCTTCAGCCAAGGTAGGAATTGGTGACATAGCCATTTTATTTAAAAAAAAAAGCCATTAACCTGCCAATAATTAATAACCTGCACTGTAATAATCAACTGTGCCTGTTCAATTAAAAATGCTGACAGGTAACTATGAGTCCACTTCTCAACAGAACTGCACTCATTGCCACCAGTCCCAGATTTGGCCCAGAAGCACTCACTTGTCCCATTTTTCTGAGATGCCAGGCTAGGGCAGACCTGTACCAGAACCCTCTGTTTTTTTCAATAAGTGACCTTACAGGGAGCTGGCCTCCAATTACAACAAGGAGCCAAGACTGTTCTTCCAAGGAGTGTGTTTACTCCCCCTGAAGGATGCAGCAGCAAGAATTCTTGTGGCATCTGCAGCCACGTAAGCAAGAAGGAGGGACTGAGGAGCAGGCACTGATGCACACTGCTGGACTTTGCCTTATTTGCAGACACTAAAGAGAATTTTTACAATTATTGAATTGCATTATGGCAGACAACATATATAACATGGCACCACACTCGTCATAGAAATGATCTAGAGAGACAGAAGGTATAAGGAAACAGCACCCAAGAAGTAAAAGGATCTATCCTTAAAATACTGCTTTCCAATGAGTCTGTGTTACAGGACCTATTTCCACAACAAACCCAAAGGGCTCCCCAGTACACACCTATCTCCCAAGCCAGCCTTCAGACAAACAAAAAGACTGACATGACTCAGTCATGAGATTGGAACAAGAAAGCACTCATTTGCCCAGCTGTATGGCAAAGTTTAGCCCTTGGCTACAAAGCATCTCCTGACAGCTCAAGAATCCTCTCTGGTTTGTGTTAATGAGCTCATTCCCAAAGAAAATGGGACAGTAAAAATTACTCCTACACTGTGCTCTGTGCATACAGGATAACTTACAGAGTTATTAGCAGATTTCAAACAGAGCTGACAGAGGAATGGGCAATTCAGAATGAAGAGAAACCAGGCAGTTAGATGGGGGACCCCCCCTTCAGCATCTGGCTGAGGCTTTTGTCAGACAGCACTGTTGGAAAGCCAGTCTTACAAATTTTGCAACTGCAAAAAAGTCAAAGTTTGCATAAATCATGAAGCATAAATCCACAGAAACCATATTTGTTACCTCAGTTGCTCATTTTATCCTGAAGGAAGGGAGAAGTTCCAAGCTTTTCCTGGTGGGATACTATTCCCACATGGATTTATCAGTGGCACACAAACCCTATTACTGTATCCCAGGATGTGAAACACTAAGCACTTCCCTAAGTGACTGAGCAGGAAGAAACAAACCCAGCATTTTGCTTAAGGGGCTAAAGGGTTACTTTGGTGCAACCACTGGAGCAGGTAAAGGTTATTCAAGCATCCTTAAGGGCACCAGCTTCCTCTCTCCCTTGAATTCTTGTTATAACCCAGTTTTCACCTCAACCTTCACATTTATGGGATTTGATTGAATTACTAAAGGAGGAAGTGTTTTCTTTGCTCTCTGTGGCAATGAGGGACATTGGCTGTGCTTGCCCTGAGATCAGGGGGTGTTGCTGCCAGCATGGCACTCCAGAGCACTGTCAGGATAACAAGGATCACATTCCAGAAATGTGTGACCCTGGGATCATATGAAGGCATCTGACTGCAAGAGAGGGCTGCATGTTTCAGAGAAACAAAGATTTACAAGCAAGAACAAGACAGGAGCATTTAATGAAGGGCTGGGTAAAGGTTATTTTGCTTGTTTTCACCCAATACACTGCTTTTTTAGTGCTGGAAGTGCCATGCACCCTTCACACTGGAATTCTGCACCTCAGGCTTGGCTGAAAACATGTCAGAGCCTGGCTGGCCTTCTGCCTGCCTGAGGTGCTCAGGGTGTTGTGGTGGAACAACCCACCTGTCCCTTGAAACACAAGAGGGAGGTCATCATTCCACAGTCTTACTTATATTTTTCTTTTCATTCCAGGATTATAAAAAGATACTGGGAAAGGCTTTTAGGTCTCAAACTAGAGTTCAGAGATCTGATGCCTACTTTCCTGTCATTCTTCAGGATTAAAGCTTATAAATGATGCTGAATAGTAAAAATAGTAAAAATATTATGCTCTCTCCTGGTACTTGCATGCCTGCATTCTCTGCTCACTCAGAAGATCCCACTCACAACTCTGGGCCTCCAAAGTCACCCTGCAGAATTGGGGTGAGGAAGGGGTGGATCCTGACCCCACCTGTTCTTGTGCCTTTTCAGAATCTATGTTCTGTACCTCACGAGATGCAACTGAGCACACAGTCATGCAGGTCACTAAAAGAAAACAGAAACATAACCCAAAAAAGCTTTTCTCACCAAGGTTTAGCTCAGTCTGAGAAAGGATGTGAGTTGTGATGTGTTCCCACTGGACACCTTTGAATCAAACACCTGCTGGCTTTCCTTTCCAAACACCTGATGAAGACACTTACTGCACACTCCTTTGCTAATTAAACTCCTGCCTGGCTGTCCTGTGGATCAGGTTTGTGGAAAAAGCCTGGGCTCTGATGCAGCTGGAGGCAGGACTGAGCACAGACAGCTCACACACTGCCTCTGCTGACACTTCAAAAATACAAGGTACAGATTCAGCAATATAACAAAAATGTTGTGATCAAAACTGAATGGAAAACCTCACCTGTAAAGCCAGGTATCATGACTCTGGGAACTCTTAGTAGCACCTGAACACAGGCCTGAGTAGATGCTCGTTTGCAGGAACAATGTTCTAGTTTGTCCTAACAGAACCATACTCAGTGCCCTTGGTTACTGGGATGGAAAAGGACACAGATTGCAAAGTGACCCAGGCAACTGGGACTCCTGCTGCAGGTACCAAAACTAACTCTAAATGAGACAAATGACTGCCATGCACTGGAAGGCATTCACATCACCTTACATGCCTGGGGTAAGAGAAGCACTTTTGAGGACCAAACTGGAGCAGAATCCAAGCTACAGTCACCTGGGGAGAAGGGTTCATGGGGTCAGGTGGATGTCCATGAGTAGCATTTGGATGAGCCTGTCCAAAGATGCTCATGCTTTTGAGCACACCCATCAGACCTTGTCACCTGGGTACCATGCAGGACCCAACCACCACCTGTACAATGAGAGACAGAGACTTTCAGTCTGGCTAAACGAGAAGTGAAGCAGAGAAAGGGGAATGGATTCTTGAAAACCTTCCAGCAATCACACCACGCCTGAAGCCCGCACAAGAGCTCTCTGGTCAGGGAGAGGGAGTTCAAGAGATGGACAAGATATCCTGAGCACCTACCAGCAGGAGGGCACTGGGGTTTGCCAGCAAGCAAGCAATGCAGTGTTACAGCACTCTGCAAGAGAAGTTTGATTCCAACATGCAAGTGGCAGCACTGCAGAGGAACACCTGCCCTGGCCAAGAGCATTCCAGCACAGACAGCAGCCATGCAGCCCTGTCCTGCCACAGCTGAAACATCCTGAAGAGCAGGAGGACTCATGAGCATAAACACAAAGAAAAACAACACTTAAGATTGCTGTTCCTGATTTTTATGCCTGTACTTTTTACCTGCTGTCCATGCCTGGTCTCCCTTGCTGTGGCTAAGCTGGTCCTGAGTGACCCAGTTGTGTGTCTCAGCCTTAACTCCATTCCAGGATCAGCCCTGAGGCAGTGCTGATGCCACTTCCACTCTAAATGCCAAGGAAGAGGTAAACAACACTTTGTTTAATTCCAGAAAATCCAGGTTCACTGCTTGAGTGACAGGCAGTAGCAAAAAAGGTGAATATTGTCATTTAGCAAAACCAGTACAGCTGGCAAAGGACAACAGGACAAAAACCTATTCCAGGTTCTATTTGCACAGTACAATTTCTTTGGCTCCATCTATGCAGGCAGCATGAAAAAAAAGAAACCCCTGATGACACACAGGCTTTGCTTTGCTGGCTGCCATTAAACACAGGAGCCTCTCCATCCAGTTCTCCAGCAGAGCCAGGGACAAATGGCAAACAGAACCAATCCAAGAAAAAAAAAAATGTAGCCATTATTCTGCTTTAACCAGAGATTTCCAAGAGCTGCTTAATCTTCTTGTAGTTTGCACAGAATGGATGCACTGTTTATTTAAATAACAGTGGAGAGACACGCTGATTGGGAAGGAAAGATTGACACTTACAAAGATGAAAAAAAAAATTACAAATTCTACCACAGTTACAGCTCAATGTCTCAACACCAGTATAATATACAAAGCTTCCAGTCTAATGATTTTTAGCCAGTTTTTGAGTTGACATTGCTAATTATGACATTTGATCCTCAGTCTAAGATGGTTTTTGTAGAACATCTTGCTATTAAAAGATATTTTAAATAAAAAGGTACCACAACCTAATTATTTTAGCACTGTACAAATTCCAGTCAAAGAATTGACCTCCTTGCTTCCTTCAGAAATGCCAATTACCACCCATCCTGCCGATTAATCTCCTCAATTAATGCCTCCTTGCCAACATGCCATGCTTTTCATTTGTGTGCTGCAGCTAATTGAAATGCTTCCCGATCTGCTGTGCAGATCATTATCTAACCCCAGCTCCACTGCCAGAGCACACACACTCCCCCTGTTGCAGAGTAAGCTGCAGCATCAGCCTCTGCCTCATCCCAGGGTTTAGGTGTCCCAAAGGATGCTCTGCTTTTCATCTGCTGAGGGCTGCTCCAACACTTCAGTGGCAATAAAGCCATGAAATGCTGGGCTGCTCAGAACCAAGCACGTGTGCACACACACACAGGGCACTGGATGGACAGCAGAACAGTCAGTGCTCATCCTCTGAGGGGAAGAAGTGCAGAAAAAGGAAAGCTTTTATCCAAGAGCACCTAAAACTGCAGGAGCAGAAACTTAATGCAGAATCTTCTGATCCCGGGTTACAACTTCCCAACCAGCTCACTCTGCACAAGCCTTCACACTGCACACATGCCAGAATCCAGGCTTAGCCTTAAACTGAGTTTTGATCACATGTCTGTACTTTCTTAACTACACAGCCAAAAAAAAAAAAAAAAAAAAAAAAACCACCCCAAAAAAACCCACCCACAGTCCTGGTTTACAGAACACACCTGAAATATTTTGTCTAAAAAATGATGAGATGATAGGGAAGACAGACAACCTGCATCTAGCACCAGGGTAAGAACCTACTGGTTTATCCAAAGCTTCTTCATGAATATAGTCAAGAGAAGAGCAGGGAACTGACAGAATCATCCCTTCCCCATCTGTGCTGGGCACAGTGCAGCAAAACACAAAATTCTGGAAGAAGTTCCCCTGGGGGTACTGAAGTAACTACCTGCAACAGCTATTCTTCCATCTTCCTGAAGAATCACAGCAGTGAATTACCAAATACAAGGAAAAATATTCCTAAAGCTTGAATTTTATAGAACACTTGAGAAGAACAACAGAATCCCTTCAGGTACAAAGTCATTCAGAACATTCAATGGAAAAGTTCACCTGGGAGGAATGTTACTGCCCCACTCACACAAAGCAGGACAAAACCAGCAGGAACTGTTTCCACTGGTGTGGGATTTTGGTGGGAAGTGAAAACTTCCAGAAGAAAACATTAAACTGGTCTTTTGGGGAGTTTAAAGTGGAAAAATTGGAGATGGAAAGTGACCAGGACTGAAACAGATACTCAAGAGTTACTGAGGGGAACCAGATTTGACCACATGTACCAAGCCAGGCTGCATCTTTATCTTCATGAAGTCCACAACCCAGTGTCACCAACATGCCTGGCTTCTTCCATCAGCCTAATCAATTTTTATCAATATTTCTCTCAAATTCTCACTCTTCTCCAATCACACAAGAGAGGGCTTCTTTATGACCATCTGCCTTTGCTCCATCCTCTTTCCTGACACCTGTACCACCTTCCAGTCTGTGACTCACCTGATACCAGTGCACAGAAAGCTACACTTTGTGGTGATTTATAACCAAAGGAAATTTTGAAAATAAGTTTTTTGCTGATTGGTAATTTTTGTCAAGAAATTGTGAGCTGAAGTCAAACCACGTCCTCACTTGTGCCAGTTTACCTGACAATAAATAATCAATAATAAAGTTATTCCCCATTTGTCCAGAGTTAAACTTGCCACAGTTATTTTAAATATTTCATGTTCAGGTGCTGAAAGATAAAAAAGTCCCTCATACATACTCCTACCACACGGCCAACCTGGAGGATTTATTGTGTGGAGATTTATATAATGAATAACAGATTGTTCTCATGTTTCTGTTTCAGTAAACCCCAGTGCTGTTGCCAGTTCATAAAGAAGCTTCAAGATCTGTTCATGCTGAAAGACATTAAGACACAAGGGCAAGAAAACAGTCAATTAAGTTTAAGGTCAGTAATATGCCACGTGAAATACAGACTGAAATACATGAGCTGTACCACAAGAATTATTCCAGGAAGCTGTGCTGGCTGTGTTGCTATAATTTTATGTGTGTGTTACACATACAACTGCTCACACACATATAGATACATACACTTCCCAAAAAATAAACTTCAGATCCCTGGCAGTATCACCATAGCACCACCCAGATGCTGCCTGTGCCTCATTCTTTGGCCTGATGGTTATCCCATGAAGTCTGAGAGAAAGAGGCCCCTGTTTGTAATTAGTAAGGAAATAAAAGTGTTTATGGAGAAGGAGAATGCAGAGAGCTTCTTAGGCTGAGTCCTGCCCAGAGCCAACGTGGTTTTGTTGTGTGGATGTTAAAAGTGACCCAGCCAAGTTTGGCTGCAGCACAGCAGAGCATCTGCATGTCATTCACTGACTTCCAAATGCCACAGGAATAAACACACACAGCCCTGGGAGCAGCAGAGTGCTACAGCTGACTATGAACCCAGAGGAAGCATCCAAAGAGGAGTAGGGCACAGACACACACACATTGAGTTGATGTTTCTGGTGTGCAGGGATTTGCACAACCTAAATTCCCACCCAAACCATGCTGAAGCACTTTGTAGGATCAGAGTGAAAGGTGGAGGGAGAAATCAGTGCCCATCCAGGTTGCTTTGGTGAGGACACATCACACTACAGACCTTACTCTCAGTTTTCCTACCTTACTCTCCTATGACTTCACTGCTCCCCATGGTGCTACCTGTGATTGTTGCAGGCAGAAGCAGGAGTAGAAAAAGGTGCAAAATAATTGCCTGGAAACAGTTTTGTAAGGAGGAGTAAAAAAGTGTGGATTCTTCAAGTAGGAGAAAGTGTTTGCTGAACTGAAGACAGCTAAAGCCAAACCAAACCCACTTTTCATTGTCCTCTGCACAAACACCACTTGAGATCACCACAGAGCCACATCCAAAAATAACCTTTAACCCTTTTATCTTTGCAGGATAAAATGCAGCACCTTGATAGAAATACTCATTCTGTGTTCCCTGGGATTGCAGGTGTGGTAGGAACCCTAAATGCCTTGGCTGAGAAAATGTACAGACTGAGAAGGTGAAAACTGATCACCATTATCAGCTGTGCCTGGTGCAGAAAGCACTGCAGCAAAACACAGGCTCCAGCTGACAAAGAGCTCACCAACCAAGTTATTTCCTGCTTTTAAAAGTGCATTTCTGGGCCACAAAATATACAGGCTAATCATAAACACTGACAGAGCTTCCAGAAAGATACACAGCCCATAGACAAAACTAAGATTTTGCCCCAGACAGAAAATGATGGAGAGAAATGGGCCTGGGAGGGAAAATCACCAGTGTTGACGTCCCAAAAAGTTAGGATATTGCCTTGGTCCAAACCCTGCTATTTAGTCTGAAGCTATGACTTATACACTACTCCAGCTGCCCATCTTTGTCTGTATTTTTATGTACTGTGCAGTCTTTTGAGATCCAGCTCAGTACAGACTCCTTGCCTGCCAACTCCCATGAGGACAGGATTGGAAAACACAAGGAAAAAGACAAGAAAGACAGGAGCCTGACTTTTTTGAACTACGCTGGTGCACATCAAGTGTTCCAGATATATCCAGCTGATCCACACAAATATCTGTGCTCCCATGAACGTGCACATAGACCTCCAGAAGATAAACTCACCCTTCAACTACTGCCAAGGTGCAGAAGCACTGAAAAGGAGGTGATGTCAGGGCAAGTATCAGCCAAGCAATGCTTATGCTCAAGTTACTCACCTGGTAAAGAACAGGAACAATCCCCTGCTAGAATTATTAAAAAGAAACCCACTTCTCTAAGTTTCCCTTACAGAAACTCTGCCTTAGGCAGTGCTAGGGACTCCATTTGGATGACAACTTCCAGCTCAGGATTCCAAGGCATCTGAACTAACCCCTGGTTTGGTTAACTGCTCAGAATACAGGTATCAGAAAGGCAAAACTCCCTGGAGGGAGGATTATCAGTTTAGGTAAATCCTGCAAGGACTCAATAAAATCTGCAATAAAATAAAGCATGCCCTGGAGTTTCCAGAAGTCCAGCAGTGTTTGAGAGAAAAGAGGTTTTCCCAAGCAGCAGTGCTCTTCTTTGAGGGATCTGACTCTGGGGAAAAGTGCAACATTCTCATTTGTCAATGTGATCCCATTTTTTAAACTGGGCTGCTATCCAAAGTGATGTAGTAAAGAACTTCCTTGATTCAAATGATTTTCCCTTTTTAGCTTTCTGGAAGTGGACACTCTCCCCCCCCCTAACCAAATTTCTTGGTTTGGTTACTCACCCTTTCCAGAAGCACTGACATGTTACCCACCTAGGGAGAGGAGGGGCAGATTCAAAGCATGATCCTACACACCAGTGAATTTACTTTTCATTTGCAACTGATCAAATTCAGCCAGCAGAGAGTGGAGCTTTGCTCAGGTCTCAGCTCACCATTAATGCAGTTCTGATTAAATCAGTCAGTCATTGAGATGAACCTGAAAACCTCCATTTTATTTTTAAAATGCTGTTCCCAGCTGCAGTGGATTCAGGTTTTAGCACGTTTCAGGCCACTGCACTAGAAATAAGGCAGAATTCAGAAGCTTTTCAGCACATTTTGTTCAGTCAGAGCCTCTCAATCCCCTTTCTCCTTCTTCTTCCTGGATGATCACCAGGCACATTTACCTCATCTCAGTCACTGAGAGCTGAAAGAATTAAGCTGGTTGATACACACAGGTCCCTGCAGTCACCAGACCAGTCTCAAATGGCATCATTTCAATACCAAGCCCAGGATCTTTGAATCCAAGCACAAATTCCTGCTGCCTCTATCCAAAAATCAGGGGTGAGGACATGCAAAGCTGCTTAGATACCTACTGAGATTTCCCAGAGCAACTACCCAGGTTTGGCACTTACAGTTAGGTGAAAAAAAAATTGGATTTTGGGTACCTGCCCTCTTTAAGCACATCTGAAAAAACTGTTAAACAGTATGAAATGTGGACAGAGGTCATGCCAAAGAATAAATACATAGGCAAGCCATGATGTTGAGAGAAGCTTCCTAAAAGCTCTAGTATCCCTAGCAAAAAAACCCCACAAAATTAAATGCAATTTATATGCAAATCTTAGGATCTACCCAGAGTCCTAGAAACCTCAAAGATGTGATCAGAGCATCCTTTCAGGAAACAGCCTTGCTGAAAAGTCTGCTCCTGGTACCTTCAGAAGGCTCACTTGGGGTGAGCTCAGCCTGGTTCTGGGACAGCACATCACATATGGACATGCAGCAGAGCTTTAAGGGACATTAATGCAGCAGGGATTTATGTATGACCAAAAACCCAGGACTGAAAGCAGAAAGAAGGAATGCTGGTCTGAAAAACTTCATTTTTTTTTTTCCCTCCTGAAGACTAGACCTGCAACTCAGCTCCATTTCACTACTGTGCTTGCACTGCAAGTCCTGTCAAGAGGAGAAAAGCACTGCTCTTGCAATGCACTGAGAGAAACCCTTCTGATCTGCTTGATGCCTTTCAAATTGCCTCCTCTGCAGCCAACCTCAAAGACAGAATTCAACACATGGCTGTTACCACAGCCACGAAGAAAAAATGCAGCAGCAATAGTTCAGAGAGGCCTGAAGGTGCCTTTAAGGTCCCTTTGAAGGTCCCAAATGCCTCCTGATGCCATTCCCAGCTCTGCCCCATGCCCAGAGCTGCTCTTCAGACACTGCATGGTGGTGGTGGTGGCCAGGAGGTGCTGGCACCAGCCAGCCTGGCACCTCTGCTGCTGACACCCTGCAGACAGGCACTGCAAGGCCAGGAAATTAAAGTTCTGTAAACTGGGTATGCTCATGGTGAACAGGCAAAGGGAAGAGCTTGCTTTGCACTTAAAAGAAACAGGAAAATGTGGTGTTCTTAAGTTACTGGGGTTAGCTGTGCCAGCAGGAATAAGCCACTGTCTAGCTTCTTACAAAACTTGTCTGCTTGTGCCTCTAAGCTCTGCTCTGGGTTTTGAAATGGAGGGCTCTTTCCTTTTTCTGAGCACATTTCCTCTGCATTTCAGGAGGTGGAGGCTCCCTGCTGCTGGAGAAGGTTCCCTTCAGAGACCACTGAACAATGAGCTTGGAAAAGTTTGGATTGATAATAGCTTACATATGGTGTTACAGAAAATGAGTTTATTTTAAGGATCTTTCTTGGAGAAGGGATTTTAAAGAGGCACCATGTGCTCCAAACTTGCTGGCAACATGTTGAGCCTCCTCTCAAAGCCTCTGGAACCACTCCCTGCCTTGTGATGGAAACCTACCAGTCCACTATAATCCTTACAAACATTCAGAGACTGCTGGAAGTACTTTTTACTTCCATACTTGTGATGTTTTGAGAACATGGCAGGCCTGGTAATTGTGAACAGGATTCCTAGAAAACATTTCTACACTGCTGAGAGGTGTAAGGTTAGAGAGGCAATGGAGATCTTTCTCCCACATAAACCCTCCTCCCCGGGCTTAAAATATTTATATAAATACATGAACTAAAACTCCTAGTTCCTTGTTATCAGGGGACATTTTGAAATGTCTTTAACCAAACACCAGGGAAAAGAAAGTGTCTGAAACCTTTTTATTCAGAGGAGTCTTCAGGCCTTTCTCACTTTTCATCAAGATCTAATCCCCAGACATAAAGGCAGACTGACACATGTTGCCTTTCAGATAAGAAGTTCATGTTTCTGACTGCAATCAAGGATTCCAGGAATTATTCTTTCAGCAAATAATAAGCAGGAAGGACAGGCTGACCTTGCAACATTCTGACTTGCCCTGAGAGCTGTCTGCTAACTTCAGTGCTGCCTTGGGTTGCTCTGATTACAAAGCATTTCCTTTCCTAAACACTTGCACTGCTTTACAAAGCTGGTTCTGCTGTCCTTCACAGAAGGGTGATACAAGCCCTATCAACTTCAGTGAGTACAAACATTTCCAATACCAGAGTAAGATTATCCTTGTCAAATTCTGTAAGAAAAGAAGTACTGGTTATACTGGCCACTTATAAACACTTTTGTACATGTCTACAGCTATGATAAGGCACTTGGAGCAAAACAAAATCATGCAAAAGGGTTTTTTTGCTTGTGAATTCTCTCTGACTTAAATGTGTTTTCTATAAGCACACAACCAACATTGTTCCTTCACAAACCTGCTCCTTCATGGCAAAAAGATCACTAACAGTTCTCTGCCATCTGTAAGAGATCACTTGAGAAAGCAGAGGACAGTGTTTGTGTTTTCTGGGTATCTGTAACTTCACATAATGGAAACATAAAGGACTTCAAAGTGCTTGGTGTAGGAATGGAACAATGAAGCAATTTACTTTCCTTTAACCATAAAGCAGGATCTTAATTTTCACAGGGATATTGATAAAAAGAGTTAAACTTCTAAATATTACCAAATTCCACTTTTCTCCTCTATGTAAGTGTATGCTGGAAACTGAGAAAATGCTACAAAAATGATCAGGCATCTGCTTCACTTACCCCACAAGGGTTTTGATTTTGTGATCATCAAACATCAGAGGTTCCTAAGACCATTCTTTACTGTGATGGAAAAAGACAGTGCTCCTGTTACCTATTTTTGGTTAAACTACTTCAGTGCCTGCATATTTTTCCTAGCATGAGCACGAATTAACTGTAGTCTAATTCCATAAACATTCAAGGCCAAAGTTATCTCTAAGGTACAGCAAAGATTATTCTGGTCTAAATTAAACCCACCTGAATTTTAATGCAAAATAATGAAAAAGTCATGTGCACATCCATTCATCCAGAGTTCAAGATTTTTGAAATTACAAGTCAAAGGCAGTATCCTTGCCTTCTGCTAGATTCAAAGAAATGTTTTAGTAAGGAAGTTAACTTTGCTGAGCTGTTACTGCAAGTAAGCAAGCAAACTAACAAAAAGATTTAGCACGGGACAGTTCACAGTGTTAGCAGCACTGCCACAGCTCCAGCTCCAGCCAGTTGTGCCCCTCAGTCCTTGAAGGGACTTTTTGTCCAGCATTCACAGCAACAGCTTGCACAGGGAACATCAAAAGCATCAGTTCAGGCTAAATCCTTGGCAGGACAGACTTCAGCTTTACATCATAATCCTGCCCAATTCATCATGACTTTATGAAGGGTAAATGCCTCAGTGTCTCACTGCCACATCCTGTCACTTCAGGAGTGTTTTTACACTGGGATTCTTTCTCTTCCTCGCCCCTCAGTAAAACTTCTCCCTTTTGAGGCAGAGAGTAAGCAGAATCTTTCAGCCATGTGGCACAAAGGTATTCTGCAGATTGCAGGAATATCAAAGAGCCCACCCACAAACTTTTTTCCCCCCAATACACCCAGCTCCAGGAACAGTGTTTACTAGCAAGGCAATTAATTTCCCTGGCAGAAAACAGGGAGAGGATAAATGCTCCCACCAGGGAGCACTTCATGTTCTTCATAAACAGCCAGTTCAAGGTAGCACACGCAGACCCACAGAATGCAACTGTGATGCTAAGGGAAAACATATGCTTTCCATACAGAAACAATAAAAACTTTCCAAAACTGTCTTTCAAGATTCTCTTTCTTCTTCAGCCTCAGCCCACGGAGTCCAATCACAAGGAGCCATGTGAAAAAAATCTGCCTCAGCTGATGCTGGCTTGCTCCTTGCAGCATTTGGCAGCAGTTTCTCTTGCAATGAGCTATGCTCAGGACAGCCCCTGCTGCTCTGACTTTTCCAGGAGAGGTTTTTCATCTGCAACACTGCTGCTCCAGCCCCTGCCTCTGCTGCCTCACCATCTCACATGCCATCACTTCCAGGAGGAGAGACCCAGCACACCTCTGCTGCCCCCCCCCAGCCAGCCCAGCTGCAGAGGGCAGAGCCTGGCTCTTGCACAGCTTAAAACTTTGCACCTCCAAACCTAGGACTGCAACACTTCCACCCACTGCTTCTCTGCAACATCCTTCCCATAAGCATCTTAAGTGGTTAATACTGAAATTAGTGGCCAGAGAAAATTCTGGCTATCTTGCAGGAAAAAAAAAAAAATAAAAAAAAGGGGGTGGGAGGTCTCAGTGGTTCCCATAAGCATCTTAAATGGTTAATACTGAAATTAGTGGCCAGAGAAAATTCTGGCTATCTTGCAGGAAAAAAAAAAAAAAAAAAAAAAAGGGGGGGTGGGAGGTCTCAGTGTTTATTGTTGGGGTTTTTTTGCACAAAGCTTGTGACTGCTGGACCAGTTTGATATCTGAGCAAAGAACCCAGTGAGTTCTGAGCAGCCTGCACTCCTCTGAAAGCCCAGGCTAGGAGAGAATTTTTAAAAATTAAAAATGGCAAATCAGTAACAGAGGGAATAGGTAGGGAATAGGAAAAAAGGAGAGCAGTCAGCCTTTCTTTGGCCCCAATTCAACTGCAGTGCAGAGCACCCAGGAGCACTGTGGTGACTGATGCCACCTGAGGAGCAGCAAAGAGATGCTGCAGCACTGCTCTTTGCCCATCAGGGTGAGCATGGCAAGTTTTCATCATCACTGCCTACTTTCTCTTTTCTCTAAAAGGCACAGCTGTTAGCCAGAGATACAAGAGCAGGAACTACCTTCTACTTTCTTCTTCTAGCACTTCAGGAACAGCTGCTGAGAAGTCTGGGTCAGAGCTGCTAAATAAGATGAAGCTTTAAGGCAAGTAACAAGTAGAGGAGAGAGCTTGCAACAGAGTGAGAGCTGTTGCTTCTATTTTGTCAAGTAACCCTACACAGTTTGATTGCTGAACCAAAATACTGCAGGTGTTGCACTGCAGTTCAAGTTCTGCCACTTTTCATCAACACCCTGCACATGCCTCCCCCCCCAGCTCCTCATCCTGACTGCTGGGAAGGTCTGACTTTGGCCCTCTGCATATCCCAGAGGACTGCTCAGTAGGAAAGAGAATTATAACATAGAAAAATAAGCCACTGATACTTAAGTCAATATTAGAACAGGAAGCTTTACAGTCTGCTATATAGGTCAGGGAAGTATTTGAAGCACAAACAGCAAGCAGTTTGATTCTTGGAGAGCTTTGTTGCTCCCAGAAAAGCAGCACAGAGCTGCTCTGGGCTCTCCCTCAGCTACCACCAGAGGTTATTTTGCTGCTCCAGGCCCACGCTAGGGCAGGACAGGTCTGGTTTCATGCCAAGCTGGGCTTTGGGCTGCACTCTGTGAAGAGAGGAAAGTCACTGCTCCTGTTCAGGGGGAACACAACACACAGTAGGACTCCTGTTCAGAGTAGTTCTTCAGAAAACTTACCACACTGGGAAACTGAGGCTCAGGTTTATAAAAGGACTCCAAGTGGGGTTATAAAGCATGTAATGGGACAAGCACTCCAGTCACAAGTCTGACCAATAAAAACAAAAAAAAGCCAAAACACCAAAACAAAAGTTCCTAAACAACTTAGAAACCAAAACTCCTAGAAATCCACAAAACTTAAAATGCAAGAGAGTAAACTATGCAATCCATAGCACTTCTATGGAGCAGAACAGAGCTGTCAGGCCACAAACAAGCAAAATCCCTGCTCTGAAAGAACAGGCTGGTGAAGCACAAACCCAGGAGTGCAAACCTGACCTGACAGAAACTACACAGTTCCAAGGCTGCAGAACAGGGTTCTGCTCAGCAAGCAAACCTGAATATTCAAGACTTCCTCCACCCACTCTCCACTTCCAGCTGCAAATAACAGTATCAAATAAAACGCTCTGCAAGCTGCATGCCAAACAGGTTTTTCACTTCTCAGTGATTTAGGGAGAGTGGTTCCCATGGCTGGCTCACAGGGCACACATGCATTAAGTCTGTGTGTGTGTGTATCACACCTTTCCAGGAGTGCTGTGTAACTGGGGGTTCTGTACCTCACCCTCGTTACAAATACCCTGAAGGGTTACTTGAGTCCTGTGGGCTGGATGAACAGCCACACGCTCAGGGAAGCATGAAGGAGTGCAGCAAGCACACAGGACAGCTCTGCTGGGGGAGGTTCATTACACCTGGAAACTAAGCCTGAGGAAGATGAGCAAGATGGAAACAGTACTTTAAACACCAGGAATATTTTGCCAGCATGTCATACACTTACACATGCCTCTGACCCCTCTGCTTATGCCTTGTGCTACACAGGGACTTCCTTTGATGCCTTTTATTCAAAAAAACAGCCTAAGGATGCCCACACACAGCTCTGCAGTGCCTGGTTTAAGAATTTTGGCAGTAGCTTGCAGAGTGTCTGAAGCAATTCCATGCAGCACAGCCTGCTCTGGCCTAGGGAGACAAAACAAAAGGGGAAGAGTTACAAATCTGCATCCCTCCTCAGCGTTCCTTGCCCAGGGGCAATACTCCTGTATTGCCAAGGGGACTTTTCTCCCACATTTACTTGGTGGGGTTCTTGTCTGCATTGGTAGAAATCCCCACCGAGAATATTAGGCTGGAATGCAGCATTGAGAATAAAGGGATGGAAACTTAAAAAGGACACAAATCCAAACCACAAAGCTAAAGCTATTTAAACAAGTGACAATAACCATGCTACATTTCAACCTCCTGAACACATAAAACTGCCATTTTGGATCTTTGCTCTACATTTCAGGCCAGATATTTAAATATTCACTGAGAACACAACAACATCTCTGGACAACTTCTTAAGGGAAGAAAAAGAACTGAAGAGGAGGAAATGAGGAAAACACAGAAGCTGAAACTCAAAAGAACTGTTTCACAAACCAAGGAGCATAAGAAATTAATCTTAAGTTAAGCTGCTACAGCAGGACTAACGTGCAAGTGTTTGATGCCAGACCAGAGAACCTTGAATGGGAAAAAGCATGTGAATAAAATATGACTCAATAAAATAATTCCTACTATAACAACAGCATTTTAACTACGTGCCACTTCAGCCTTGTGAATATGGAGCAGGAAGCACCTCAGGCATTGAGGGCCTGATGACAGAAATTACAAAATTATTCAGATTTACTGTGTGAAACATTGTGATGGATGCAGGATTTGGCAAGGAAAAAAAAACCCAAACAAAAACCTGAACAAAACTGACAAAGCCCCCCCATCTAGATGTGGTCTTCATCAGTAATCAGGATGACAGGTTAAGAACACCTGCAGTGAGAGCATCAGGCCACTTCTCTGGGGTCCCCCCATGCCCCAGATCCCTGTGGAGTCAGCAGAGACACTGCCATGGTGCTGCCAGCACTACACAAAATTTAATAGAAATGTGGGCAAGGAAAATGGAAATATGATAAAGTGAATTTGTGGGTTTCAAACCAGTCTTTTTCAGGACTCACTGGAGAACACGGAGAACTGAGACACTTCAGAGAGGGATGTATATCAGGAGAAAAGCTCCAAAATAGTTACCAAATCATTCAGGAAGACAGCAAGGATGGTAAAACAATTACATATGGTGTTGTTCACAGAAAAAAAAAAAACAGAGGAAACATAGTCCACTAGGGAGAAATGTAGAAGGCTACTAAACCAGGCAGCCTGCTGTGAATGCAAACAAGAAGCAAAAAAAGATGAGAAAGCAATTCAAAACTCCTCCACAGCAGCTCTTGCAAACCACACAGCCCAGCAAAGCAGCTAAAGAGCAAGCAACCAACACCTGAGATCTAACTGAGCCCTTTTTGCTTTGAGCTCCTTCTACCCCCAAATGGTACAGAGAGGATTCTTTAAGCAGATGTCTAGGGGAAGTTCAAGAAAAATGTTAGCAGCAAGGAGAGCTCATGTAAATGTAAGGTAGAGGGGCAGTGTGCTAGCAAAGCAGCACAGAAGCTACAGCAAAAATTAGGTCTTTTGTGCTCAAACAATTGGCTGGATTAAGTGGTTGAATGGGCACATTTCACGTCTCAAATAAGGCATACTGAGAGTTAGGAGACTGAGTCACATATGAAGAATAAGACCAGAAACCTGGGCAGGAGTGAGCCTGAGCTTGCAGAATCACTTGCAGCCAGACAGGCCTTGAGTTCAAGTGCCCTGAACCAGCAGGAATGTGCAGGCAAGCAGCAAGATAAGAGCTCATGAAAAATCCAAGAGCAGGAAATGAATGCTGGCTACCTCTGGCACTGTTTGCATGGCTAAATCAGCAAATTTTACTATCTTTTTTAAGTAGCTTTGGGCATAATCTTTGAAACAGATTTTTTTATATTTTTTTCTGGACAAAGGATTAAAGGCATAATCAATGCACCATAAAGAAAGCAAAAGGAATAAGAAGGGAAGAGCTTGCTGAATAGAGAGTGTATTCAGCAAGACTAGGAAGAGACAGGGCTAAAAACAAAGTGAAAAGAGACTGTGGTAGTAATGTGTTACTGGAGGGAAAAAAAAACCCCAATGGAACAAGGAACAAAATCCTTACTGGTCACACACAGGGCCAGAAATAATGCTAGGGGAAAAATCTCAAGTCATCTTTGCTGTGCTTAACAGGAGAAATAAGATCCTCCAAACCATGCTTGAGATTATCCAAACTGAAGTATGAAATGAGAGGAAGTTATTCCAACAGGAGATAAAGGCAGGAGACTCCTCTGCAGCACTGTGCTCAGCTCCAGGCAGGCAGAGACACTGAGATGCTTGAGACAAAGGATTCTGAGACTCCAGTGAGATTGATGCATCTGTGAGCAAAGCAAGGAAGGAGGAAAGGCAGACTGAATGTACCAGCCATCCTCAGGAGCAGCACTGACTGCTGCTGAAGAGAAGGAACCTTCAGCAGCAAAGGCTGGCAAGGTGTGCCTTCCCATTTTAAAGTTTTCTTCTGACTTCTTCCCTCAGAAGTGAGGCAAGCCACTGTAAATGCTCTAGAGCTGGTTTCTTCCTGATAACAGAGAGGTTATCCTACTTTAATCAAGACAAATTCTGCTGCCTCTTTAGGTTGCCAATATGGTGGTGGAAAAGAGAATTTCTTGTGGGATTCTGAGGTGGTGTCCTGGCAAGGAGCAAGTATAACACTGACATTTCTGAGAAAAATTAACACCCACCTCTAAGAAGAGATGAGCAGCTATAGAGCAGCATCCATTACCTCTCACAACCTTATTTTGCTCAGTTTTTCTAAACTTACTTCCATTTCAGAGCTGTTACAGCTTCTGCTCTAAAGAGTCAGTTTCCTCTTTACAGGAGTCTTGCATCCCCATCTACCTTTGATCTCCTTCCTCTCTCTACTTCTGCTATTATAATTTCACAGCTTTTGCCAGAAGGAGCCATCAGATCACTTCAGCAGATCTCCAATATAATGCAGGCACCACCTTTCACCAGGCTACCCTGCCAAACCCCAGGGAAAACTTCAGTGAAATGAAAGCAGGAGACCCTGCAGCACAACCTGCACCCAGGAACACTCTAATGGCAGAAAACTCAGCAAAAAAGATTCAGATGATTCCATCATGAAACCACAGCCTCCCTTAACAACACAGCATTAATAATTCTGAATGCAGAATCTGAAAGTAGAATATGAACCATGTCAGAATGGCTGACCAGGTGAAGAAGCTGCTTCCCTTGCACATCTTCAGCTGCAACTAACTGCTGGTGTTTAGGAGAAAGTAACAAGCAAAATGCAAATAAAAAAAAACCCACCATGAAGTGATGTGAATGAGAATGGGGAAAGCCCTCTCTTGCTCACAGGAGAAATCCCACTACCTAAGACTTTATTAAGATTATTGTCTTAATGGAGCTGAAGGCAGACAGAAAATCAGACTCAAAATACCATCTGTCAGTTTGCTTCTGAACCTTTTAAGTAGAAACACTACCTAACAGTTTGCTATCCCAGCCACGAGGAGTTTTCCATCTTCACAAGTCCCTCTGCAAATGTTTTACATCCTCTTGGACACAGGGCTGAAAGCCCCTGGCAAGGGTGGAACCACATGGTTTGATTCTCTGCCCCCACTGCTTCCAGAGGCAGAGACTCAGCTACAGCAGGAGGAATGATGCCTGCTGAAGGCACTTCACAGCACAAGTCCACAAAAATTCTGGGTATTAACAGAAACCCTCACCTTTACAGCACACAGTTCACCCAGAGCATCAGTCATTTCTCTATTGTTCTAACTTAGGAAAAATACCTCTTATCTCAGAGGGGGAAAAAAGGTGAATTAATGCCAGTAATGACAAAAACATAGGGAACAGCCTAACAGTGGAGAAGGACCTGCTACAGGGGGCTGAGCCTGAGGTAAACCTGAGGAACAGTCACCCCACAGGTAAGTAAAAAGCACAAAGTGCCTGACTGAGCTCATTACACATTTTAATAATAGATTTCCTTTGAACATACAAGAAATGAGTGGTTAGCCAGCAGGGATTAGATGTTCACCTGTTTAATGGCCAGTGCCTTGCAGGACACGAGTTCTGGACCACACAAATTAATTTTCATTAGCTTGCTCTTCCCTTTAAAATCCCTCAACCCTGTTCCCTTTGAAAGCA
Source organism: Heliangelus exortis (assembly GCF_036169615.1). Taxonomy (NCBI): domain Eukaryota; kingdom Metazoa; phylum Chordata; class Aves; order Apodiformes; family Trochilidae; genus Heliangelus; species Heliangelus exortis. The sequence continues at coordinate 37,679,375 of NC_092427.1, read as the reverse complement.
TATTAAAAAAATCCCCCAAACCATTATTTATATTCATCAGACTATAAAACAACACACACATTACAAAAAAATAACACCCCAAATAATGACCTTGCTTGGCTGCACTGCAGATAAGAAGCCTGAAGGTCCTCAAGCAGCCTTAGCACAGAAAGCACAGAAACTGATGTTCTGGCAGCCCCCTGGGCTCTAAACAAGGCCCATCACCACCTTTTTCATTCCTGATTCCTAGGGATGTGCCAGCTGCTGATTGCTGTAAGGCAGAGACAGCCTGGAACTGCTCTGATTGCCCAGCCTGACCTGGGCAGCCTTGCCTGGGCCTCCCCAGCCAGACCAGGAAATCCCTGCACACTGAAAATCATGAACTTCAGCTCTCGTCTCCACAACTCAGAGAATCTCCTTCCCTCACACCCAGATCAGGAGGGAATACAGCTTGCTCTCCAAAAGGTTACTGCCAACTGCTGCAAAAAAGAATTCAGAGGAACATTCAAGTCACCACGTGTTTCCCCACATGAAATGCTGCAACAGCAGCAACCTGGGGGTAGATTTCCAGTGCCAAAAAGGCAGATTTGTCCTGTGGGCCAACCTTGTCCTTCCAGCAGCACTGCTGGGATCTGGCCTTGCTTTCACATGCACTTTGCTTCCCTTGTCCTGCTCCTCTCCCTCACAGAGCAAAAGCTTTGTTCTGTGAGAGCAGAGAAGGGAGCAAATGGCACACCAGAGGGTCTTATTTTACTTTGCTTCTTTCTGCCAGGATAACCTGAAAGGCAGCACAGACTTTGCAGTCTGCTCTCTTTAAAATCCATGAGTTTCCCCAACAACTTCAGTTCAGTTCAACCTTGTATTAGGCAAGGCACATGTCACTGCATGCAGCCACAAGACCCCAAGGAGACAGAGCAGTGACAAGGGGGGTGTTTCCAGCAGTGTAGGTGTAGAAACTTACTCAACCTCCACCCTGTTTGGCAGAATTATAAAAATGAAAAGTAGAGCACATCAGCAATGGGGGAAAAAAAAAGTGAAAGACAAGGAGGGAAACTCTTATGGCTTATGTACCACATACTCACTGTGTAACTCCCTTTGACCCAGCTGTCTTTTCCTTGGAAAACCAGGAGCACAGCTACCTAAGCACTGCTTGCTTTTTAAACAGCTAAGAACCTCTGCCCACATCCAGGCCAGGGCTTTGAGGCCATCTCACATCCCTGGGTGGGGAAGGGATGAAGCTGAAATCCCTCTCCCCCTCCCCTCATTTTTATTCCACCTCATTTCAGCTGGGAGCCAGCATGAGCCTGCAGCCTGGGGGGACTCTCCAAGGCTTCACCTGCAGCAGATGAGGCACCAGGAAACAAATTCAACCCCAGGACTAAAGAAAGAAGCAAAGGACTTGTGAAGTTTGATGACAAGCAATGTGACTTTTACTGCTAAAGAGCTTTCCAGCCACAGGACTTGAAAATAACTTCCTAAATATAACCTGAAGCAGAGGTCAAGCTTGAACTTGCTCTGAAAACTGGAGAAAGTTGAATGTGGCTCCTGAATTAATGACACAATGCTCAGACAAGGAGGGAAAGACACCACAATTAACATGAGAAACATAATTTAAAATGTTTATAGAGCTCAGGTTTGCTCCTGTCAGGCACTAAGGTGTGAATTCACATGTGCAACTCACCTTTCCCATACTAAGAATGCTTTTAAATTGCCACTCTAAAATGATTACAAGGCACTAGCACTGACTCAGGATGAAGCCAGTAAGAATGTCAAGACTTTTTAATTAACAGGTCTAAATTATTTAACTAGCACTTAAGTTATAATCAATGCTTCTACCATCTTATTCTTTATCCCTCTTACACTCTCATTAATGCCAGCCACTTCCCACCCACAACAGCTGTGGGACCAAGGCCATCTACTGGTGAGAGGGGTGTGCAAATTAATGAGTTATTTTTTTGTTGGCCACATTTAATTGGTGCTTGTAGAGATTCAGACACTTGCACTGAAATTGTGCCAGGCAGCTGTTTACAGCTGAGCATTGTCAGTAATTAGTAAACATGACCACAGTTTCAGATGAACAAATAAATAAAAGCTTCCCAACCCCCCCATGAACCTAAAAAACACAAGATTTTGCCCAGGGAAGAAAAATATGGTGCTTTGAATCTCCATTCACAGTTGGAGGGCAGTCCAGCCACTCTGTGACCTCATTGTTCTGGGTAACATTTACACCATGAATCCAGTTTAATTACACCAATTTTATTCACTGTGGAAGCCAACCACTTTCCAGCACAGTGTGCTTAGTAATTCATGTGCTTTTCAGATTTTTTCAAGGTGCAGGAAGGCCATGGGTAATTCTGCATCTGCTGGAGATTTTAATCTCCAAGATAATTTTTAAAATGGAGATTGGAGAGGAAAAAGGCCCAAGCACCCAACAGCTGTACCCCCAACCTACAAGATAAGCACAACTTTGAAAGCATAAAAGAGCACATATAAATTTTCCAGTTTTTCAGCAAAACTGTTAGCAGTTTGGGGCATGTTCCTATCAAGTCACAATTTTATGGTGACCAAAAAATATTTCTGGTCATACAGAAGGGTCTACTTTGCCTTTGCTTCCAAAAATGGAGCACTCACTATCACCAGGGCAATCAAATGGAGCACTCAGTATGAAAAGGGCAATCCATCATCAGTGATGACAGAGACCCCTGTTTTGATATATCCAAGGAAGCAAGAAAAAAATACTAATAAAGTAACCCAAATGAAGAAGTAGTAGCATTTCTACACAGACCTCTGTTGCTTTAATGTGAAAACACACTCCTGAATATGAACATGGCTTCACTGTTTTTTCTCTTCTTTTACTCCACAATAATGACTTTTTTTAGAAGTGTATCTGCACACCTCACCAGTGTCCTGCTTGGTTCTCCTGTTACCATGTTAAATATGTCTGATCACAGCTGCTTCTGGCACATTATTCACTGGCCAGACTGGACAGGAAATTTTATTCTGGCTCACAGAATAAAAAACATTTTTCACTTTGCCTCAAACTTGTCCAGACTGACTGCATGCTAAGCAGCATAAAGAATTCTAAATAAATAATTTTGTTTCTCCCTTGAAGAAGAGGCTCTGTCCCCATTGAGCTTTGTCCAGAGGATAAATCACAAATTCTCCATTGTAGGGCTAAGCTGCTGCTGCCAAGGCAGAGCAAAATACCTTAATTATTTTTCCAGCATTTGATATAAAACTTGATAAGCTTTGAACATGCTTCTCATTAAATCAGAGCATCAAAAGAGCTGAACCATGGAAAATTAAATTTACACTTTTTTCAATCACACTCACTGTGAATCCCAGTTGCTGTGCTTATTTTACTTTCAAAACACTGCCTGAGTCTCTAGATTAGAAAGTTAGCTTTATCTTTAGAGTTGAGATAGGGGATAAAAAAGAAAATATTATGATCTCCAAAAATCTCAAGCTACTTGCACCAAGGATCTCATGTTCCAGAAACTGAGAATCTGAAAGTTGGGAAATTTTTCAGTTGAAATATCTAATATTAATGAGCTGCTCAGCTGTTCAAAAAGCATTTCAAGAAGAGGACTTCATTCAGTTTCACTGCCAGGTCCTCTTTCAATTCCATGGTTCTGACTTTTACTTCACAAGCCTCTAAACTTGGGATTGCCTGCATGTTACTGAACTGGAAGGAATGTTGTTATTTTTCAAAACACATGTATCTTTACTCCATTTCCCAGTGCAAGGCTAAAAATTGTTTTTATTTACTCCAGACCTGTACCAAATACTGCTAATGGCTCTAAATTCATCTAGAATATACTCAGAAACAAGATTACCTCAAAGTGAACTGCTGAGGCTAGACAATCTAAGAAGTCCATCTACCTCTATTTCATCTTGCATACTATGCACTTACACACTGTACAGTCCCTAGGAGAGAAAAAGAAACACAGGAAAATAACTCAGGGGGGCCACCAGCCAGTAGAGTCTTGTTTCTCTTCAAGCAGCAGCATTTCTTCTCAGAACAGAAAAAGCTGACATACCAGCAGCACTGGCCTGTGGGACACTGAGCTCTTGTGAATGCCTTGGGTGAGCATCAGTACCAATGAAAGTTGTACCAGCCCTCTCCAGGGAAAAGGCTTTATTGCACTGCTGCAGCATAGGGAGAGCTTCAGGAACAATTTTTGGAAAATCAACCATACAAAATTCCTGCCTCTTTTCAAGGAGAAGGCAGGAAAAAAAAAAAAAAAAAAAAAAGATCAAAAAAGCCTGATATTTGTTACATCTCCAGTGGTAGATAAAAAGACTGTGGAAGGTCTTTATTCTAATAGCCTTGGATGTTCAATCCGTGTAATTGTCCAGTCTGGTTTTGCACCTTCTGTAAATTCCCTTTGGAACCTGGAAAAGGAAAGACAGTAACTTGTTAAAATTCACTTGATCCTCAAAGAGCTACTCACAACAACAAAAAAAATCAAGAAGTACTTGACTTCAAAGTAATTCCTATAAGAGCTCTTTACTCTCTGATGCTTATGCCCCAAAAAGGAAGATTAATTAATTCTGTTGTAAGAAACAAAATGCACTGACTTGAGAGTGTTTCAGTTCAGATCCCACAGAGAGGATGGAGCAGCAACAGCAGAACCCTGACACCAGGAAAGCACTCACTTTCCCAGCAGTCACTAAGAACACAGCTTCCTGACAGACCTTCACCTCCCAACTTCTGAAGTTCAATTTCTGCAGGGGCACAGTGTGAATACTTCCAGTTCCCAAACTGTTTTCCACACAGCTACTGCATGTACATGGAGAAAAAACCAAAAAGTAAACTTACTCATAATTTGCTGTTAAGAGATGTCTTTTTTCTTTTGTGCTTTCATCTCCAAAGACAATCTGGAAAACTTTTGTTTCACCTGGTACTTCATCAGGCAGGTTAGCACCATTCAGATACCAGAACCTCATCAGGATACTAACAAACTTTCTTCCTGTTGGGTTAAACCAGAGCATAAATGTAGATCCCACCTTCCTCACAGGCCAAATACTCCTGTTTCCTATCCAGTATATATCCCAGTGAGGCCCTGGAAGGGCAGCTGCCTCTTGTTATAAAGTATGCAAGAGAGAATCCTGACCAACATAGCTAATTAAAGCCATATTCATGTGCTTAGCAATAAAATGTACTCTGAGAAAAGGGATTTATTTTATCATGGGCTTTGTGTGACATGGTACTGTCTACCACAAGGTTCAAAGCCAGCTCCTGATGCTACAGAGAGTAAAGGAGTTGTAAAGGAGAGTAAAGGAGTTGTAAAGGAGAGTAAAGGAGTTGTAAAGGAGAGTAAAGGAGTTGTAAAGGAGAGTAAAGGAGAGTAAAGGAGAGTAAAGGAGAGTAAAGGAGAGTAAAGGAGAGTAAAGGAGAGTAAAGGAGAGTAAAGGAGAGTAAAGGAGAGTAAAGGAGAGTAAAGGAGAGTAAAGGAGTTGAAACTCAAGAGTAAACTAAGAGAGGAAAAAGAAATCCTATCTCCCAGAAGAGGAAAAAGCTCACTGGGTCTGAAAATCTGAAATGCTCACTGGAAGACCCATGGTTAGACTCTGAGCCTACTCAGCTGCATCTGATAGAGAACTGAGCACCTGATGCTGGTATTTAACCAAAGGAAAAACTTGTTTGAGCACATCACTGGCTTAAAAAAAACCAACACATTGAAAAGCCCTAGAACTAAGTGTAAGTGAAGACAGCAAAATTTCTTTCATTATTCAGCCTCCACTGTTCTTCTCACAAGATTTATTCTCACTGCTGAAGCAACAGCACTCTGCACATGGTGGAATAATTGGTTTTGAGACTGCTAAGGGCTAATAATGTAAAACTCTGAAATTACAAAAGAAGAAGAATGAGCAAGACCTAAACAGAGATCAAAGCAGTACCACGACTTATTAACAACAACTTCCCAGGTTCTGGTTTAAAAGGAAATGGGGGATTTACATATAAATTAACTACAAACAGAAGCACCAGGAATGAGAAATGGCCCTCAGAAACACATCTGCAAGCAGAATGTCTGCTCAGTAGCAGAACCAGGGAAGAAGACTGCCCATGCTGCTGAAAGGGTTGAGAGTTCCCAACATACCATCATCATCGTAGTAGATGCGCACGTCTCCCTCCGTTGTGTACATGATGGCATCAATGTCAGCTGCTAAGGCATCCCTGTGGCTCTCAGGGAGCAAAGAAATCTTCTCCTTCAGCACCTGGAGCACCTAAATTCAGAAGAACTGTCAGCTTTTCACTAGGAAATGGAAGGCACAACCTTTTCTGCTGCTGTTAATAGAACGAGCTGTAACGCCACGCACGGCAGGGGAAGGGAGGCAGCACTGGGCAGTCTGGGCAACCCCCCACTCTCATCCAGTGAGGTATTAAAACAAGGTATTTAAAAAAAAAAAAAGGTTGAAAAAGGGGCTGTCTAAACAGAAGTTGCAAAGCAAGGCCCAGAAAATGCCAGTCAAGCTTGGTTCCACAGTCATACTTACACTCTGCTTTCTTGCTGTGGGTGCATTCCTTACCCCTTGAGTCATTATTTCTTAATTATCATCTTTTACAAATTTCTTTGGAAAATCAGTTCCATTACCACTAAGCTTATCTCTTTTCCATAGCACTTTCACATCTGGGGTCTTTGAGCATCCTAGGACCTACCCAGCTGGGAGGAGTAGAAGGGTGTGGTGCACAGACTGAAAAAAGGGGGATCACCTCCAACACCTATGAGAAAGACACAGTTCCTGGCCTCATCTGAATTGCCATTTTTGAACAACAACCTAATCCAGAGGCCACACAGAAGCAAGAGGTGATTTTCACTAGAAAACACAGGTTTCTAGGACATTTTGCTGGTATAAAATTCACTGGCCAAAGCAACAACAAAGTCATGTGGCCTCCCAGCCTCAGGCACTGGATCAGTGCTGACCCAACCACCTGAAGAACCAAGATGAGCAGAGGGAGAGGAGATGCTCTTTCACAGCAACTACAAGAAAAAACCTCACATTTTATTGCTATCCCTGCTCAGAGAGAGGAGGCAAGACTGTCCAGTGGGGATGCACTACACCAGCACCACAACTTTTGCTGCCAAGGCAGGACAAGCTGACACCCAGCAACAAGGCAGAGACCTGAGGTATTTCCTCCCCTTGGCTCTGATGCATCTGCTGCTCCTGTCCCCTGGCAAGGCCAAGACAACCTCAGCAATTCAAAATTCATAAAAAAACCCCACAGGGCACACCCATCTTTAACTAGCCAGGTGGTCAGCCACAGCCCTGAGGCCCTGGCAGGAAACTGAGGCCATCCAGCTGAGCCCAGTAGTGTGCTGTGTGTCATCTGCTTGGGAAGATGTTCATGGTTTCTGCTGTTTTCCCCAAATTAAACTGAACTGGCAGTGTCTGCAGACAACACACATGGCTCCAAAATGCAAAAGCAGCTGCTGGAGTAAGAGGTGGGAATCATTTACCTCTGCTGAGACAAGCTCATCCAGCAGGTCAAGTTTACGCTGAGACAGCAGCTTTGAGACAACAGAAAAGGCCTGGAAAAAAAAAATAAAACACCAAACAGAAAGCCCTCAGGAACAAATAGCTCTGGGATGGTTTTATTTTTTTCAGACACATCCATCACTATGCCACAAGTTACCCAAATACCCCATGATTTCAGTGGTTACAGGGTGTATCACCATGGAAATGGAAGCCCTCCAGCATTAACCATGAAATGAAAACACAGCAGGGTTTCTTTTCAGCCTCTCATTTAAAGCATCAAAACCTCCTGAGAACAGGCAACTGAATGCACAGCTTAATAATAAAAAAAATTAATAAAGCAAAGCAGCATGGCTGTAATTTATTTAAGTGGTTTTCACTCTTCTTTTCTTGATAACTCATAAAGTCTTTGTCTTTCCCTGTAAGGATTTTGTTCCCCTTTCCCTGGTTCCTGTCCAAACAGAAGCTCCATGCTATGAAATTTCTGTATCAATCTGGTTTAGTTTCTAAGCTTCAGGAAGCTCAACTTCCCTTCTCCCCTCATCCTCCACAGCAAGTAAAAACAAATTAATAAACCCAGGGCAAGGAAAACAGGTGGCTCTGCACACACATCAACTAATTCAGTGCAGTTTTGGGGTTTTTTTGTCTTGAGTCTTTTTAGGCACTTTAACATTTTGTCCCCTATCACCTGGTCTGGTGCTTCAGGTTTGTGTCTTTAGGTATTCATTTGTTTGGTTGTTTTTCTAAGGTTAAGAGCTGGAGTTTCACAGGGGGTAACTCAGTAACCCTCCTGACCCAGCTCAGCGGGAGAAACAAACACAGGCACTGAGCCTGCCTCAGCTTTGTCATTTTGGGAAAACCAGGCGGGAGCAAATGTGTTTTTTTCCCCTTAAAGCCACCTGGAAGCACCTCCCTTCATACCGACCGGGAGACAGCTAGGAAATTCCCTCCTGGAATGTGGGAAGATGAGCGAAGCCTGAGGAAAAGCACCGGGCCCGTTACTCTCCGCTGGCGCCAAGAGTAGGGCACCTCACCTCACTTCACTTCACTTCACTTCACTTCACTTCACTTCACTTCACTTCACCTCACCTCACCTCACCTCAGCTCCTCCTCTTCCTGAGGGAAGATCCCCTCAGGCTCCAACCCCCCGGGGGTCCCGGGCCCGGGCTCCTTTCCCCTCCGCCCCTCTCCTCACCTGCTTGGCCCCCCGGGTGAACTCCTCGATGCTGAACTCCTGGTCGAAGTAGAGGCGGATGAGGAGGTAATAGAAGCGTGTGCGGAGCCAGGCGAAGGGGCTGGTGATCCTCACCACCACCACCCGCCGCTGCGGGCCCTCAGGCTCCGCGCCCTGACCCCCGGTACTGCCGAACCGCGCCGACGGGCGGAACCGGCGGGACCCGAGGAGCGGCGGGGCTGAGGCGGCTGCAGAGGGGGGCGGCAGAGGGAGCCGGGAAGCCCCCGGCCCCGCCAGGGCCCGCGTCAGGAGGCAGCAGCGGGCGGCGGCAGCGCGCAGCGCCATGATGGCCGCCTCCCGCCTCCCGCCCCGGCACGCTGACACAACCGCCCGGAGGGAAACCGAGCCGACGCTGATCGTTCCTGCCTCCGCGGGGCGTCCTCCGACAGCGTGAGGATCCAGGGGAGCGGCGGTTCCGAAAATTACCTCAGAGGATCGCTCAGGGATCTGCATCGCTGAGAAAGCATGGATCCCTGGCGAGGAAGAGGAGGAGGTGGGAACGTTTCTGTGAGAGCTGTTGTTCCCGGGGGGAGCAGCGGAAGGGACGCGCGGCAGCGGCGGGGCGGGAGCGGCCATGGAGCGGCGGGAGGTGCCGGCGGTACCGGCGGTGTCGGTGTTACCGGTGGTTCCGGTGGTGCGGCGGGCCGGGGTCGGGCGGGAGGAGTTCCTGAGAGACATTTACCCCCAGGTAGGGCTCTGCTCCCCTCTCCTGGGCCGCCCGGGGCTGCAGGGCGGCGGCGGGCCCGGGGCTGCGGGCTGTGAGGAGATGGGAGGGCGCTGAGGGGCGAGGGAAGGCAGAGGGAGCCCTGTGGCACCTCCTCGCCTGGCAGAGCGGCGTTTGGGGGTTTGCCGTGAGGTGTGGTGAGTCCGGAGGCCACGCTGGCAGGGCTGTGACCTCAGCTGCTGCGCAGCTCTGGAGCTGAGCTCTCTCGGCTCTTTTGCCTTGGGATTGGATAAAAAAAAGCGTGGTTGCTGGTTTTGTCGCTTGGTCACCACCGTTTCCTTCTTTAATCCAAGGAAAAATGTCTTTGTATTGATTTCATAGAGTTGTAGAATGCCAGGTTGGAAGGGACTTCAAGGCTCATCTGCTCCAACCCTTCATCTGATTCCAACCTTGATTTGTGTGTGTGTGTGTTCTAGGTCAAACTTGTTTCTTAAAGGTCTAAAAAGAGAAAAAAAAATCACGGAATCTTTCAGGTTGGAAAAGACCCTTGGGAGCACCAAGTCCAACCATCATCCCTACTCTGCCAAGCTCTTCCCTAAACCCCATCCCCCAGCACCCCAACATCTAAGTGACCCTCAAACACAGCCAGGGCTGGGGACTCCACCACCTCCCTGGGCAGCCTATTCCAGTGGCTGACCACTCTCTGGGAAATTTTTTTCCCTCATGTTCAGTCTAAACCTGCCCTGGTGTAGTTTGAAGCCATTCCCTGTTGTTCTGTCACTCGTGACCTGTGAGAAGAGACCAGAACCAGCCTCATCTGGTCCAACCCCTCAGCTTCTTCTTCCTCAAACTAAACAATCCCAGCTCCTTCACTCCTTCTCCAGCAGATTTATTCCCCAGGCCCTTCCCCAGCTTGGATCCCTGCTCTGCACTCACCCCAGCCCCTCAGGATCTCTCTTACATTCAGGTGCCCAAAACTGGACACAGCACTCAAGGTGTGGCCTCAGCAGTGCTGAGGACAGGGGGACAATCACCTTCCTAAAAAAAGGCCTTAAAACCTTCTCAAAGGACTTTTCCAGCCAGAACCATTCTGCATGATTCAGCTTCAAGGAGCCTTGAGGTGGGAAGTGTTTCTTTGGTGAGAACATCTCACACCACCAGACCTCACACTCTGCACCTCAGCTCTGTGAGCTTTGGTGCTGCTGAGCCCTGCCCAGGATGCCCAGAGGGGTTCCTGACCCCTTGGCTCTGGGTTCCCCAGCACAAAGATCATGTCTGAGGTGGCTTGGTCTCTCAGGATTTTTCCCTGTCCTGCTGGGAAATGGTAACTAGAGAATCAGTCCCCTGATTTATTGCATTTTGTTTCAGTGTTCAGCATTCTGATTCACTTTGTTCACCTGTGAGCAGATCAGCTGCAGCTTGGTGCTGCCAGTCCCAGCATTCTTTGCATGTGCTTTGAAAAACTAACTCCATTTTTAATTTTTTCCACTGGATGCTGCCACTGCTCCACCCCTGAGTTGTTTTGTTGTTGTTTTCCCTCAGAGGAAGCCTGTGGTGCTGACAGGACTGGAGCTGGGCCCTTGCACCACCAAATGGACAGTGGATTACCTGAGCCAAGCTGAAGGAGCCAAAGAAGTAAAGATTCATGTTTCTGGGGTGCCACAGATGGATTTCCTCAGTAAGAACTTTGTGTATAGGTACTTCATTCCAAAGGCTCTTGGGTTTTAGAGGTGCTTGGGACTTCCAGACATGCAGAGCAGCTGTGTGGAACCCAGGGTTAAAACATGAAGACACTTAGTGCAAACTTTTAAGTTCTGTATCCAAGTGCTGTCCTGCATTCCCCCCTCCTCTTTTCATTCCACAAATCTCTCAACACCCTGAACTGCAAGGGTGAAAAGAAGGGGCCAAGCAGGGCCTTGGAAGTGATGGCATGAAGGGGTGTTGTGTTTTGGCAGAGCACTCTTGTTGGAAATGTGAGGAAATGTTTGCTGGTGTTATTAAGAAAAAAAAGCAAACAAAAAATCTCCTTGGTACTAAGTGGTATTTTATTCCACTATTACTAAGTGGTGTGCTATTTTATTCCTGTTACATGGGGCTTTTCCAGTGTTAATAGTGGTGGTTTCTGGTGGTTTCTGGCCCTTCAGGTGCTGGTGTGTGGCAGCTTGCAGCCCCACTCTGCAGGGCTGGTACTGATTAAACCCAAACCCCTTTCAGAACTGCCCTCTGCAGCCCCCATGGTGCTCCAGCTGCTGGGTGCCACAGCTCTCACCACCTCCTTGACCTTCCTGTGGGCCACAGAAACTCCTGGTTCCCTTTGAAGTTGCCCTGGTGGGGCTGCCCAAACATTCCTTCCTCTGATGTGGTGTTTTTCAAGGGTAAATACCTTTATTTCAGTTGGTTTTTTCCCTGAGTGGGGACAAGATGTGCTCAGCTTCTAAGGAGGCAGAGGCTGACAGTCCAAGCAAGCTGCAAGTGGAGTGGAGCCTGTTGAGGGGAATAAACACCTTTATAATGGAATCTAAACACCTTTATAATGGAATCTAAACACCTTTATAATGGAATCTAAACACCTTTATAATGGAATCTAAACACTTTTATAATAGAATCTAAACACCTTTGTAATAGAATCTAAACACCTTTATAATGGAATCTAAACACCTTTATAATAGAATCTAAACACCTTTATAATGGAATCTAAACACCTTTATAATGGAATCTAAACACCTTTATCATAGAATCTAAACACCTTTATTATAGAATCTAAACACCTTTATAATAGAATCTAAACACCTTTATTATAGAATCTAAACACCTTTATCATAGAATCTAAACACCTTTATAATAGAATCTAAACACCTTTATAATAGAATCTAAACACCTTTATTATAGAATCTAAACACCTTTATAATAGAATCTAAACACCTTTATTATAGAATCTAAACACCTTTATCATAGAATCTAAACACCTTTATAATAGAATCTAAACACCTTTATTATAGAATCTAAACACCTTTGTAATAGAATCATGCTGTGTTCTCTCTGCATGAGGAACTTCTGAATCTTTGAGGTGAGGTGAGGCATATTTAGGTGGCTTTACCCATCACATTTCATTTTCCCTGCTCTGTTTTCTTTCTTACTCTTAATACCCCTTACCCTGAGCTCACAGGCTTCCCCCTTTTTCCCTGGAAATTCAGGAGGCTTTGGCCCTTCCCATAGCCAGCCCTTATTCTAGAGATGGTCAAAGAGCTTCAGCTTTTAAGCCTGGCATTTACACCATGTGCTGCTACCTTGATTTGTTGTATAAATTTAAATATTTGTCTTTCAGAACTCTGCCTTTTGATGTGTTTGTCCGAAGAGCAGCTGAAGTCAAGCACAAGGAGTACTTCCTTTCTGAGGTAATTTCCTTAGCAACACAGTTCCTTGCATTGTTTATTTTGCCAGCATATGGAGGGGAAAATGCAGCTTAAAAGTCTCACTCCAGTGAAGCTCTTGATCTTGGATTTACCTGTTCTGTGTGGCTTGGAACCAAGGGAAGAAACGTGGGGAAAAGATAATTTTTTCAGAAATTGCTTTCTGTGTGTAGTAGTTAGCTCCAGTGGTCCTCTTCCTGTTAACAAAAGCTGCTCAGAGGAGAAAAAATCCCAGCATAAAACTGAGATATGAAACCTTTCTTTAGAATAATAACTATTATTCAGGTATTTTGCAAGAAAGTGTCATGAAGATACTTTAGTTTGGTTCCACCTGTTAGCAAAACAGAGACACAGCTTCATTGTAACAGAATTTTTGTGGCAAATGCCTGGCTATCTTTGTGTCACAGTGTCCAAAGTAGGGATTTTTCAGGTAAATGATGGGAAAGCAAAGAGTTTGGAATGCAAAGGTGCAGGGAATGCTCCAAGTTTTGAAGCCAGCTGAAACAGCTGCCTGCAGCAGCATTCGGCAGAATTTAAACTGTAACCTGCATTTGTTGTTAATCTTGAGGAACAAAGTTGTTAATTTTGAGTAACAAAAACGCTAAAGCAGTTGAGGAGTCTCTGCCTCCTTCCCTCCTCCACTCCCCCCAGCTAAAATCAACCTCGTGTTCCTGTTCCTTGAGGTGAACAGCAGGGAGCAGCAGAGCAAAGGCAGGAGAGCAAAGCAGCTCACTTCCCAAGTGCCATTTATTTGTACTGATGAAGCCCTGCAGCAGATGAATGAGAAAATCCAGGCTCTTTGTTTAAATGTATTTGTAATTTGTTTAAAAAAAAAAAAGCCCAGACAAACACCAAGAAGCCAGCAGCTCAGTTTTTGTCTTGTTTTCAGGATGAGAGGTACTACCTGCGCTCCGTGGGGGAGGATGCCAGGAAGGTGAGTTACTCCAGCTGCCAGGTCCCATGGGCTACAGCAGCAGGGTAAAAATATTTTTAAAAGCCTTTTGTCATCTGCTGGCTGTGTAGTACTGGCATACAGCTTGTTTAGGGTCTCTTGGCCCATGAATCTGGCTGGATTTAGGTCTGAATATTTAAGCCTTAAGTGTCTGACGTACACTTGTGTTACACAAGAGCTTAGGTGATCACTGAGGAGTGCATTCCTCACCTCCCATTCTCTAGCTTTTGTTGTAAGCTGACATAAAGGGATTTCTGATGATCTCTTGCTTCTTCAGTGTGATTCCTAGGAGCCCTGATCTCTGCTAAGTCAGTGCTGCAAGGGTGGCCACCAGAAATCACTGCAGCTTCAGCTGCTCACCAGTGCTCAGCTTCTAGCCCCGTGTTTCATACAGTGGTAAATGACAGTGAAGTGCTCCCTTATTTCAGTCTGCATACGTGGTTCTCTGAGAGTGAACTCCTTTTTCTTTCCAGGATGTTGCAGATGTCAGAAAGCAGTTCCCTGTTCTGGCAGGAGATGTTCAGATTCCAGAATACTTTGAGAAGGAACAGTTTTTCTCGAGCGTCTTCCGCATCAGCTCAGCTGGGTTGCAGCTGTGGACACATTATGATGTAGGTAATGCCTGTGCTGGGTATAAAGTGCTACAGGCAGCACAATGGAGCTGGGGGATCAAGCTGCACATTTCTGAAAAAGATTAAGGACAGACTTCATGTATTTTGAAATAGTGGAAAGAATCTGATGCAGTGGTCCAATGGATTTTAAATAGATGTCATCTGACTGGTTTCATGTCTAATTCCATGCTTGTAAGATTAAAAGATACATGATTTTTTCCTTTATTTTTTTTCTTTCTTTACTGTTGAGTTTCATTTAAAAATCTGAAACCCAGTAATTGTCAGCATTTTCATCTTCAAGATTACTTGCATTTTTTTTCTCCTACTGGCCAAAATATTGGTAATTCTACAATGATTTGGGTGTTCTGTTGCTGCAGTGTGGTAGATTCTAAATAAGATTGTCTTCTGACATTGTGCAGTGTCATTCTGAATGAATTTATTTATAAGAAAATCAGTTTTTTCCTTTATAATGAGGAAAAAAAATCCTTAATCAACAAATTCAGCAAAATGAGTTAGAGGTAACACTGAAAAAGAAAAGGAACCCCATATATATTTTGTATTATTATTATTTTTCTGGTGTATACATCTAAAGTATGTTGTGTCTTTGTGTTTTAAGGTGCAAGAAGTTGATTCCTATTTAAGGAAACACACAAAGCTGTTGGAAGCAATTTTCCCAAATATAGTGTTGGTCAAGAATGTGCTGCTAAGGGCATAAAGTAACCCACATTCACAAGTGGGTTAGATTAACTATGTATGGAAGTTAATTCTTAAAATAAGAAGGTTTTAATAATTCCTTCTTTAAAGCTGGTGATATTTTAGATTAGTTGCTGGCTGTGCATTCATTCTTTTTGGCTGACATCTCTCCTGCTGTGCTTTTTCCAGGTAATGGATAACTTCTTAATCCAAGTAACAGGGAAAAAACGAGTTGTTTTGTATAGTCCTCGAGATGCTCCCTACTTGTATTTATCAGGTATGCATGTCAGATTTTTTAAATTCAGAGTTTGGTGACCAGGGTTGCCTTTCCAGCTCACAAGTGCTGCACTGTTGAAATAAATCATTTACAGGCAGCTTGATATTAAAAGAACAAGAAAAGAACCTTTATAAGGTTGCAAACCTAGACAAGAGGAGAATGTGTCTCCTCAGTAGGTAAGAAGTGCCCTCAGGGTTGCCTGCTTTTGGGAGAAGTTCCAGAACAATAAAGCAGTAGTAAAGCTGATTCAAGAACTGCCATTTCCATCAGTGTTACAATGCTTTGCTGCTGTTTGTGAGAGCTGCAGTATTTACTTCTGGAAACTTTCCTAGGGAGTAAATCCAAGGTGCTGGATGTGGATAACCCAGACTTAGAGAAATATCCCCTTTTTGGGAAAGCCAAACGCTACCAGTGCCAGCTGGAAGCAGGAGATGTGCTGTTTATTCCAGGTAAGTAACAAACAGTTGCTTACTGAACACTTTTGTTTGCAATTCCTCATTTCTAGGGATGGTAAGAAGTTACTAAAGCATTTTTCTGTGTTGTAAGTAGGAGCATCTAGAGACATTGACAAAACTTGTCCACTTCTTCTAACTCCAGAGTGCCATCCCTAATGACAGGGATTGTACCTACAAACCTGCACCCTGTGCTTCTGAATTTGGGGCCTAATAGCTGAGCACTATCACAGTTTGTGAAATCTGAAATTAATTCAGTCCCCTGATTTGTGTAGTGACAGAATTTGAGTGAAATACCATTTCTGTTCTTCTGTGGCTCTGGCACTTAGGAATTGTGAGGGACAGGGTGGATGAGGCTTATGGATGGTGGTAATCACCTTTGGGAAATGGAAAAACAAGTCCTGATCCTTTTTCTGCACTGGCAGAAAATATAAAGGTACTTCCTGGGTTGAGGTGACAATTCTGGTTATAAGGGAAAGTTATTTGAGTTACTCCTATTCAACCATTAATGGTGGTTATTAATTTTGAATTTTAACTCATTGTGACCTCGTGGCAGGTGTATTTTTGGTTGCTTTTCATGTTATCTGTGAAATATAAACAGGCAGTAAAGAAGCAAGCAGAAGGGTTTTAGAAAGATTTAAAATAGATTCTCATCTTTGGACTCAACACTGGGAACTTAGGGTTTGTGCTTCTTTCTAAGGAAACTTTTGGTTACAGACAGTGAAAGGTTAAGTCACACTGCTGCTCCTGTCAGCACACAGCATTTTGATTTTTTTAAATATACTCAGTGAGGCAAAAATGGCTTTGCTTCCTTACCACAGTCATGCCAAGCCCTGTGTGAAAAGCTGAGCCACTGGCAGGGCTCACCAAAGCTTGGACAATGTGCAAGGTTAGGGACTAAATCTATGGAAAGAGTTATCTGCATTCAGAGTGGAGATGAACAGGGGAGATACCTGATTTTCATCTTACATGTGCTTATCCTTTGCTTCCATTTGGGCATCTTTACACTTCAGCAATTGTTACTTTGGTGTGAAGTCATGGACTGACACAGATGTCACAAGGAACATCCTAAATTTGGTACAAGGCAACATATTCAGGCATGAATATCTATAAATAAGCAAAAAATGCAGTAGCTGAGGCTTTTCCTCAACTAGATTTTGTTTGGGTGATTCTGAGACTCCTTACAAGGCCCATGGAAGTTTCAGATAGCAATTTTAATTTTAGACATTTCCTCTTTTTACAGCTTTGTGGTTCCACAATGTCATCTCTGAGGAATTTGGAGTGGCACTGAATGTCTTTTGGAAGCACCTTCCTGCTGAGTCCTATGACAAGAGTGACACTTATGGAAATAAAGACCCCACAGCAGCCTCTAGGGCTATACAGATCCTGGACAGGGCTTTGAAAACACTTGAAGAACTTCCTGAGGAATATAGGGACTTCTATGCCCGGAGAATGGTGTTACGGATCCAAGAAAAAGCCTACAGGGATGATTATGGATAAAATAATACATTGTAGGGCAGCAAGCTCCTGGGGCAGTAGAGAGTTGTGTGCTAGGAGGGAAACTGTCCATGTGTATATACACACTGTGTAAGAATAATAACAACTAAGTTGATAAACTTTGTTATAGATGAACGTTTACCTTCTAGATTATTTATTTTGCCTGCTTTTTTTCCTTCACATGCACAATCCTCCAGATCTGGAAATGGCCTCTCTTCTGCAGCAAGGCATACATTTGCTGTGCCTGCCCTTAAAACTCTGCTTTTTTGGAGTGTTCTCCTTAAATTTTTTTGAACAAAAGTTTTGGTATCTGGGCTGGGCTGACTGCAGGTGTGCTTAGAATTAATTGCACATCTTCCTAAATGCCACCTCGTTTTAGGAGGAAAGCCATGGTGGTTTCTGGGGCAAGCAGTTGATGGATCTGAAGGTCATTTTGAGCAACTTTATTAAGTGTGGGGAGTTTCTGCTCCCTCTTGTGGTGAAAATGAGGGCGAGCACGGGAAAAAAAAAACCAAGGGTAATGGTACAAGGTTAAGCTCAGCAGTGCTCAGCAGCATCCTGGCTGCAAGGTGAATGATTTAGCCCTTTCCTAGCTGAACAAAGCTCTGTGCAGGACACAGCAGCTCTGAAACACCTCCAGCTCCTGCCTGCAAACCTATCCAGCTCCAGCCCCAGAAGCTGAAATTTATTGTTCCAGAGTAAATGTAGAACCTGTTGGTATTTGAGAGGTGTTGTGCCTGTTGTGAAGGGGTTGCAGATGGTTACCTGACAGCAGATTTTGGTGCTGCCCAGAGGCTTGTGGAATCAGATGGGCATTTCACAGCAAAGGTAACTTCTCCTCCTCCCTTTGAAATCCCTTTTTGTGGTGTAACTTGTGCTGTTTGGGGAAGGCAGCACCCATCTGACATTTGGGTCAGGCTGTTGCTCCCAGCAGTGTTTTTGGGAACTGTAATTTCCCAAAAGCTCTCAGGCTAAATAGATACCCAGTGTTAATGAAGTGCTGGGAGCTTTCTCCAGAGGAGCAGTGTGCAGATTATTCTTCTAAAGCTTTCTGGCAGCTCAACAGAGTGAAAATGGTCTGCAAGCATGTGAGTGGGCACCCAGCCACCTTAATGAATAGGCATGAATGGAGCCAGCCAAGCAGTTCTGATGGGCACCATTGTGTGTTCTCAGGGCAGAATTTAAATTTGGGATCACAAAGAGGTCTCCCAAAATTTTTTTTTTCTGTTGGAAAATGAACAAGGTTTGCTTGTGCCTACTGCTGAGGCAGAACCTCTGTGTGTGTCAGGCTGGGGAAGCCTCTTGACTTTGTTGGGCTGGTGATGTTGAGGCCCCCACCTGAACTGTTGTGCAGAGGTGCTCAGAGCTTTATTCTTCATGTGCTGGCACCAAAGGCAGAGGCTCAGAGAGCCTGCAGGGCTGGGCAGAGCTCTGCCCCAGCATTGTGCCTGCACCAAGTTAAAAAACATATTACTGTGTATTTCCCCTTTGTTCCACCAGATGCTTTCCTTTTCCTTTTTCCTTTTTCCTTTTTCCTTTTTCCTTTTTCCTTTTTCCTTTTTCCTTTTCCCTTTTCCCTTTTCCCTTTTCCCTTTTCCCTTTTCCCTTTTTCCTTTTCCTCTCCTCTCTTTTCCCTCTCCTTTTCCCTTTCCTCCTTTTCCTTTTCCTTTTCCTCTCCTCTCTTTTCCCTTTCCTTTCCTTTCCTTTCCTTTCCTTTCCTTTCCTTTCCTTTCCTTTCCTTCCCTTCCCTTCCCTTCCCTTCCCTTCCCTTCCCTTCCCCTTTCCCTTCCCCTTTCCCTTTCCCTTTCCCTTTCCCTTTCCCTTTCCCTTTCCCTTTCCCTTTCCCTTTCCCTTTCCCTTTCCCTTTCCCTTTCCCTTTCCCTTTCCCTTTCCCTTTCCCTTCCCCTTTCCCTTCCCCTTTCCCTTCCCCTTTCCCTTCCCCTTTCCCTTCCCCTTTCCCTTCCCCTTTCCCTTCCCCTTTCCCTTCCCCTTTCCCTTCCCCTTCCCCTTCCCCTTCCCCTTTCCCTTCCCCTTTCCCTTCCCCTTTCCCTTCCCCTTTCCCTTCCCCTTTCCCTTCCCCTTTCCCTTCCCCTTTCCCTTCCCCTTTCCCTTCCCCTTTCCCTTCCCCTTTCCCTTCCCCTTTCCCTTCCCCTTTCCCTTCCCCTTTCCCTTCCCCTTTCCCTTCCCCTTTCCTTTCCCCTTTCCTTTCCCCTTTCCCTTCCCCTTTCCTGTCATTTCCTGAAGCAGAATTTGGCACTCTTTGGGTCACTTGGGCTCCTGTAATGAAGCCCTCATGCCAGGGAAAGCCAACAAAGCCATCAGTGCTTTAGAACCCCCCCAACCAAACATGCACAACGACTGCCTGGATCAGCTTGTTTAGGATTCCCACAGTGATACAGATATTTAATTATTTAAACTTTATTTAACTTAATTATTTATTATGGATCCTTAATTATCAGTTCAAACTCTGATACTGATTTACACAGCAGTATTTAGAGGGAAGCAATTAAATTAGTCCTGGATAGGAAGGTTACCAAAGTTTGTGGTGGTATTTGAGATGCACACAAAAGAGAATTGTGTAAGTCATACACAATCTGGACAATTTCACAGAATCAAGATGGTTTAAAGCAAAAGTTCTCAGAAAGAACCTGCTGGAAAAAGGAGAGGGCATCATCACACACACCCACTTTTATCTCTGAATATCCAGCTGTCACATCCTAACTCCTCAACTGACTTTGCAGTTTTGTTTAAAACCTGGATCCCTAATTATTTAATTATTTAAACTTTATTTAACTTAATTATTTATTATGGATCCTTAATTGTCAGTTCAAACTCTGATACTGATTTACACAGCAGTATTTAGAGGGAAGCAATTAAATCAGTCCCAGATAGGAAGGTTACCAAAGTTTGTGGTGGTATTTCAGATGCACACAAAAGAGAATTGTGTAAGTCATACACAATCTGGACAATTTCACAGAATCAAGATGGTTTAAAGTAAATTCACAGGGACAGATTAAAACATTTCAGCATGTCTCATGATCTGATGAGTTTCTTGCCTACTGCACAAGAAATAATCATGTAATATAAAGAATTTCAGCTTTTATATACCTGGTTGTACTACTGCCTGCAAGCTGGTTTAGAATTACAGACCCTGACTGCACAAATACAAAGCCTGTCTTGAAGAAAAGTTACCAATTAAATCTGATTTATTTTTTCCAACCTAGGCCTCCACAAACACCTGATAAAGCTTAATCCACAAAGTTTAACCCCGCATTCCTCACTTCTTGTTTTTATATTCACATCAAAGTGGTTTCACCCATGAGAAACACTTTACTTTCCCCATTGTTTGCAAAATTTATTTTTAGCATGCATTGTAGTGGATGAGAGAGGCACATTCCACCAGGGTACTGCAGCTGTCCAGAGAATGGAAAACAAGCCCTTTTCCCTCCACAGCATGAAGTCTCACATCAAGATGAGTTTTCAACAAAGTGTTTATTCTTCCAATTAATACAGTAACACTCCAACTTATTTTATTTAACAGCTGCTGCGAGCAGCCTCCATCAAACAGGTTGATACTATTTTCCTAGGACAGCCATCCAGAAACTTCTGAACACAATGTCAATATTTTAATAGCTGCTTCCAAAAGCTTGCAGCAACCTAGTGCTGCTCTTTTGGCTGGCACAGAATTGGTTAGAAATTGGTCTGTGATCTGCACTGTGACTGGACAGGGCAAGTTTTAGCATACTCAGGTTAGCCTGCTCACTCTGAGAGGGGAATGAGAAGCAGCAACATCAGTGGGATGTTTGGGGGTGTGTGTGTTGTTGTTTATTTTTAAAAAATTTATTTTACGAGTTATTATGATGACCTACTCATAAAATAAATTAATTAATAAATTATATTATATTTCTTAAATAATAAGTTATTTAAGAAATACTGTAGGCTATTAAAACCACTGTGGTAGGTGACCCATACTTGCTTTAAAAAAAAAAAAAAAAAGTCCTCCCATGTGGTAGAAGTGTTATCAAAAGGACCAAAAAATGTAAATAGTTTTCCTTGGAACACATAAGTTGTTACCAGCCCATCAAGAAGGTGGTCAATACACAGGGTTGAACAGTCTCCAATAAAGAGTTTTAGGAAAAAAGCCAGAGTGGAACTAGATTTCAGATTAGTTTATAAAAAATTAGAACTATTTTGCATGTTGCACTTTTCTCCATCCACTAAATTAGATTATTACCCTTTCTGATCAGCTAGGTGCATTAGTCTAATTACCACTGGCAAGAGACCTAATGATCACTTTGTAAGGTGCCCACTGTGAATAATCCTACTGCCCTCAATATTTTGAGTATTTACTGTCTCTCCTTGTAAGTTTTAATGATGCCAAGAGAAGGATGACCCAGGACTTTCCTTCCATAGTATATCAGTCACAGGGAGGGAAGAGGGAAGATGTTGCTAAGCCATCAAACATAAGAAGGAAGTTGTATAAAATGCCTTTTTTCAGAACTGAGCCACATTTTTTTGTATAATCTTCACAGTATTTTGCTAACTTGCTTTTGTATTCCTGTACTTCCAGGAAATCCAAAACTGTATTAAGCAACTGGTTCACTGTTAATAGCTGCAGTTGTCTTTAAGAGTGATTCTAAGATTTATCTGTAAATAAATGGAGAAAGTCACAACAGCAGAAATGTTCCACTAATACCCTCTCACTTGTCTATCTTGCAGTAATTTTTTCTGAAGAATAAAATAATTTATGCAGTGTGTAATACATGACTCAATGTAGATCAACATCAATGCTGCAATTATCAACAACCTGCTCATCTGAACAGAAGTCAGTCAAAGCCACGTTGGCACAGCAACAAGCTACCATTCTGTGTCATTTAACATAGTTATGTCACAATTTTCAAGGCCCCAGGTGAAATGGCTGTTCCCCAGCAGACAGAACACAACAAAGAAACTTCCTGGCCACAGAAAAGGCAAGATGCACAGAAGGAAACAAAAGGCACCGGCACTGTTACTCCAAAGGTAAATACTTGTGACTTTGTTTCTATACAAGAAATGTTACAGAACTGGAACATCTAATTGACTCATCAACACAGTTTTCACCAAAATGTACGGCTAAGATTGTGCTACCTATTTCCTCAAGCCAAAAAACTAACTTTATGTCTGTTATGGACACAGACCAAAAATGTTAGCCCTAGAAGCTGCTAAACAGAAGCATCCAGAGATCTGAAAGTTTTGAGTACTTTTAACTTCTGTTAAAGACAGTAAGTAACATTGGACATCCAGGGTTAAAAATGCTGCTCACAGTTTGAAAATAAAGGTTCACAGTTAAGGAAAAAGACATTTATAGGAGAGTTCTTCACAACACTTTTTTCCAGGAATCAAATGACAACATCTCTTGTAGGTACAGAGTCCCAATCCTCCTT
The DNA here is from genome assembly GCF_036169615.1 of Heliangelus exortis. Taxonomy (NCBI): domain Eukaryota; kingdom Metazoa; phylum Chordata; class Aves; order Apodiformes; family Trochilidae; genus Heliangelus; species Heliangelus exortis. The sequence continues at coordinate 37,656,704 of NC_092427.1, read as the reverse complement.
TTTAGCTACTGAAACGCATACACAGTATCTACAGCAACAGAGAACTGGTTTAGTGCTCTGAATCTTCAGAGAGCATCTGCTCCAATCTGTAAATCTAGATGACAACATTTATAGTGTCAAAAGTGCTTTTTTACAATTAACATACTAATCAAGACACATACATTCTCAAAACACTTCATGAACTCTGAAATGGTTATCTAAGGAGGGAACGTCGTCAGCGAAATGGAGCCGATCAGTTATTTGCACACCAAACTCCTCAAGTATCTGTACAAATTTCTCATGCTGTCTCCCAATCCATGACCTCAGGGTGTCAAACACTTGGTATGGTGTAACATGAGCATGAACTTCAATCCCTGTCTGGGCGAGCTCTTTCAGCACTTCAGGGCAGGTGACCCAAGTATTGTTTCTTCCCGAGTGACCACCATCCAGCCAGTAAATGGCTTTGATGTTTTTCAAGAAGGAGTCTGTGTTCTTGTCTTTTCGAGCTTCCTTCAGTTCATAAAGCAGCTGGTTCAAAACCACACAGCCTTTACTGAAGCCAATCAAGGTAAAGGACACTGCACCTACAGCAGAGGGTATAACAAAGCTCATGGAATTATTAGAGCACTCACAATCCCTCTCTCTTTCTGTGGACAAGCAGTCACTTGCTGTAGGAACAGGCTGTGGCTGGGCTTTACAAGCAGCTATTTTTGCATCCTTGCTGACAACCTGCACACTTTTCTGGGCCAGCAGAATGTTCTGAGAGAGCCTGAATGCATTAACTAGCAATGCATGGAGATGCTTGAAAGCTCCAAAGTCAGTGCTGTGCTCGGGTGCTCCAAACATGTTGCTCGCCACAAAGTTATCGTAACAACTGAATTTGTGCAGGTGCATCCGAGAGGACTTCACAACCCAAACAAAACTATTAGGGAATCGGCGAGCAAGTAGGGCAGCAACATTCTCAAAACTCCACTGCTTCCACTGGCAGTTTTCTGGGTGGCGAGACATGATGTCGTGGTAGTTCTGGAAGTTAAAAAAAAAGGACACATAACTACACTGCAAAAATACTTCAGCTCTGTCTAGTACACTTACAATTGTAAGAAAGGGGCATAACGAGGCTTGCTAGGCTTCCAGAACAAGAAGCACGTTAAGGAATCTGGCATTTTTGTATTTACCAAATCAACTTTCAGAATTTTACCGTGCCTCGAGAATTAACACAGCATAAAACAAACATGTGGAAGCATTCACAACTTTCGTTGTCTTCACTCCCAGAGAAGACAAAAGTATTCTTCAGCATAGCACGACGCATAGTAGAGTTTTACTGTATCATCTGCAGGAATACTTATTTACTACAAAAAACAGACTTAAAACCTGGCAATCCACCTCAGGATTTCATCGACTTCTCCCGGCGGAGACTCTTCCGATACCAACTCAGCCTGGGGCAGTTCTGTGGAAGGAGACCCCCCCACACACATCCCCTTACACTGCTCTTCCCACAGCGGTTTTCCAACCGGTCCATTCCCTCTCCCAGGCACCGGGATTGCAGGGGATGCTCCTCCCGGTGATGGGGGGGTTGCAGCCCCGACCCTCCGCCGCGGGATCCCCGCTCCCCTCAGCCTCCCAGGCCGTACCTGCACATCTCCGGGGAAGTAAACGACGTGATGCTGCGGCGGGGCCGGGCCGCGGAGGGCCGGCGGCAGCAGCACCAGCATCTCGTTAGCCCGCTCCGGTTCCTCACCCGGCACCTCCGGCAGCCGCAGCCAGGGCGGGCTCAGCCGCGCTGAGGAGAAGCCCGCGCCCCCCTCACCGCCCCAACCGCCGCCGCCACCTCCCGCAGGCCCCGCGGCACAGGCGGCCGGCGTCCCGCAGAGGCTCATGCTCCTGCCCAGGCAGAGAGCGGCGGGGCCGACGAGACCCCGGAGCAGGGAGGCGGCGGAGGGCGGGCAGCGCCTGCTCATGGAACCGCCGGACCCGCACCGCCCGAACCCGCACCGGCACCGCCACCACCGCCGCCTCAGCCCGGCCGCGAAACCGCACTGCGCCTGCGCGCAGCCCGCCTGAGGCGAGCCGCCTGCCGCCGTGACGTCACGGGAGCCTGCAAAGGGCGGGCGGCGGGAAGCGCGAGCCGCTGGGCGACCGTTAGGCGCGAGGCGAGGCAGCTCCTGTCAGAGCGCTGCCTCAGGGAGGAGGCGAACGGCGCCTTCCCCTCCGCCCTCGTCTCCCACCTCCGCCCTCGTCTCCCACCTCCGCCCTCGTCTCCCACCTCCGCCCTCGTCTCCCACCTCTGCCCTTGTCTCCTCAGCCTTCCCACCAGCTTCCGTGACCCTGGGTTTGGGTGCTGGTTTGTTCCCGGGTGCTTCTAGGCTCCTCGTTTTTCGAGCTGTGTGGGCACACTAGGTGAGCCCCCCCCGGCCCCCCCCCCCGACCCTCCCCTGGCCCCTTGTTAAAGCAGAGTTAAGATGGCGGTCACCAGCTGGTGGTGTGTCTGTACTGCCTTAGCTCGAAAATAACTGAGGTGAGGTAGGCCAGCAGGTAGCTCCAAATTCAATAGTATGGCTGTAGAAGGTCTCCTGCAGTGCAGCAAAACCCCAGAGAGTACAGCTCTTGCACAAGTGCAGCGGTGGATTATCTTATGCTCCACAAAGATAAATTAATTTCAAAAAGAAGAGGTATGTGGATGTAGTTATTTCCTAAAGGTGTTGGTTGTATTAAAAAAACAAAACAAAAAAACCAGTGTGGATATACTTGTTTAAGTGTGGTTATGTTAATGACTGCATTAAAAGAAAAGCGCTCATGTGTACCATTGTGAGAAACTGCTTTTTACATGGCAAGCAAAGCAAGGAGATTGAGCCTTTCATTTATTCCCTGATTTGTCTAGAATATTCCTATTTTTGGTATTCATCTGTTGTATTTTCATAGTCTTTTAAAATGCTGTGTGCAAACCTGGGAAGCTACCAGACGCCAAGTCTACTTGGTGTCAGTTTTCCTGGAAAGTGGAGTTCATTGAACTGTGATTTCATAATCAAGTAACTTTTGCATTAAATTGTTCACTGGTTATCTTCTAGTCATAGGAGTTAAAAAATGAAAAGGAAGTATGGTTCTATTGTTATGTGTCAATGTAGCAAGCTAGTAACAAACAAGGTATTTTAACATGTCTTATTTTCAAAGTATAAACTCTGGCCTGTATGTTTTTGTGTAACTCACTCATAGAGATTCAGTTTAGCAATATTTTCACAGTCTGCTCAGCACACTTGCCCTTTTCAGGGTGGATGTCTTTGGGCTCATGCTTCAGCAAGCTCAACAGTTTTTCCTTCCCATATTCTGAAGCTAATTCAAAGGCTCCTCCAGAAATCATCCCCCATGCAAGCAGTATTTGTAGTTCACATACAAGCTCAGGAGGACATTGTATTGTGATGCATACTTTGAGATTTCAGTGCTTATTATGTGACTGTTTTTCTTGACTTGCAAAATTCAGAACAAGGTTGTTATGTGGTCCTCGATGAAGAGGGTGAGACATTCTGAAAGAATTTTTTTCACTTTATAAGCTTCTAGTGATATGGAGAGTTAATAAAATTTATGGTGAATTTTTTGGCTTATAGGTGTTGTTTATTTTTAGTTGCTTATTTTTTTAACTTCGCTATTTCTTGTATGAAAATTATCTCCAGTATGGTTACAGCTTTTTTTTTTCTCAAAGCCTGAAAGAAAAAGAAACCAAACAACTTTTTGCTCACCAGAAGATGGTGCTATGCAGTGTGCCTTGAGAAATCTGTGTCAGAACAACCATCTGATTATAATAGTTTTCATGTCTATGCTGTCACCAGACCCCACTGAGAAGGCTCTGGCTTTGTTATCTTTGCTCCTAATCAGATGTTCATATGCTTTGGTAGTATCTCTCTGAACTTTCTCTAGGTTAATCAGTCCCAGCTTTCAATCTCTCAGTGTATAACAGATGTTCCTGTCTCTTAATCACACTGGCAGCTTTTTGTTGGACTTGCTCCAATGTGTCCAGGTCCCATGTAGTGGGAAATGCAGAGCTGGGCACAGCTCCGCAGGACTGTTGATGCCACATCTGAGTAGAGGGGAAGTATCTCCTCCCTTGACCTGTGTTCTGATGAAATTTCAGGCTATGTTTGAAAAAAAGATAAAAGAATTGATACCTGAATTAGCTCATAAACTGGTAGTTAGATTTTCTGAAAGCATTTAATTGAGCTACTTAAGATACCAACTGTATGGATTAGAAATTAAAATATGAAGATCCAAATCTGTCACATACTCAAAAGAGATACTTACTTTGACTGTCTGGAGGAGCAATAATAAGGTTAGATAATAATGACATGAAGAAATGCTTGCAATATGGGACCCTAGTTCACCTTTGATTCTGCACAGCCTGTGGAGTGGCATTACCTGCTGGAAAGTAGGACTGTGCTGAATTAAGTGGGGCTCTGTATGGAAGGAACATTTCTTCAGGAAAAACAAAAAAAAAAGGATAAAAGTTCCTAAAAGTCTTGAGGCACCTGCATTTGTTGAGAATAAAACTTACTGTTCCTTGGCCACCTAAAAATATTCAGGTATTCACTCTGGAATCTCCTCAACCAAATCTTCATTCTCCTTCTGGTTTGAGTTTTTGGGGCATAGTTGTTGGATGTGGGGGGCTTTTGTGTGTGGTTTTTTTTCTGGGAGCATGCCTTAAGGCTTAAAATCTTAGTGGAAACCTGAGCAGTACCTCAGCTAATGAAGCAAAATTATTAAGGAAAAAAAACCATCTACCTCATTCCATATAACTACTTAGTTCATGCAGGCAGATTTTTTTAAGCCAATTTTTAGCAGTTCTGGTCCATGCTGACACTAAAACTTTTAATTAGAAGGGTTAATGAGACCTTGTCACTTCTGTTTCCTATTAGATATTGTGCTAAGGAAATAGTAGGTAAGATTGGCCAAATGTATAAGCATAAGAAAAAACACAAGTAGTTTGCTTTTCTCATATGAAGCAGATTTTTTTAAATTGCCCACAAAATTATAGAAACAATATAATGCCTGTGCTCTGAAAATCTCGTTATTTGGATTGTTAAGGTTTTGCTTACATGGATGGAGATCTGTTATGAGTAATGATAGCTGATGAAATAGTAAAGATTGAAGAGAAATGGCTAAGAGAATGAATTATTAAAATGAAGTTTTAATGATTTTTAAGAAAGCTGAGAAATTATCAACCAGTGTGGGGAAAAAAAAAAGTCTGTGCTTTTATCCTCTTGCTGCCTATACATCCTCTGGTTTCTCCAGATGAGAGATTGGCTGAAGGGCCCAGAAGGGCTTACAGACTTTATAAAGATTATAGTGAAAGTTATTTATGGTAGCTAAAGGGGTGCTGGTACTTCTGCCCAGAAATCCTTAAACAGTGTGTTCATGATACAGCTATTAACAAAAAATGGAAGCTAATATGGAGGATGCTATACAGGATGTCATCCCAAATGCTACATGGGAGAGCATGAAAATGAGTTCAGATTTTGCCCAGAATTCAGATAGACACAATTACTAAAATAATGAAGCAGATTCTCCTCTGGGTATAAGAAATAATGGTAAAGATAACATTTTGTTCTCAGTTGAAATAGAAAGCACCAACCTGTTCCTGCTTTCAACAAGATACAAGAAATCTTCCATGGCATACTATAAATTTGAGTGGGAGAGTAGTTGCTCCGAGTTGGCTTCTAATCTTTGTCATGTGGCTGTTGTAATATGTTAGCATATTCAATAAATTAGAGTGGAACAATCTTTATAAATATCATCAAATACAGGCATGAAATGCTACACGGTGAGGAGCTTTTGTCAGCTTTTTGTTGGTCCTGTCCTCTGGTTCCTCATTCCTCAATTCTTCTCGTTTCTTACTGTACAAGCTTTAGCTGGCTATGATCTCTGTCCCTGTAGATGGTCAGACCTTTTTATGTTCTTATTACCACATCTGAGGGTGCTTCCCTGCAGCAGCCCTCTGTGTTTTCATGTAGTGAGCCAGCCACTGGGTTGTTAGTGCATACTGCATCGTGCAGTTCCCTGCTTGCCTCTGCTGCCTGCTCTAGGTTGGTTGGGCAGGGTGGTAAATTACACAGTGTTTTCTCATGACTCTGCAGAAGTCTACCCTTACAACTTGGGGAGTTTGGCAGGAGGAACGTGTATCATGGCTGATTAGCAGTGATGAAAGACAGGCATATCAAAATTCCTCAGGAGAGATCTAATGGCTTTGTCACCATTTCAGTCTCTTGGAACTCCCATACAGACCTTAGTGGCTGCCTGCAGAGTGGTTAATTAGTTTCATCTATCAGAGACAACTAGATCTGCAGTTTAAGTAGAAAGGGCACTGCTTTAAAAGTGATCTATATTAAAAGGTACTTTTTTTGGAATTGGCTTTGATTCATTGCCCTTGTAGCTCATTTACTAATCCTGTGCTTTCATTCAGAGTGTATACAGACAACCAGAATATAGTGTAGTTCTGGCTGGATGTATTTTCTCAAACCAAGAGACTATATTGTACTCTTTTTTTGTTACATTTTTTGGCTGCATATGCATCCAAATTGCTAGTTTGCATTTTGGCAGAGGGTAGGAATAGCTGTGAAAACACCTGTTAAATACTGATAGGAAACTGATTTGCAGTTGATATGCAGCTGTGTTGAGAGGATGCACCGGGCCTCATTCCTTTAGGTATAGGAACACTTCAGGCGTGAGTTACCTGGCTCTGTGATGAAGTGTGCACAAATTACCAGCAGCATTACAGTGATGAATGGCTAGGGCTTGACTTGTAGTTTTATTAGCTTATTAGTGGCAACAGTTCAAATGAAATTACAGCTATTATGCTCTATTATAAGTACTAAACAATTTACTGCTGCTGGAATTCCTACTGACAGCTCTGCCTGCCAGCATCCATCTTTTGTGTGTGCATGGATATTCAGGAGAGCATAGGCGAGAATAAATTAGTTTCTTGGCAATTTACTGAGTTGTATGAAAGTGAGTATAAAAGCTTTTCAGCACGAAAAATAAATCCATGTACTTTTTCTGTCAGCTGGTTGGAGAAGCTACTAAAATAACAGGATATGTGATCTCATTTCTGCTTTTTCATCGCTGAAAAAAAGTATGGTGGATAAAGAATTAATTGCTGCTACTGTTGAAAACACCTTTTCTCCTTGTGCTGTTTTTTTTTTTTGTTTTTTTTTTTTTGTGGAAATTGGTTTTGTTTACTCATGCAGTCAGTCGGTCTGTCGATCCTCTCCAATGTCCCTACTGGCCACTTGAAATGCAGAGTAGGAGTTGCAGAGCAAATATTCTGGGAGTATTGGGCAAACTGCTGAATGAATAGATGAGGATGACTCAAGTGCCTGCTGAAGGAAAACTGGGGAAAATTCAGCCTTTGTAAAGCATGTTGGAAAGCAGCAGGCTGAAAATCCAATGTGTGTTGGCTGGAGCCATCATGTGCTGTTTTGGTCCTGGTGTGGTTTGCAGAGGACATGATGGGTAGGATGGGCTGGAACTACTTTAATAGAAATGTTAAGAACCAAGGACATGAGTCCATAAAAATGTTTTGGTAGTTCTGCTGAACACATAGTTAAATAACAAGCAAAGTTTCTGTGCTTTTCAGTTTAAGTATGCAAGAAAAATTTGTGGCTTAAGGAAGATCTACACTGTCTGGTATGAATGAATATAAATTATGAAATCTATTTGGGATTTAAAAGAATACACAGTGGCCCAGGAAGTGGAATAGAAGGGGATTTTCTTGCCTAAAAAAATGGACCAAAGCACAGCCCCCTAACAGTTTCTGCAGTCTGAGGTTTGCCTGGCAGCAAAACTATAAAATTTTGGCTTGTGCATACTTGTATCTCAATTTCCCTTCTCTCATGCTTTTCCTTAGAATATTCTGGCTTTGTGGATGGGTACTGCAATGTATTCAACAAGACCAGCTTCTGCCATCCCATTTATTAACTTTGATTACTTTATGCACAAAAATGAGCTCAGAATTTGGCCTCAGACAGCATCTTTGCACCATGGGTTTCTGGAATTTATACCACATCCTCTGTTCTAGTTTTCCTTTCCAAAAGTGGTTTGAGACACTGCTTGCATGGTACATTAGACAAATAGGAAGGAAATAGGTTCTCAACTTGAAATTAGTTATTTGTCAGAGAGAGAATTTGCTTAGGTGGAACACTCCAAAAACTTAAGACTCTGTGCTAGTTCATTTGTTTATGGGGTGCTGAACTAAAAAGATATTATTCAAGAGGGATATTGGTATAGGACATGAGGGACAGTGTGACTTCCAGTAGCCAGAGATTCTTCAGCTTCCAGTAATATTCTCCAGTAGTTAATGGTATCGGTAAGTATGCAACAGGCAACATTTGTGAATGTACAGTGTCAGGCCTCTAAAGGCAGTTCTGCATTCTTCTTAAAATAATGGTGTTGCAGTCAGTGCATAACTTGGATGAGGAATATCCTTTTTATTTGCAAACAGACTTGGAAGATTTCAGCACATGTAGTATAGATACTGTAAATAAAGATATCTCTCATAGCTTAAATCATTGTCATAATGTTAATGATCTATTGTTATCTGTTCAGCTTTATCAAAGGATTTGTCTTTAAGTAAATGCAAGCAGAATGTTAGATATGTTTGTGTGATGTGGAATATAGAGGTTTTTGCTATTTGCTACATACTTGAAATACTGAATTTTTGTCAGGGGCAGAAATGTAGTCAAGCAGCAGTGCTCCATACATCTCTAGATTCTGCCTATAACAGCCTGTTTTAATCAAAGCAACTGCTTTGAATATGTTACATAAGAAGATACTTAATTTTTTATATTCCTAAATCCCTTTTAATCCAGAAGAAACTTCTGTTTGACTAGATGATCATACCAATTTCCCACTTGCCTGATGGATCTGCCTGTTTTTTGCTTTTTTTATTTGTAGAGCTTTGCTACTTCAAGTACCATTAGTGAATTCAGATTTACTAATGGCAGGTTTACTTTTTTCTTATTTCTTGGATGCCTTTTACATTGATTTGCAGACCTGACTAGAGATTTACTGAATAAATCAGGAGTTGGGACTCCCTCCTATGATAACTTTGTCAGAAGTGTTAACCATATGGTTTTAATCCAAGTGGATACTACTTAATAATAGCATTAAAGCTGATGGAAGATGTTTGCATGAATGGTGAGACTGGCACTTCTGCCAACAGAAGGTAGCTAACTAACTCATTTGTAGGGTGCAAGTACTGCCACTGAGGTAGTATTCAGTTAGCTATGAAAAAGACACTGCTAGATCAGGTGATACTAATTTGTCAATAACTTCTTTAGGTAATGAAAATAAGTATAAAAATGCTTGCATCTTTATAGGATTGTCAGAGTGATACTTTCATAAATCCAGACATTTTTTGAAAATGCTTTTAATCTTATCTAGGCATTATTTATTTAGGTGCTCATTAGGCTGATCTTTTATCAATCTTTACACTATATCAATATAAAAACAGCTCTGTTAAAAATGAGTCAGAACTTTTATATTAAAATAAACACACGCAGGATGGTGATGTAACTGTTCCCAGATTAGTATATTTCAATTAGTCAGGTAAAATAATAAAATGGTGCAAAGCCAATTATTGAAACTAAGGTTTCTGCTTGTAGAGAACACTTTATTATGGTGACAGTATAGAACTTGTGCTTTTACTATTAATTTCATTTTGTTGAAGGACTTGAGTTTTGCAGCTCATCTTTAGGTGTTCTTTAGTCATACAAACTCAAGGTTGATTTTTAAATTCTTCTGTTTGATAGGCAAATTGAGATTTGCCTTTTGTCCTTTAAAAGGCATTGTTTGGATACGTGACAAGCACAAACATGATATCGATGAAGCAATATGTGACTGTTCAGAATCATAAAATATTAACATCCAGTGTGTAAATAAAATAAACTGTTACTGAGTTTTGCTCAGTACCAAAACCACCAGTATAAAATGTTAACTGTGTTCTAAAAAGGTTTTATTTCCCTCCAACAGTTTTTGAGTAAATTTCTTAGCATATTACAGGCCTTCTTAAAATAAGCACATTCTGAGGAGTTGTAACCTTGAAAGTATCTTTAAAACCTCTTAGCTGAGACGAGGTTGGAGGGGAAAAAAAAGTCAAGTTATTGATAGGTTTTCCAAATGTGGATTCATGTTGAATTTGTTGCTTTGACTTAAAATTCTTCTTTCTCCTTTCCCAATACTTCTGCATTATCTCACTCCTGTGATGGAATTATAATTCCTCTTTTGTGGAGAAACTCGACCTTTCCTTTAAAAAAAAAGTCGCTGAACTCATTACTTAGCAATCCAAAGCTAAGAGCACCATTTTGCAAAGCAGTAGTTTCAAATGAACTGAAATTACTTCAGCCAAAGTCAGATATTATTTCCGGGATCTTTGTCTGTTGAGAGTCTTTAATCCTTTAAAAGTCTTGGTTTCTAGGAGGAAGGTGAGGTGAGCACATGGTCTGGGTTATGAGAAACAGCTTCTTTAATAGCTTGTGGAGCCACTGTGGAAAGGCACAGAATTTTCCTTATGCTTCATACAAGAGCAGGCAGGTGTCACTCCCTGCTTTACAAGTAAATCTGCTTAGAATTGAAATTTCTTGCTCAAGACTGACATTTATCATTATTTTCTCAGCCAGCAGCTCCTGAGAAGAAAACACTGAGAGAAGAGAAGCTTCTCTAAGCATTGAAATTATTTTCCCCATGGTCATGGACAAATATGCAGAGAACTTTTGGCTGTACAACTGCTGTTGGTTTTCCTTTTATTTTGTTTTTTGATGTGAATCTGTTAATTCATAATTTCATCCTAAATGCTTTAGGGAAAATGCAGATATACTTTCTCCAAAATATATAGTAAAAAAATCTGTGCTCCAAGGCACACTACTTAGAAATCATATAGAAGGCTCTTTTTTTTTTTTAATATTAAAATGTAATCATAAGCAAACCTTTGTCCAGAACAGTTTTCATTAACTGTCATTAGAACTTTAGATAAAGGACCAGCAAGTAAAATCACTGCTCCACATTTCCACATCTGGAATATTCAATGGAAAGAGATGAGAGAAAAAGGGACAGGAAGGAAAGAAGGTGCTTCAAATGCAGCTCACTTGAAACCACTTTTCAAGTGAAATGTTGTCTTATTTTAATTCAGAAAAAATATGCAAAGTCTTGCACTTGTGGAAGGAGGCTGGCCAGCTGGAAAGCTGCTTTGCACAAAATTTGTTGCGTGTCCTGATGGACACTGAGTTGACCATGAGAAACATACTGCGTGCCAGGTTGGGCTGAAGCTCTACCTACCTGTGAGAGAAAACTCTCAGGATGCTCTTGTTCTGTTAGGAGTTCCATATCCAGACCTCACTCAGCTGCATTTGGAATAGCAATCCATCTTTAAATAGCCGGTGGTATTCACAAGTGTCTCTGTCTGCTAGTCTCACCCATTTGTGTTTTTCTGGAAAAAAAACCCTCAAAACCCTTGATTGCAAATCCAAAAGAGCCTTTACTCTTCATGAGATAGCACCAAATTTCTCTTGAAGTTTTGTTTTTGTTAAATCTAACAGTGGAAGCAATGTGACTGATAGCAGCATGAATAGACAGATTTTGGCAGGATGCTGTGCCAGAAGTAGATGCCAGAAACCCCAATGCAGCAAAAAGTTGACAGGATGGATTTTTTTCTGCCTACCTGGATCATGGGTTTCCCAAAGGTTTTGGGTTGTCTATGTTCAGTCTTGTATGGAAAATTGCTCCCAAAAATTGGGATCAATAATCCCTAGAATGTTTCATTGTGGTTGTCTCAAAAATACTAGTTGGCTGTACAGCCAGACAGGTCTGGCTTTACAGTGTCAGCAAACCCTACAGACTGTCACAATAGGAGTAGGCATGTTGTCCTACTTTAGACACTTATAATAAGCAGCTACATTCCATGGAAAGTAAAAGGATGCATCTCCAGGTGTGGATTTAGAACCAGAGATCAATTTAGGAGACAAATGAGGCAAATGGATGCCTCCTGTCAGTTTGGTCTGAAGTGCTTCTCTGAACTGCCAGCGGTTTTAATTGTATCCCTTACTGAAATGGAGAAGCCCTGATTCTATGATCTATTTTTAAAGATGTAAACTCTTAAACCCAAGTTAAATGAAGCTATTAATGCAGCTAGACTCCTCAGCCAGTTTAGTACCACCTTATTTAACCTGAGAAATGTTCAGGGAAAATAAGCAAATATGGTACCAAGCTATCTTTTTCCCTTTGAATAAAACAGGGTTTTGCATATACTTTAAAAATGCATCCTCTCAGAAACTTAAATTTTATTGAGAATGACAGGGGCTGGGTCCATTTGAAGAGAATTTATGTGAATAACTCTCTGGGAGAAGAATACATGGTTTTCTTTTGTAATCACTGCTTTTCATTTTCTAAATGTACTTTTCACTGTTGTTTTGTCTGAATAAATTCTTATTTTTACTCTTCCAGACAGAATCCTGCCACAAACATTTTTAAATCAGACATTAATAGCATAGTTCACAGTTGTTACTGCCAGTGCTCAAACACAAATACTGCATTTGTGTTCAGAGGAAAAAGCAAACATCAGATCTTAATTATGTGCATTTGTGCTTTTTTCTGTGCTTCAGCAATCTGGCATAAGGAGTTTACATCGCTGTCAGTTAACTGTAGGTCTGAAACTATCAGGATCCCCAGCTGTATGGTTTGCATTGGTGAGATTTTTGTCCCATTTTTTGCTTGTTGTTTAAGTGGCAGAATTGCCATTGACTTGAAGCTTTGGATGATTCCTTTAATGCCTAAGAAAAATACCAGGAGAGACTCTTGTTTTGAATATTTAACTAAAATTAGTCGATTTATTTGCAGGCTGTTTGCTAACAGTTTTTGGGGTGTCTTTATGGGATTCAATATGATTGGGCAGGCTGAGTATTTGAGATCAGCATCACGGAGTCCTGTCTTCAGTACTGTGACCTGAACTGTTTGAAGTATGGATTGAGTTTGATTGTCTCAACATGTCCTCTTGGTGTTTGTAGACACCTTTCTAGTGATAATCTCTCAAATTTGAAATCCTGTAGCGATCATTCAGGCTTTGGATTGTTCAGTTATGGAAAGCTGTTGTGATTCATCATTCTCTGTATCACTACAATTGCACCATGATTATTCCTTCTTTCAGTTTGTAAGGAATGGGAAGTGCTGAACTTCAGCATGAGTAAACTCATATGAAGTAATTTATTCTTTGCAAAGAAAAAAAAATTCTTTACAGAATTTATATTTAAAGAAGATAAGGGTCATAAAGAAAATTCTATTCCTTATTGTGGAGCTTGGTCAGATCTCATTTGTAGAAACAAGGATAGAATTTGGCCTATTATGAGCTGAGTGCCAGGGAGTGCTCAGAGCATGTCCAGCAAGGATTGATCAAATCACTGCTGAGAATAAAAGAAATATCAGGTAAACGTACAAAGGATTGTGTCATGCTGAGCCTTTATCAATAGTGTTGTAGAAAGTAAACTAGAAATGTTGTTACCCAAGGTTCCAAATATTTACAGATTTTACCACTGAACAAACTTCAGCAGGCTGTTTTGGGCTTTGTATAAATCCATGTGCACTTTTCTCATTTTTAAAATCTGGTCTTCTAACATAGTAGCATTTGGTTTAGATTGGTTTTGTAAACAGTTGAAATTATTTTAATATATTTAACTGAGAATATGAATCTGGTAGAACTGGCAGTGAATGGCAGAAGATTTATATTTGGTTGACTTGTCCTCCTTTTCATAAAAGTGGGGGTTAGCATTAATTCTTTCAGTTAGGTTTTTTTTATAATCTAGAGACTCCAGTTACAGAGCTGGCTGAAAGGAGTGTTACCAGCAAGATGTTTTCATTCTGTTTGTGGCTAGGAAAGTTTTGTTAAATGTGCTGTTGTGCCAAAGCCATAGAAATAGTTGCTTGTTTCTGCAGTGTGGAGTCCAGCAGACAGAATGGTAACGTCGTTTTTGAGCAACAAACATTGGTGACTTGGAGAGATAAGGGCTTATTACTTGTATTTTAAAGTTTTGGAGATAGATCAAACCAGAATCTAGTTCAAGATTCTTTCTAAAACTCAATGAGACATCAATTTATTTTTGATCTTGACTGGAGAAAAATATATACCAGTTATTACCTCTGAAAGGAATTTAGTTTAAATATATCTTCTCCAATTTTGAGTAGTGGAAAGAAGGTTAGTATTTATATATTATGTATTTATAGCTCATTTTTCCTAGCATTCTCATACAGAACTCTCAACAGGAGCACCAGGAGGCCCATCTTTGAAAAATTAGTTGTTTAGATGTTATTTTATAGTGTGGACAAGGAAGCTGATAGGAGTGGATAAAAGGGGACAAATGAAATACATGTTGTCTATTTTCAGTAAATGTCTTTGTCTGTACATGCAAAAGACTTCTATTTTTACAATACTGAAATAAAGGAACAGAAGAAATACCAAAAATTACAAGGAATTTTTGTGTACATATTGTGTGTTTGAGATTAAGAAGTAACTTGGAGAGAATGGGCATTGAGAAATGAGGTTAAACTGAACTTAAATACTAGCTGGACAAGTGGAGGCATTAACAGTCCAGGAACTCTTACCTGAGTTGGGTGGGATGTCAGCAGGATAAGTTTGGAAAAAACTAGAACCCAACCTGAGTTTTATTAATATGCAAGAACATGTAGAAGGAAAATTAAGAAGTTTTGTTCTGACAGATCTGTTTTTTTAATGATTATAGGTATTGGAGCCAGCTTGCATTTAATGAGGTGCAGTGTGACTATGGACATTCAGGACTTAGCTACACAAAGAGAAACAGCAAGTGCTATCCAAGGCAGCAGTACAAGTGGTGTGAAGGATCTGTGGATGATCTCTTTTCCTCACAATGTGAAAACTGAACTAATTTGTGGTGTGGAAAGCTTTAAAAATAGGATGACAATACACTGACCTCACCTGAAGACTGAGTATATTTAATACTATGTTCTTGAGACTATGTGTATGGCTGTCACTCAGCAGAGGCTTGCTTTAAAGACTCAGCCAACAACAAGGGGAAGGAAGACTGCTGGGATGGCACTACCTGGGATCACTCCTGAGGACTGTAAGCATTGTCTGCATGAATGAAAGGCTTTGGATAATTTTGGAAAAGGGGAGGCAATTTCTATATTTTATGAGATGAATATATGCATAATCATATAACTTAAATGTATGTATTTTAAATCTCTGCCTTGAAAAGCTTTGCTTTTCACCATGTATTGGTGAAGTATATGAATGTAAGTAATTTTAACCTGTGTTTGGGGATGCACAAGAGCCTGGAGGAGATCCACAGAGGTCAAAGGTGGCAATATAATGACAACATCTGAATTTGACATGGGCCTTTATTTGCTGTTGCAGCAAATTGTTTGCCACATTGCACTGAGAGCAGTGCTTTATCATTGTGGAAGAAATAGTGTTAAGGAGCAAGAGGAATGCCACGTGCTGCTTACTTCTAACCCTCTGGCCTGTAAGGGTAATTGCAGCTAGCCTGAAAAGTTTTTTTAAAGAGGCAGCAGTGGAAGAAGCAAAATATATTTCCAGCTTAACCAGCTTGTTTTAACTCTGAATGGTAGTGAGAAAAATTGGTTATAATCAATCTTGTGTTAAAACACTCTTTTTATTTTTACTCAGTTTAATCGTTATCTGCTGAATCCTCTTTCTTTTCTTCTGTAGATGTTTAAATCTCATCCATGCATCATGCACTGTGATGGAAGTGGTCACTGTAGACCTGGTTCTGACCTTGTCTAAAGCAGAATTCAGTTGAATTGCACTCCTGTAGCAATGTCAATCTGGAGGAAGGTGCACTTATTCGCCCTCTCCTTCTTCCATCCTGTTTGCAGGTAAGATTTGTTAAAAGCATCTGAGAAACACTAGAATTTACGTGGTGTTTTTTGGGAGGGTTGAGGCCTCAATTAGTCATACCTTACAGAACAGTACTGCTAGCAGGGGTCTTTGAGTTGGTCTTTGGTACAATACATTGCATGCTTCTGGTAAGTGAAGGGCTGAACAGGTAGGGAAAAGAGCCTTATAGACCAGAAACTTTGTATAACAGAATTTTTATTAAATCATTTTCCCCGATTATTCTTAACGGAAAATGTCTTTAAAATTTCCAGTAACAAGGGTTTTTCAAAAAAGACATACTCCTCTACCATTACAATGAATGGTTTCTAGTGTTTTACTGAAAACTGAAGGCCATCCCACTCCATGGATGTGGGGTTTCATGTCAAATTCCAGGTTCTTGGAATAAACACTTAGCATTGGAGAAGCTCAACAAGGACTCATTTTTTCTTTACCTTTAGCTTCTGCTTATGTTTTGTCACCTGTGTTTCCTTTCCATTTACCTGTCATTGTGTTCCATGTGTTCCAATTGACTTCAAAGCCTCCTCTGTGCAAATGAATTTTGGCCCAGACCTTGGTTTATTTT
The DNA here is from genome assembly GCF_036169615.1 of Heliangelus exortis. NCBI lineage: Eukaryota > Metazoa > Chordata > Aves > Apodiformes > Trochilidae > Heliangelus > Heliangelus exortis. Next base: position 37,640,247 of record NC_092427.1, on the reverse strand, counting down.
AAAGTATGTTGGATTTGACTGAGATAATCAAAATTAGGGTCTGCTCCTTTTCGGTTTTTTCTCATTCGTTTTTTTTTTTTTTTCCCAGAACTAAGTAATGCTGAGTTCTTACCAGGTTGTGTAGGAACTGGAGTAGCATATGAAACAAAGTAAACTGCAAATACAAATACAAAACCATTGCTTGCTTTGTCAGTTGCTTTATAGGCCTATGTGAAAACCTAATTACTTTCAGCTTCACGTTTTGCAAGTCCAGAAAATGCAGTGGTCATTATTCCGGAGTCTGGGCATTGAAGGCACTGCTGTCTTTTTCATCGCCACATGAGAGGGCGGCAGCTGGCTGGGGCCGAGAGAGCAGCGGAGGCTCAGCGTTATCCCTTTTGCTGTCACCATGCCACCTGGTGGCAAAATGCGGAAGGCTGCAGCCTGCGAAAATCAAGGGAAAACCTCTTCTGCTTCCCCTGACCACAGTAGACCAAATCCTACCTGTTTCGGAACAAATCTAGGCTCTGTCTCAAAGTGAATCACTTTATTTAAAATACCACAAGAATTTTCAGAGCGCTCCAAAGAAGTTAAGCGTTCAGCTTAAAAGAAGAAAAATAAGCTTTCCTAGTGCCTTTTCTCAGAGATATCAGCTGCCAATGGTTTTGTGCTCTTTGCTTCAGAGGCTTGAGCCTGCATTCACTGAAGTGAAAGTTATGTTGATTTATGGTTTTGTGCATGCTGTTTATTTTAGAAGTAAATATAAAATTTACTTCCATCTAACAACTTCAATGTTGTGTTTTAAACTGGTCACACTGAATCATTTATTTTTTTTCAAGCAGCTACCACCCTAGCAGCTGAAAGACACTGAAACAGTTTCTCTGCATTGAAACAGATATGGTGAGTTTGCAAAGTTCTTTTTTGTAATGGCAGCCACTGTAATTCAGAGATTCTCATAGCTGCTTCCAGATTACTTTTAAAATGCAGCCTTCTGTTCATCTTCAGTTCTTTAGTGAAGGCACTAGTGAATCAGTGCCTTCAAAGTTCATGAATAAAAACTACTACAGAGACAGGAATTCTTTAAGTCTAGGACAAGTTATGAAATTTCTTAAAAATGAAATGTTTGCAATGTGGTGTTCTTTTGCCTTTTTTCCTGAGATCTATTATTACGTTATTATGAGTTTATATAATTTGTAGCTGTTATTTAACCAGGGAAATAAGCTATAGTCTCAAATTTTAGTTAGCTATTTGGTGTACTACTACATGACTAATGCAAGCCTTGTACCTTCCCAAAGGATGCCATTACAGAGGCAGTTGTACGGTTTTACTGACTACCAGTAGTAAATATATGCTTCTCTGATGCAATTTAGAAATAAAGCATGATACAGCTTTTCTGTGTTTTCATAAGTAAGATGGTATTCTTTGAAACCTGTACTCTAATGAAATATGTGGTGTAATACAAGTTGAACTTTTGGTTTTATGTGAATGTATAAATATGAAGCATATGGGTATACATACATTCAAACTCACTGAGAACTATTACTTCATCATCTTCTCAGAAATGCTGCCTTAATGCTGTTTTGCTGTTGGTTCTGTTATGATGCTTAATTTTTAATGAAATTAAATGTAGCTTTTCCTTTGTTCTTGGACTATTTCACATTGAATTCTTCAAGGAACTGGGTGAGGGCAGCATTAGGCTTGCATTAGTGTTATTTTTCAGATCATGCACATTTTACAGTCACTGATGGCTTAAAGCCCATGCCAGTTTAAATCAAGTAGCCATTTAAATTATAGACCCGAGAGCTTTTCAATGGTTAATGTTTGGCTTCAGAATAAGGTGGTACTGGTATAATTTCAGATGAGTTATTGTATGGAACACAGTGAACTGCTGGTGGTGTAGGCTTCACTGGGGTAACCTTGGCAGTGGGGCTGATGGGACTCATGCCAGTTAATCAGCCTGAGTATATGAATTGGAATCCCCAGTTGTGCACTGAAGCCCAGGCATTGGCTTGGTGTAATTATTGTGTCAGAGCTATCAGATAACTGGACAACAATCATCAGAGAGACAGGTTTCCTATTTACAGCAGTGACTGCCAGAAGGGCATTCATTCCTCCTAAGTGAACAGGCAACCTGTGAATGTGTTGCTTTTGTGTAAGCAAGGCTACAGTGGCTCCTCAAAGTACTTAAAAACATCATCAGCTCGCAAACTAACTTCGTATTTCCACAAACTGCTTAAGCTGACAGGAAGCAGTGCTGCTGCTCAGAGGTAATTATTCTCTCATTCCAACCAACTGGTCATTCCACCCATTTCACTCTCTTCCTCTGTTCCAACTCTGCTGTTGATGCATGTGGTAAGTCAGTTCAGAGTGAGCCATCTTTTAAATCCAGGGTACTGGCTGATCCTGGTATAAAAGATGCCCTCCCTCCCAGTTCCATATCCCTAAATTCAGTTTTATGTGCCTCAGTATGATGCAGATGTAAGATAAAATTCACATTACAGAAGATAATATTCTTAAATGTGTTAGTACAGTGCATTAATGACCACTTCTCTTTAAATTTTAGTCTTCAGGGTATTAGTTTTACTAGTGTGAGAGAACTGCTAGAACTACTCTGTAAAACTGCTTTGCAAGTTGCTATAGCAGTTAAATCAGAGTTCTGCAGTGTTCCTTTCTTGAGTCTTAATTCAGTTGTTTGATTTTTTGAAATAAGCCAATATTTCACATTTTATCCTCGCTTTTCTAGCTAGCTAGAGAAGAAATCCAAATCATTGAATTTTTGTGCTTTGCCTTAACTATGCTAAAATATATCAACTCTTTTAATTTACCCACAGTTTGTAAATTGCTCCTGTATATTGCAGACAGCAAAGGACAAGGACAGTTATTTCAAAACATCTCTAACAATCTGGGGATCTGTTCTTGAGTTTTAAACAATGCCCTCCCCCTCCATGCCTTCATTTGGCAACACTTCTAAGCTGTATTTCTAATTAAAAATAATTATTGATGGGTCTTTGCCCCCCTGTCTGTTTTGCTATTGATCCTTACAATTATGAACTTAGGCAGCACTTGGTAAGGAAGCTCTGCTTAAACCCTTCACTTACTGTAGCTTTTCCCAGAGGCCACAAATTGGCACACAATAAAAGAGAACTTCTCTCCTGGGGTGTTTCAAAACTGAGAAGGACTGAGGGAGGGAGAAGAGTGATAACTGCCACGTGGCAGAGGGGGAGCTGAAACACTGAGGACTGTATTCAGTATTTCTGCTGTAGTGATGGAAATGGAGAAAGGCTTTCCCAGCTCAAGCTGCCATCTATCCTGGGTCATTGTCCCCTTGTTCATGGAAACATGGAGTCTCATGCTGATGTGGAGTCATTGGGATATGAATAAGACACAAGCTATGCCAACTGAGCACAGCTCAGAGATAGGAGAGAGAGAGAGTGGGAATTGGACTTGTTCTTCTATGGAAAAATCCACAGGAAACTCAAGAAGCTTCAGAAAGCTATTCTGGTTGGGGAAAAAACCTAGGAATTCTGAAGTTTCCCACAGAAAGGGGGCTTCTAGAAAAATGTTCTTGAAGAAACGTAATTTGTTTTTCTGTTGTTACTAAAATGGAGCAGACAGCTGTCTTCAGCTCCTGGGAGGCAGCTTGTGAAATCTCATTACTACCTAGACAGGTTCCCATAGTAAAACTGTGACTGTGAAGATGCCATTCTTGCCAGGTGAGCTGGCAAGAGGGTGGCCATTGTTAACAGCAGAACTTTGAATGTGCAATAATGTGTCATGGAAATGGTTTTTGAGTCGGTATTTTCCACTAATAATGCATTCAATGTGAAAATTTCCAGGTAGAATTAATTTCCAGTTGTGATTAGAACATCTTGTAAAGGCTATTTAAGAAGTTTGTGTCAAGGAGCCTTGCCAAATTGACAAGACTAATTCCAAACTGCTTGAGATGGGTAAATGTCTATTTCCTTCCAGATTAGTAAGGTAATTAGTAATAATTTTTGTTAGAATATGTATGTGTTTAATAGAAAACCTTCTCAATTGTGTGTGGTAGGAAAATATTAGGGGATTTTCTTTGTATTTATTCATATTAGGTTCCATTTAGCACCTACTTATGAAGGGTCTATAAAACCTGAATGAGTTACTCAATTTCTAATTACAGGTTTCATGTTGTGTGACGAAATAGGTAGGGAAAGATGTTACCTTTTAATCTTAACCTATTAATATAATTAGCTATTTTTAATCTTTTTGTGTATTGTTACTTTTCTGTAGTTAATGTGATTTTTGCCTGTAAAAGTTACCTGCCATAGGGACTTGTAGTGTCTTTTCTAGAGGCTTACAGTACAGATGCTGGGTGTTGTAAATACCACAGTGATAGAAAAAGAAATAAGCAAGGAAGAATTTCAAGAGAACCATATGTACATTTCTCTAGCAAGAATCAGATGTATAGAATAGGTCCTGTTTTTATTGATAGCATTCAGGAAAGAAATGGGCTCCAGCTGGGAACATGCAACTTGTGATCTCAACAAGACATGTCTGGAAATCTCTGCCTACAGCCATCTGTTCTTCTTTACTATTTTTCTAGCATTAGCAGTTAATGGTGACCAGGTCAAACGAGTGGCAATTCAACCACTGAAACTTCAAGAATAAAAGCTGCTCTTCATCCAAACGAGGGAATTTTCCCATGGCAAAGCCAGAGAGAGGAATCCTTTTCCAAAATATGGGAAGTGGCAGCCAGCAGCTCCAAAATACTACTTGCAGCACATTACCTCTCCTTTTGCCATGAATCTCTGAAGTGCCTGTTCCTGACTTCCTCCTAAGGGAGGCTCAAGAGCTACCCCACCTCTGTGAGGCATAGTGAGTATCTCAATCCCTGCTGTGGCAGGCCTCCAGGCAGGAGGTGGAAGGCACACTGCTCTCTAAATGTGGAATACCCTGTTGGAGGGAACTAGAATATCTAGTTACAGATGGCTGAGTTCTAGCCCTTCCCAAAATAACAGTCTTTTAATTAAATATTCACCACTAAGCAGAGGAAAAGTTCTTTGCCTAAACTTTGGTTTTGAAAGGTTCTTAGCTGAGGAACCCAGATAATGTTTTGCATCTGAGCTGTTGTACTTGTAGAACATACTGTATGTGTACATCTTTGTACATACATACACATGCATACACACAACGACAAATTGTATGTGTGTACTTAGGAATCTTCCCATTCTGTTTTCCCAGGCTTTTTCTGGGAAGGAGTGGGAACTGGGTAGGATTGTGAGACCAGTGACTTGGAGGAGCCATCTGTTGGCTCTGATCCATTTTGTAAGCACTTTTGTATTGTTGCTGTGCCAAATGTGAAACATGTGTTAAGAAAGTGACACTGTCAGATTGCAGCTGATGCTGTAGTACAAAGCTGATGGAGCTGAAGTGTTCTATAATGGCTGAAGATCTCATCTTGTGGGCTGAGAAGGGTTCAATGTCATGCCAAATACTTGGGTTATTCACTCACAAAGTTTTTGTGCAGAGAAGCTCCAAGAAATGTCTCAAGTGTAATCTTAGGTACTAACTTTTAAGTTACTAAGAGTGATCCAGGACCACTTATGTGTTTACGTAATTTAATTGTATTCAAATTATGTAGTTTATTGGGGGAGTTGGATATAATGTGCTACTCCTCAGCGTTGCACAGAGTTCATTAACAGTGCCTTGGAAGTGGCAATGAACTCTTAATCACTTCCATGAATTCCTTCCATTGGCAGAGCAGAGATAAAAAAAAAAACAGAAAATGCAAAAAAATGCATACTAATAGAATATTGGTCCTTTCAGGGGCAAGTGCAAGTCCTGCTTTCCAGAACAAGAGAGTTGTGAAAAACAGGAAGCAGCTTCCTTGTGTAGAGCTACACAGATGCTCTTTCAGCTGCCACCTCACAAAGCTTGTTCTTTCCTTCAGATCATGAAGTTAGTGTTTGTTGAGAATACACTTGACTTGAAGGCTCTAGTCCTCCTCCTGTGCTTTGCTTGTCCCATGCCTTTATTTGCAACTCCATCTGCACGAGTCAGATTTCTGACCCGTTTTTCAACTTCCTCAATGTGATGCCAATGTGAAGAACCTTTACAGTTTCATGGTGTGAGGGCTGCAGCCTTGACTTCAGTACTGTTGTGCTTCCCCCACGGTGGCAATGGATTTTTGCAGAAGTTTCTCAGTAAGGGTGTGACAGTGGAGTGGGAGATAGGGTCTCTTTGAGGGGTTCATCTTGACTTACGTTAATTTGCAGTGCACTTTTATATATTAGAAGCCAAAGGTTTGCTGTAGGAAGAAGCCTGCTTGGGTCTTTTGTGATTTGAGGCCTGACCCAAAGCCACTTAGACTGGAGAAGTAACATTCCTGTTGTCTGCAGTAGGCTTTGGCTCAGACACTTGAGTGTCTTGGAGGGTAAGGAACCTGATGGAAATTCTTATTGTGGAACATCTGGTTTTAATGGTTTCTTAAATCTTGGTCCTTCCTTTGTGCTACTGTAACTGATTTAAGTTGTGCTTTTCAATACACATACTTATAGCATAATTTTTCCATCTGGAAGCTTAACATCAAGGCAGTCTTGCATTCTTCCATGTACAACAACCAGAAATATTAAGCATTTTTAAGTCTCTTCTTGCATTATTGCACACTTCAGTAACAAGACTGAGGTAATTGTTGCAAGCTAAGTATCTTCTGGGATTTGTATTCAGTGTTAGAATAATTAAGTAGAATTGAATTACTGACAGAAATCTCTTTAAACTCTATATCAACGGTATGATATTAATTACAAGAAAAAACCCTGACTGTTTACTTGAAGAAAAGCTTTGTCTTTGAGATTTCTTTTATTCTTTTTTTTGGGAAAAAATCCAACCCACAACACTATAATGCTGCATGTAGCCGAAGATATGACTGAGTGGTGTGAACATCATGTGCATAAGTCTTCCATGGGACTATTTGGGTGTAGAAAATCAAATAGATCACTTCTGTTTGCAGACTTGGAGGCTAGTCTTTTGGACATCTGATTCTTTAGGTAATTGGTTGTTCTTTGTCAATTAGGCAAGCCTGAAGCCCTTTAGACATGGATGTGTCACTGGCTCTAATGTGAATGTCATTTCACAGTGAGTGTAATTTAGTTTTTGCAAACTGCAATGTGGCTACTCTTAACATTAGTTTAGTTTGATATCCATAACTATAACTTGGTGTACTTGCTAGAGTTTGCTGCCAGCCCAGTGGTAAACACCCTCACCATCAAAGCTGCTGAAGAGACCATCTCCAAATGTATCTCCACAAAACAGGTTTGCTCAGAAAGATCTATGCTTTTGAGACAAAGTTAACCTGGCTGACCTGGACTGGAACCAGGGGCATTTCCATGCTAGCTCTGCTTTTCTTTAAACTCTGAAAAGTGATGGATGCTGTAGGGTTTACAATTTGTTTGATAAAGGGGAATTTTTAGATGGGGGAACCACTGTAGAAACCTATTTGCATTGTGTGATGGGATACAGCACACTGGACACCAGGCATTGGCCTCTAGTAATGACTTACCCCACCACTGACTATTTCTTTTTCATTTGAAAGCTTCAGCTTGTGACCTGCTTCTTTTGCATTCCTTCACATTGCAAGTGGGAAAGCTTCAGCAGACCAGAACCTTGCAGAGTTTATGCTGCCAGACACAGGTGCTGTAATGGTAAATGGGCTTAAGGTAATAAACTGAAAAGGACTGAACTTTCCCATGTGTGGGGCATGTAAGGGGAAACAGGGTGACCAAGAGCTGTGGAACTTCCCTGTGGGTAAATCATTCAGCATCTAAGCAGTGCTTGGATGAAAGGGGCATCAGAACTGTCAGAAGCAAGTCCCTAAATAAATGTCCTTACAAGTCACTTTGATATAGGCTTACTCACTTTTGATATATTATAAATAATGCAAATTTAATGTCCATCTGGACAGTAGGTTTTTGCCAACTGCTACCAGACCAGCTGCAAAATTCACTGAGTACAAGCTATGCAGCTGCCATGTGCAGTCAGTGCCAAGAAGGAGCATACTGCTAATGCTCCTTCATGTGCTTGGGCTGGGATGCTGTAGTGGAAAAAAAATTTAAAGGAGTGAGACATCAAGCAGGGAAATTAAGGGCTATTTATGGGCATGCAGCTTTGTTTTAAGAAGGTTGCTTGGAAAGACAAAACAGCTGAGATCTCATCACCTTAGCTTGTGGTGGCCCTTGTGATTCTTGTCATGTTAACTTGTTTTCTAATGTAATGTGTGTTGCTGACATATCTGCACTTTGTGGTATGTTGTAATAATCAGAGCTACACAAATGCATAGAATCTCTACACACCTATGATTTGAATGTCTCCTTCTGGATGCTTTTGTTTTTCACTTTTCCTGGTCTTCCCTGGCTTGTAGGCTGCTTTTACATGAATGAAACAGTAGATATCCTTCTGCAGGGAGAGCTTCTGTCAACATCTTCAGCCTGGCTTGGCCCCTTTGGTTTTGGATTCACTTGGAACCCTTAAATTTTGAGGATATCCCCCATTTCTTTGAGCAACTGGTCTGCTTTGTTTGTCACTCAGGGTTTTGATGCTCTGCTGACTGTTTTGGAATGCATGTCCCAGTGGACCTGAAGATGCTGATGAGGAGCCTGGGGCTAATGCTCTGTAAATTGAAACCCAGAGCTCATAGAAAAGGCAATTGAAACTCCAATGATGGGAAAATACAAGGTCTAAATTGGAGATGGATCCAAGATTATTGCAAGTTGTTTTTTTTTTTTCATTAAGAGGGTATTCTTTCCCTTCAGGGAGAGATCCATGCTTTTGACCACTGATATTTATTAAATTGGCTAATATATTTAGATGGTTGCAAACACAAAGCCTTCAGACACCCACTGTCTATATTAGCTATACAAACCAATGCTCAGTTACAAGAGGAATGTAGTTTTTAAGAGTTCAGCTCAAACAAATTTGGTTATCTTAAACTGAAAGCATCTGATACTCAGCCATATTCTCCCTCTGCTTTAATGTTCAGGGCAGATTTTAAGCTGGCAAAAATCAATCAGCTTTTTGACTGCACTGCACCTGTGCAGGTGACAGGAGCTGAGAAGCCAGGCATTACTTTGTTGCTTTGGCATGTTTGTGTGTCTGAGTGATTATGTACTGCTCTGTTCCTGTTGTTCAGCAACTCTAGCACTACACTTGGGAGTTTTCAAGAGCAAGAGGAGCAAGAATTTTGATTATTTTTGTCTTCCTCCAGGCCACAGGGCATGGTTTAATGGGAATTAGTCTTCTTGGCTACAGAAAACAGCATCATAGTACCTTAGAAGGGGAAGCATACAAAAATGTATATGCTTAACTATGAAATGTGTCCTTAAGCTCTTCAGCTATAAATATTTTTTTTAAGTCCTGGTTCTGGGAGGTTGGTTTGGTTAGTGATTCAGAATTTTTCTTAGTTGGTACTCTTAAATTGATCTTAAATGCTGATGTTGTTGCAAAATTATGAGCTGAGATTTTAGCCCCCTAGGTATTTAGGCAAGCCTCTTCAGCACAGCAATGAAACTTCCCTTTCCCCAGCTGCTAAATTAGGGTTCTGGGGTTACTCTGCTGTGCTCAGGATGTCCTGTTCTGGAGAGGCATGCTGAAGGCTTAGCAATAGCAGCTCTGAGGCAGTCAAAGCTGGAAGCCAGGGCAAAGGTTTGCCATGTTTTTGGAACATCTGCGTGTCTGACACTTCCTTGCTAGTCCTGCTGTCCTCTTCTGTGGTCCAATACACTCAAGGTTCCTTTTTGGGGCAGCCTGTGTAAAGATGATCTGCTCCCTGGCTTGTGTCAGATTGACTCAGAAATGCTGTGATGACAGATTCCATATTCAGTCTGAAAGCAAAAACTATTAAAGATTCACCTTGTTTTTAGAGTTTGTCAACATTGCTTGTGTTCTTCATCAGCATGTTCCTGTTGAGAGCTTTTTCCAAATGTCTTTGGAGCTGGACTGTCATTACTTTGGGAGCAGGGCTTAGACAAAATGCAGAATGTTGACTCATTTAGTACTATTCAGATCTTTCTAGAAGAAAGAATTATGAACAATGGTTTCAAATTGCTTTTTTTTACAACTGTTCCTGCAGACAAGAGAATTCTTGTTAATGAATCAGCTCAAGCTGCTAAATTCTTCATAATGTCCCAAGCATTTAAATAATTTTCAGCAATGCTTCTTTATGTGAATAGAAAAAAAAAAAAAAGGTAGAAAAGTTTGCTTTATACAAAGGAAAATGTACAGTTTCAGGTGACCATGAGTGCTTGCAATACTTTACCACTATTATATCATAACAGAGGTGACTCTGAGGAGAGCATTACTTTATAATTAAGACAATTTTATCTCCATCATAATTATTTTGAGTCAAGAAAAACACCATGTTGAAAATCAGCAGAACTTCAAAACTGAACTCAACCTGAAAGTATTTATCCCAATCCCTAGGTGAAAGAGCTGGCTGTTTGTGAAGATTCAGAATTTCAGCTACCCCCTGTTTTCTGGCTTTCTTGTTTACCTGTCCTAGGTATAGGGAGAATGAAATGTGCTCTGTGCTGCTCAGTCACATAGTTAGCTCAAGTCCAAGTGTCAAAACCACTAAACCCTGGGACCTGTGCACACTGAGACTTGATAAAACCACCAGATGTTATCATGGCCTCAGCCAGGCATCAGACCTGAACTTCCACAGAGGCATTCAGGTTGGTCCTGTCTCTGTTAGAACATTTGTGAGAACATGAGTTGGAGACACCCATCAATATGATGGGGTAGATGTTGATGGCTAAAATGTGCCATTATGACATCTAATGCGTGCCCTGGAGGGCCTTATTGCAGCTGTAAAATAGGACTTTAAAAATATTTCTTACAATTTACAGTTAGTCAAAGGCTGCTTTTGAGGAAAATACTTCATACTGTGATATAAAGCAGCTAATTGAGCAATATAACCATAGACACCCCAGGGAAACTCCTAAAGGACATCTTAAAGCTGACTTTAGAAATCTGCTGGGTTTTCTTAAGTATTCCTGCCTCCAGCAATACTTGTTTCAAAAGCTGACAGGAATGAGAAGATTGGAGACAGAACTTTTCTTCCATGAAAGGAAGTGGTAAAGTCCCATTGACTCCCACTGCTGGTCCAATTCCCTAAAACAGAGGGAGAGAGCAGAACTGACAGACAGTAGTGGAGTGGGGAATGGCTTTTGGGACCTCAGGAAGCTGCGTTTCCATAACTTTGTAGAATTTTTTTTCACATAGATGGGAGAAAGCCTGAATTATTTGTGAGTGTTCATTTTAAATCTAGGGTCTGTATGGCTATAGGAAGAAAGATGATAATGTGATTAATATATACACTTGAGGAGATCTTTGGGATGAAGCTCTGTAGGACCAAGGCCTTTTGTCAACTTGGATCAAAATTATTCCTTTTTCATGCAGTAAGAGAAAAACAACACTTTTATAAAAAGTAATTTTTATGATAGTGAGATATGTTAGGCAAATATATTTTTAAAATGCTTAGCAACATTCCCCTTGAATGGGAAATCTAATTCCCTGCAGTGGTTACTTGGACCTGACTTCAAGAGGTTGGTGTAGTTCCTCACAGGGACTTCTATGATCATGGCTTCTCCTGGTGAAGTGATTGTTCTGGTTATGATTGTGGTTGAGGTCTGTAAATATCCCACTTTGATTTCTCCCAGTCTGCATAGGACAGGAATGCAAGGAAGGTCTCTATGGAAATCATGATTCACACTCTAACAGCTGCTATGGACATATTCAGGACATAAATAGAAGTTACTGAAGCTGGATCTGGTGCTCTGGTTAAATAGTCCACCATCAGATTAAAGAGCTGGTTTGACAGATTTGAGCAGCTATAGGGAATTGGCTGAGATATTGCCAGTGTAATTTTACCTGTATAGAAGGATTAATTTTAAATCCCAATCAAACTCCCTTTGGAGACAATGCAAGTTGCAGATGAGTCCAAAACAAGGCTAGAGATTTGGGCTGAGATTTCCAATGGTACTTAAAGTATTTGGGAATTCCAGTCCCACTGAGATGAACACAACTGGGCATCAAACACTGTAGGTGGCTTGCAGATCAGTCTTGGATTTTAACACTGATCTTTTAGTCCTACTGAAACTTATGACAAGAGGTACAAAGGAAATAAACAGGGCTTCTGACCTGAGCCTGGCATCTTTGAAAAGACAGGCTGTGCCAGAGCACATGTGCAAAATTGCAGGCACATCCACACACTCTGCCTAATGGCTCAGCCTATTTGACTTCCAGTGATGTACTGGCTTTATTATGAAAATACTGCTTGGACAAGGAACTTTTCTATATTAATAATCAGTGCCTCAGGCAGGTATCAGGTGGCTGTTATTATGGTAGTCTGTGTGGTCCCACGTTTAACTCCATGGATACGGGAGTGGAGAAACCAGTGTCACCTTCATTTATTTTTCATAGCAGATAGCTGAGCAAATGTCTTTCAGATCTCTGGCTAAGAGATGGCTAAGAGGTGCTTAGCTATCTTTTTTGCCAAGCAGTTCCCTTCTGCATTGTTTCAACAAATCAAGATTTCTGGCCAGATAGGTAGCTGTTTACAAATCCAAGCAATTGTGATCCTTCTATCTTTATTTTCATTTTTTTTATTTGGCATAATAAAGCCCCACAAGCAACTCAGCATTGTTTGATTTTACAGACTGCTAGCACTGTACTGGACTTCAAGTATTTCATCAATTAGTGCTACATAGATCATGATGAATTTATATCCATGAAGGAAGCAGATAATTCCTCCTCTTAAAATAATATTTAATTAGGAAAAAGAGAAAAAATTAGAAGTAATGCTTCATTTTTAGAACAATGCAGGACACCATCAGGTGTGGCCCTATTTGACTACATTGCTTCAGAACTAATTCAGTGATGTGTGGCAAGCAGGGGACATAGGAACATTTCATGAGGTGGCAGTTTAGTAAAATAAGAGTATGTTTTCAACATGACAGTTTTCTCTTTTCAGCTTACCCAGATTTGCCTGAGAATCTAATTTATACTTAAGAGCCCAATTTTCCAAGCAAGCATTCTTGAAAATGCTCATAGAGGGTACAAAACAGGAAGATTGATTAAAGGAAACCCAGATTTCTTACTTTTGTGAATCTATGTGAGTGGCCTGGCTATGATCTTTTGCATTTTGGTATAAGCAGTTCAGTACTCCCTGGTGCTTTATCTTTCTTGAGCTTCACATGCACTGTTAATTCACAGACCCTGGAAAAAATATTAGTTCATTTGTAGGTAGAAAACTGAGTGAAACTGAATGATTTCCTAAAGTGTTGGTGCCTAGAGGAGCAGAAGTTGGTGCCCTGCTCAGAATTGCAGCTCTCCCCAAAGCAAGGTTCTTGTTTCGTAGGTCAATTTTCCCCTTCTGTCTTTTATCTCATGTTCACATTTCAGGTAGATTTGCTTTTCTTCTCCCTGGGCTCATTTTCCCCCCTTCTTTATGAAATTAGGAGGTCCTTTGAAATATCTCGTGGCTTAAAAAGAATCCCAAGATTTTTTAAACACAGGGTGGTATTTACAGCTCTCAAAACATGCTCGAAAGTTAATATTTTGTGTCTTTATGACCTTATTGCTGCAAGTGCTGAACTTTCTGGTGACTTAACTGGCTTTGGTGTGAACTGGCATGACTGATTCTCAAAAGCCAGGCTCATATCTTTGGATGCTTAAACAGGTGCCTAGTTACCAAATCTCACACCTGAATATGTTGGGCTTAGTTGTCTGGTTCTGAGGGAGAAAAATTAACAACCTGAGGAATGTTGGATGTTTCCTGGGTTGCTGGGGGTTAGCCACTGTAGCCATTTCCTTTTCAACAGGCAGGGTAAGTTCTGGGTTAATTTAAGTTTCTTCATTAATTGTCTTTGTTTTCAGCTGACTCCTCACATCCACTCAGCTTTGCATGGCAGTGCCAGAGGGTGGCAGAGAGTTCAGCACCAAATGTGCCTCTAAGCTGCTTGCTCTGCTGTTTCATTCTTTTCCAGGGAAGCCACATTTGGGCACTTGCTTGCCCCAAGCTCCACGTTAGGTGCACACACAGAGGTTCCCTTTGGGGGGCTGTGCTAAGGTTTGCACCACTATGTTGATCTAAACACTTTTTGCTACAAAACCTCAAGCTCAGTACTGCAGATGATGCAGGACTTTAGAGATACTCTAGGCTGTGTATTAAAAGACATAACTAGTCCTTTAATTAGTCAGCACAATAACTTATATCCAGGTGATTCTAATTAGTATATTCAAACAAAATGTTTTATAGCTTTATGTTGTCATTTTACCTTGATTGCCACTAATGAACTTTGAAATAATTGGTGTTACCGCAGGTACAAGTTCTGAGTGCTCTGGGCAGGCATTTGGTTATGTAAACTACATTTAGCTGTATTTTTACTGCCCTGAAAAGAAAGTCTTGTAGTGCTGGCAGTCTTAGAGGTCTGCTCCTTCAAGTGGTCACTGTGAGGAGACTGCTTGCTCCACAGAGATTAGTGAGCACTGGGATTGTGTGGGACTGGTGAAGCCTGAGCCCACCGAAAAGAAAACCTTTGTATGCTTTATGAATAGCTCCCATGCTAATATGGCCCAGGGCATAACAAACTTTGTGGTTTTGGCATGTTATCAGTTTGTTTGAATATGAAACTCAAAGCAAACCTTGGAGGGTGTGAACACATGTGAACCAAAACCAGAAGAAAAGTTTGTACAACTCCATGCCAACTGAAACTAATCTTCTGTATTGTTCTTGTCTGAAAGTGAAAGGCATCAAGAAATTAAACCTTTATAGGATGGACCATCTTAATGAAGATGATACAGACACTAAAAGTTACTTCTAAGAATGTAACTACCTGCTTGAATGGTCAGTAGGTCCACAAAGGAAAAAATAATCAGGCTTGGGTGCAGGTAAAAACCTCCACTGCTCTGAGTGAGGTACACTCAAATTATGGTTCAGGTACATCCTAGGCTGCTACTGGAGCAACTCAAGATCTGGATGTTCTAACTAGAAACTGGGTTCTCTCTTCCACTGTATGTCTCTCAATTAACAAGAGTCCCTCGATTAACAAGTCATCTGGTGGCCTCAATTTTTAATTTTTTAAATATTGTGGTGCCCTCTTCTTTTTCCACTCACCTCCCTTATTCATTAGTAATTTACATTAATCAAATACTCAAACATATTTAGGACCAGATTTCAAACTCCAGTGGAGATGGATATAAACTGGTTATGTGAAGGATCAATAAGCTCACTCATGTGGGCTCATCCACAGCACAAGGTTCACCAATATGCCCATAGGGATTTAATTATGAAAAATATCAATAACTGGTTTCATTTCTCCCTGAGACAAGTTTAATAAATGCATTGCAGCAGCAGAAAAGAGCTCCAGGAAAGATCATTACTCTACTGGGTGCTGATCACAATTTGGGGGGTGAAGAATGATAGTCCTGCCCCAAAAGGCTTATAGAAAAAGTGCAGTGCCTGGGCAGGAAAGCCCAGTAAAGGCAGCAGTGAACACAGATACCTTGTAGGTGTTACAGCAGAGCATGTGGAGTGCTGTGGAAGAGAACTGTGAAATAGTTTTACACTTACCTCCTCCCATACACAAAAGGCCATGTGGGATATAGCATGGGGGAGCTTTTCTGGGAGTGTAACAAGTGAGTAATGAATGCTTGTGTTGTAAAATGCAGGGCAGAAAGCTGTCACCATGACAATATAAGATTATAAAAGTAGAGTAAGACTTGTCCTTGGAGGCCTTGAAATAACAATAGTGTCTTGCCCAAGTCCTTTCAGATAAAAGCCCCTAAAGCGGAAGAGCTGTGTGAGAGTAGAAAGAAAAGATTCTTTTTTTTTCCTATTTGATGATTGCTGTATAGCTAATCTCTTGCTTTCTGGGTGTCCTGAAATTGTTGGGAAGGGGATGTGATAATCCAATATATTCAGAAGAGGGCAGCATCAACCTAGACAATGAGTGGGGAACACATTTAATAAAAGGATCTCAGTCTAAATGGCAGAGACCTCAAAAGGTAGCACCAATATAATTACGTTTGTTAAAACCAAAATCTTGTTTGTATTCTGACATTAAGGCAAAGCAATTCTGTGTTCCAGAATTATAGGAGCATTATAGTGTTTCTGCAATGGCATATTTGTTACCTTGCAATGCACTGCTCAGAGTAGTGGTTACTGCACCTTAGTTATGGTTATGACACCTACAGCCCTCTAAATACAGCCTTTTGAAACAAAAGTGGAAACAAAATGAGAAAAGGACCAAAATTCTGTGCATTCTGTGACTGAAATGCTACTGCTGTTATAGCCACAGGTGATGCAAACTGGGTGTTAGTACAGGTGGTGGAACTTAAACCAAACTGATGTCCTTAAGAGCTTTAGATTGGGGATTGACTCAGCTGTAAGATTTGGGCTAAACCAAGCAAATATTCATGTAATTCTGTGATGGTCTCAGATTTAAGAGAATTTCTTTGAAGTTTTGACTGGAGAGGGACTGGACTGCATCCAGTAATTCCTCATCTAGCTGCTCAAGCTCATAATGCTCCACATGATGAGTTATATTTTGTTCTCATTGAATGGGCTCTGAGATTTTACTCATTTTACCACAGGATTCTACTTTAACAAAGCCCTTGCAAATATACACAAATCCCACTGATGTCAGTGATGTGTGTCATGTAGATGCTTTATGTAGAAGTCTTTTGTAGAGGGAACTGCAAAAAAGTCCAAATCTTTAGCCCATCAATATAGCAAGACTGTCAGCCTGCAGGGTAGCAGTAGGTAATCCAGGAAAAACAAGTGTAGAAGCTGTTCTTATAAGAGTTAACTAACTGTATTCTGTATCAGGACACAAGGAGATAGAAATATACATTGCAAACACTATTGTTCTCTTGCTGAATGTGTTTTTTAAGTGCCTGGGTAATTACAGCTTTTTCCTGGATATATTTAGAGTTTTTTGGCTGAGGAAGGAGCATCATATTTTACTTGATTTCTTTCTCAAAGGCTAAAATAATCGGAATGTGTAAGTTGTTCTGTTTTGTCAGTCTCAAGGTGGGTTATTTAACCTTGAATTATGTGTCAAAATCCTGTTTCAGCATTAAGGCTGCATATGTATATGCTTGATGAATAAGACCCTAAAGGTTTGTAAAGAACCTAGGTTTCTATACTCCATTAAAAATGCTCTTCAGGCTAATTAGTTAGAAATTTCACCCTTGCTTCTAGTATACACCATTTTATAGTCAATAACAGTAAAATCTGTGTAAACCATGCTCTTTATTAATAAACATTATGTGCTTCTGGCTTTCAAGTTAGGAAATGGATTACTTGTTGTTTTCTTGTGACTGGACGGTTGGTGTGGTAAAATCCAAGCAATCAGCCTTATGGATACATTACTTCACATGAGATATGAAAGCTGTACAGATAATATTGTTTTATAAAAAATAAGGGTGCTGGTATGGTGGAGAAAACTTCAATCAGCAATATCCAGCCTAAGAAATCTGACTCAGGAGGGGTCCAAGGTCTCTGAGGATCAGTGTTGAATACTATGACTTTTTCTGGATGTTGCAGGTTTGGATCCAGCTAAGGCTGGCATTATCTAGAAGTGGCTGTTAGCTTCTTTTGGATAGCTTTGCTCCATTTTGTAGCTGGTAATGCTTCCAGCTCTGAAACCTCCTCTATTAATGGCACTGCAATGGACTGATGCTGAATGTGCACCACCCTCCCCATCCCTGCAGGGGCCTCTCTGGGTTAGCATTTGAGGCAAAATGGTGAAATGAATGATCTCTGTGGAACTGTGAACTTCCATGATAAGCTGTTGGTGTGCCAGGGCACACACACAGGGTCATCCCTTCTCTGCCAGTCCAGCAGCTCCCTAGAGAATTTTTTTTTAAGGGATGTATATAAATGGTCAGTTCATTTTAACTTTTCATCTGATACATGATTTTCAGCTTAAGACAGCAGAAGATACCATTGACCTGATGTTTGTACCTTTTGCTTCCCCATAGAGTGACATTACTGCAACAAAATGGCCACTCATCCTAGAGTGCCAGGCTTACTATGTAGAGTAACAGGCAGGTATGTAGGATACCTATAAACACATGGCAGAGAACAAGTGTGTTCTGATAGCAGTTTCTTCCTTAGCCACACTCTATAAACAGATGTATTTTAATAATTTAATTAGAAAAATCAACCTCCTCATTCTTGTGGCTATAAACAAGGATTTAGGTTGCCTTTGTACTTCACAAATATAGTTGTTCAGTGCCAAAAAAAGGACTGGGTGAAGAACAATTGCATTTTTGGAAAGAGCTTGTCATATTGCCTCTATCTGAAGGAAGCAGAATTTTCAGCTGGTTATGAATGTGGCTTTATTTAAAATTGTAGGGCTAGCACACAGCACATCTCCCTTCTCCTTCCAGGTGTGCTTTTGGTGCTTTCCTGAGCACGAGACATAATTCTTAGGTATATGGAGAAGTATATGAGCCAATATCTAGCTAAAAAGCTAATGATTTAAGCACTTGGAAATTGAGCTGGTAGGCATGGGAGGCTTCCCTCTCTCCTTTGTATTCCATTTTTCCATTTTCTTTTTTACTGAGTAGAAAGTATGTAGAAGGACATCCTTTCAGGAAACTTTTCCTACCTTTTTCTGGACTATATAGCAGCTGGCCAGTCCAAGGCAGAGCTGATTCATGTGGAAAGTAAGTAGTTCACTGCTATGGCAGTGCCTAGTGGTGAGGGCAGGTACTTTTTTAGATAGTTTAGGTCAGATTCATGTCTGATCAGTTCTCAAACAGGCATCAGGTATTTCCAGGGCCCTGTGTGATGGAAGTATGATGTTCTGCAGATGAAGGGCAGGTATTGTGCCTCTCATGTCCTCTCCTTTTTGTATCCATTTTTCTCCCTCTAAAACAATCTTCTTATTGTTCACATTGTTTTGGTGCACTTAGAGAAATGGTATTTATTTTCCCAAACTTTGCTGGTTTCTGACCCCTTAATCTCAAAGGTATCTTGCCCTTTTCAAGGTCTTGCCAGGCCATGGGACCTAACTGCTGAAGTCCTTCTGTATTCCATATGGTATCAGAGCCACCTAGCTTAGAGAATCTAGGAACATAATGCAGGCATAGGCAGGACCCAGCTTTTTCCAAAAAGCCAGGCTTGGAATGGATCATTAACCAAGCTGGTTTTATACCCCTCAGTTTTAAAGGAAAGCTGATGCTTCTGCAAAATGTGGTACCAAAAGTAAACTGCTTTTTTCTCTAGAGAAGCAGAAGTGCTCAGGTAAAAGCTGAGCTTCCATACACCACAGGAATTGTCTGTGTGCTAGAACAGGGGGGCTGTGGGCTTGAGTGGATGCTTTTGTTGCTGAACGTGAAAGCAAACTCATCCTGCTCCTTGGCTGATGGATTTCCCTGAGTAGGCAGTCACCATCTTGTTTACAAGGAAATCTCCACCCATTAATGTGAATGCCAACTGCTTCTGGTTGGCATTCAGCAGAGATGACCCAAAGAAGAAATGAGACATATATTGGGTTGAGGTAAGCAGTCTCTGGTACCACAACTGTATTACTAACCCATATTTAATTGCTCGGCATTTATGAGGTTCATAGTTTATTGTCTTTCTTGCCACACAATAGGCTGGGCAAGTTAAAAAAGCTCCAAGATTCAAAGGCTAGAGTTTTGGGTGCCTGCCAGCACTGATCTGTTTAACAAACAGGCAGCAGGGTGCTTATTAGTAAGTTGTGGTTTGCAAACCATGAAGCCTGTGGGGCCAGATGCACTGATCAAATAGTGAATCTATGGATCAGTAAGCCCATTAGATGAGAAAGGGGAGCACCACTGAGTATAAATATATTTTTCATAGGCTTCAATTAGGTTACCATAAATGACTCTTGTAAATCTTTCTGTTGACCCAGCAGTCTAAATATTAAACATGAGTATAAGCAACGTTTGTTCCAAATTGCTTCTCAGAATTTCCCAATGACTTATAATTATACAGTACTTGGTAGTAAAAGAACAAGTGCCAAATTGCTCTTATTATTTCTATTTATTTCAGTGTAACAAATAGTGCCTACTCACAACTGAAGGTGCTTCTCTATTATTCATAAAAGCACCACAAAAATTGGCAGTGAACCAACCCTTGCATAAAACCAGGTGATTAGCTGGTCTGAATTGGCATCCTTCTGTGGAAGCCAAGGTGAGTCTGTGAGTTCCCTGAAGTCAGGGGGGCTATGAAATTTTCTAGTTGTAAGGATCCAGCCAAAGGACTCTGCAAATGACATTTCACCTGCTTAATTTTCCAGCTTCAGCTGGAACAAATGAAGCAGAGTCAATAAAACTTCATGAAGTTTCCAAGAGGACATTTTTATATTTTAATTACTTGGACTTCTCTAATGCCTGATTTTTGTCAGTTTGTTCAGTCTGTGAATCACTTGAGTTCTTTGTGGTAACTGCTGCTAAAAGTAGTTGATTTTCATGCTGTACCTCATTTAAGTCATGTGGTAAGGTTTCCACTTCCTGACTGTACCTGCTGAACCCATGATGCTTCCCTGACTTCAGTATTCCCAGTCCTGGTCCTTTCTATCCATGTTCTTGTGAACACAGCTTCACTCTTGCACATGTCTGCAAGGACAAAGTGAAAGATGTTGAAATGCCACTAAACCATCACTTTTTTTCATGCAAAAATCTGTGAGGGGTTTTTTATGTGTATGTAATTCTGGTTTCAGTTGCCTCCTCCAGTAAAGATTAGTAGAAAAAAAGACCTGAAAGGATATTTTGGACATCAGTCCAAGATTATTTACATAATAAAGAGGAAAAAGAAATTAGTTTTCATCAGCTGAGAATCTTCTGTTGAAAATGCTCAGAGGCACAGAACAAAACCAAAGTACTGCTCCTCTCAGCCTCTTTCCACTCTGTTGTCAGCATCTCCTCTGTTTTCCCTCTTAGTAACTCAGGGCTGCCTTGAATTTTGAGTAAAAAAAAACAAAACAAAACCCAAAAAACAAACAAACAAGGAGAAAAACCCCACAACAAACAAAAAAACAGACCACAAAAGAAAACATAAGACATGAGGGTAATATTCTTTCAACAACTGTCTCAAGCTTTGCATGGTTGACATGAATTAATGTACTCAGAAGGTACTGGTCACTGGCAAAAAAGTCTTCCTCAGCTCTGCTTTCCATGTCAATAAAAGTGATGTGCTGCACCAGCCTGCAAAGGAATTATTACTAAATGGTATTATCAGCAAGACAGTTTAGGGTCTTTGCAGGCTGCCAGAGAAACACATTCACATAACAGAAAATGTAATCAGAACCCACGGCTTGACTTTGCAACTCATCAGTTTGAATCTATTTAAAAGTCTCTGATGACCTTAGTGGCACGCAGCTTTATTTTGGGTCTCACACTGGCAAGATAGTTAAGTACACAGCAAGTGTTAGGTATTTCACTAGTTCCCTGATGACCTGCTAAGGAGAGTGGTGTGTTTAAAATTCAGTGTGTCCTTACATTGCTTAGCCTAGTGAAAACTGAGGCTTTGCACTAGTGGAAGTGAGAGCATATTCAGCCTTGATGTCACCAGCTCAGCAAAATTTTTAAAATGTCAGGTTGGCAGTTTCAGAATGTGTGATTTACTTGGTTGTTTCTTACCCTTCAGTTACAAGTCTACTTTAAGTCGTATCATCTGAGGGACACGTTAGCTCTTTTTAGGTAGGAAAGCAGAATCTATTGTTCTGAGACTAAATTAGGACTAGAGGCCAGATTAATAAGTAATGATTCACTTTACAGAATTCTTAAATGTCACCAGGCAAGTATACATCTGTGAGGCTTATTAGCTTCATTATTCCTGTGCAGTACTGACATCTAAGAGCACAAGCAGGAACAAAGACTGAAAAAGAGCCTAATGCTAATGCAGAAAACTTACATACTGTTGAATATAGGGCAGTCTAAAACCCAGGAAGCTATATTACAAGCATCTTTATTTTTCAAGCGATTACTCTGGGACCCTTACATTAAGTTGATCCTTAAATTAAGGTATTTTGGTCCTCATGCTCCCTTTTCCAGGGGCAAGGCCTATAAGCCAGCCAAAGCAACCACTCAGTCCTCCACGTATGTGAGCACTGATAAGCCTGTTCCCCAGTCCACTTTACAAGCAATCTGTTTTCAAAGCCTAAGAAGCTTCAGATACATTCTTTTAAAGAAGGGTATGAGCCCATAGGCCTGGGTTTGCTGCCATCCTTTTCTACAGTACTTCCAGAACTGGAGGAAACAACCTTCTCTTTTTTCTGTTTTCATGTCAGAGGATGACTGTAGCTGGAGAGGCTCTTTGTGCTTGTACAGCTGGGGTAATAGGGAGTCCCCACAAAATGGCTCTGCAGGAGTTAATGCTTTCCAGGGACACTGGCTTACTGAAAAGTGTCCTAAATAAAAAGCAGTAATAGTTTTTCTGTGCTAGAATAAGCAGGAGAACATGAATCCCACATTGCTTCGTGCCAATCTCAATATCTCTGGCTGTGGCCAGCAGTTACTCGGTGCAGTTAAGTAAGAAAGTGATGCAGAAATTGGCCCAATCCATACTCTTTCTCCCATCTCAGGTCATGTTTGCATGACCCCACACCAGAAGAGGGCCAGAACTATTTAGATTGTTCAGATAGAGAAGTCTTACACTTCCATAAAACTTGTCATGGTGTGTGTTAACTCAGACAGGCTAAGCCAGGTTAACCACCTTGATTTTAAATGCCAGAGAGAAAAGGCATCTTGGTTTGTAATTTGGGGTAACACTTGCTATGAACTCTGTGTTCCTGAATTATCTGTTACTTTTTTTTTTTTTCCCCTTCTGGTTGGACACATCATTTGAACCTGATTTGCCAAGGGGTAGGTGTTTGCAGCTCCCAGGGTTTTGGGGTTTTTTTGCCGAGTTGGAGATGCTCAGGACTTTGGAACTTCAAATCTTTAATGATGCATGGGAAAACCAAGAAAATCCTGACACTCCAAGAATGCCACATGCCGCATGTCTACAGAGAAAGAAAGATGAAAACTCTTTTCTTCTGCTAAACCAGTGGATTATAGATAATGCCATGAAACTGGACCAATGTTTTCATGAAAACAAGTCTTCTTTTTTGAATGCATGCCATCTTGCTTTGCCTCAAATGCTCTATTTGGCTGAAGTTCAGCAGGGGTATTAGGAACTGCTGCTAGCTGAATGCAG
Organism: Heliangelus exortis; assembly: GCF_036169615.1. Lineage (NCBI taxonomy): Eukaryota > Metazoa > Chordata > Aves > Apodiformes > Trochilidae > Heliangelus > Heliangelus exortis. Next base: position 37,617,062 of record NC_092427.1, on the reverse strand, counting down.
AACAAACTCTCACAGCCAAAATTAAGAACAGTGCTGTCTTCTGCAGGGTTTTTAAAACCTAATTAAAGTAAATACTTTGGAATGATTAAAAGGCACACACCATTTTAAGATAAAAGTTTATTATAGTTAAAAAAGGAAGCTCTGTAATTTAAAATGGAAAGTTTATGAAGCTTCAGGATAAACCTCAGCTAGGAAAAATAACAGGTTTCAGATGTGCCAAATATCATACGTTAACCCCAACTGATCGTTCTGTAACACCAGTTTCCTCAGTCCATGGTGGGCAGAATTGGAACACCCACTCTGCTTAAAGGCACAATGCTCACTGCAGTCAGCCAGTAATCACCCAAGTCCTGTCCCATACCAAGGCTCCCAGCTTTACAGTTTAGAAAGGGGATGGTTGTGTGTGTATCCCAAATAGATGCAGTTTCATCTTATATGGGCCTTCTCTGGGCAGGACATTGGGACAAGAGGCTTCCCAAGGTCCTTTCCAACCTGCCCTGTCTGAGGTTCTAATAAAACAAATGACTGCCAGAACATTTTCTAATGAGACCAAGCAGCTAGGAAATAGCATGTTTTGCTAGGTTGTTAGTATAAAAGTAATGTCTGTGTGTGACAGAGAAAAGGAGAGAATATTCAAATGTTATTTACTTAAGAGTAGCTGTTATTTATTCTGCAGTCAGATTTATTTGGATAGTTAGTATAATTAAATTCCAGCTGACTACTAGAAACATACTGAACGTTAATTATGTTATAAACTTTTTAAGAAACCATTAAGTGCATTGGGGAGACAATCCTACAAATCTTCTTAGAGGTGCTATCAGGAAGGAAAAAGAAAAAAATGTCAGAAAGCAGTGTAGTTACAGGTAAGGGAGTAAATTTTAAAATCAGCCTTTGTTTTGTCTTTTGTCCAGCCTTTGAAGGGAGCACCTTCCTGCTAGTACACAACAAAAGGATGCAGGAGGCCATTAATGGAAGGACCTGCAATGCACTACAGGCTGTGATGAGTGCTGTGCCATTTTCCAGTGCTTTTTGGTTTACACTTGCTTTTATTGTCCATCCGTGTCACTCCATTGGCTATGGGTAACTGAATCCTGTTTCTGCTTGTTGTTGGGTATTGTGCTTCCTGTGGTGAGGAACAGCCTCACAGCACTGAGCATCTGGAGGATTTGGCCCTTTACAAGTGGTTGCAGTGCTGTCATTCTGTCTTTTGCTTCACACCCTGTACCATTCCTTTGAGCAGTAGTCCAGGACAACTCTTTGCAGCTACAGAGCTCAATACTAAGTTGTCAGCAATCAATTACAGAAACACACAATGATCAAACACACTATTTGTGTCATTATTAAAGTACAATAAACTCTCTAGTTCAGAGGATAGTAATAGCAGATAAGATTTTTACAAAAGATACACTAAGTCCCCAGAGCCTAGTCAAAGAGCCTCTTTTCTATCATTTTGCCTTTGTTAAAAGCTTCCTGTGCTCTTTTGAAAGGGCTTACATTCTTCCTTAGAGAATGCCTCAGTTTTGAAATCATCACAGGAGATTCATGTCACCCATATTTTATATTCTCTCCCATAAGAAAAGAGAGAAAAATTCCTCATCTGCTAAGTTTCTGGCTGGTAGGTAGCTCCCTCTGCTGCTTCCTAGTCCAGGCATTGTATTCCTGCTGTGTTTCTGTATGAACTTCATATCAGGATCAGACCTCGGTCACCTGGAATTTCTTATTCAAACTTGTAAATAAATGAATTTAACCCATTTCTGGGCAGGCTGCTTTAAGAAGTTAGGTAAGATCCTTAAGCCAGCATATCCTGACACCTTGTCCCCACCTACCACATGATCAGTGCCCCTCATTAGCCAGCCACAATGAACATTTATTAGATGTGAGTACATCTCACTTCCCAGTGAGATGGAATGAGGCACTTCTGAAGTGAAGTAACCTGATGAGGGGTTTTTTTTTGCCCACAAGCAAAGAAACAGAATACTGGAAAAATGAGGTAACGGAGTGAACCCTTTCAAATTTGAATTGGTTCATAAGCAGGGTAATTTTACACAGGGTGGTGCTTATTCTTCCCACATCCCCACCCCAGGAGTTAAAAAATATTTCTAAATTCTAAGAAATCCTGTACCAGAGTTTGCTGGTATTTAAGCAGCCCTTTTTAAAACAGGTGTATGTGTGGCAGGGGCACAGAGAATGATTTGCTGGAGACCAGCTTGCAGCTCAGTGGCAGAGAGAGGTTTCCCAGGGCTTGCCAGTAAAATGCCCCGTTTCTTCCAAGGGGAAATTGTTTTCTGTCTTTAAAATACAGTGTCTTGCCAGAGTCCTTGTAAAAGCTCTTGCAAATGCTTGCAAACTTTCCTTGCACGTTCAAACCAAGAAACTCCTTTCGAGGCCTTCGTGATGTCTCCACCTTGATTATTTTTTCTTATAATGCACTTCTGTTTTTTTCATGAGTTCTTCAAAATTATCTTCAAAATGAGATTAAACTGTGCATGAGCTCGAGGCTTTCATGAACAAAACAGGTTGTAAAGTGACTTTTCCTGTTAACATAAAGTTATGTATGACCAAAAGGCTGTTCCACAGCCTCCTGTTTGAAGGCCTCTGTAGTAGGGAAGTTCACATTTCACCAGGGTGCATTAATTTCTTTTCACTCCTCAGTTTACATTTCCAAACATATCAGTACACAAGTACTGGAAGAATAATTTTACATCTTGTAAAGAGGTTAGCATTGTTCATGATAATGCACAGCCTTTGTTATAATTACAGCAAGTCATGGGAAGGTTCAACTATTTCATTAGCTAACTGAAGGCAGCAGTCTAAGGTTTCATTAAAGTCAGATGTAATCCTTGTGTTCCAAGAATAGGTTGGAAACTAATATGAATAATCTAAGCCATAATATCCCAGCTAAGAGTGAGCTGTGCTAATCACATTGGAGATCGTACTGCAGTGTATCCTAGTGCTGTCCCAGCCTCTGGGGGTGATCTTCAGGAGATGTGGAGAGTTAAGGAAAGACAAGGTGTGCTTTGCTTATGGAAATCTGGGACACTGCCCTGCAGCCAGGTACTAGGTTAAGGAGCTGACTTGGGTACCTTGCTTAGATTTTTCTCACAACTTATGGTGTCACAAAAGGCAGCACATGGCAGATCACCTAAAGAGCTCCTTACTTTGGAGGCTGCATAGAGCTGATGCAGGGATTCCCTCTCCACTTGGTTTTCTCTGATGTATAGAATAATTATGGTGGTGTATTGAGGTGAAGTACATCCTGACCATTAATAATCATCACTTTTGGCTTTTCATTTCTTCTTGCTTCATTTCTTCTTCTTCAGAAACCAAACTGGGCAACTCCTCAGAAAATAAAAAATAGAGTTTGATCTTAGGTACTTTGTTTAAAAGTCTGGAACTCAGTAACAGTTCTTGATGTTAAACCAAGGGGACAGGGGGTCTTGATTGCTGTTATCCCAGAGAAGGCAAAGTCCCTTGAGCAGCAGCCCTTCCTGGCTGGGGTCTCAGACCCTTCACACTAGCATAGGCAAAAAGAGCCCACAACCAAAGGGTTATCATGGACTCTTCCAATTTGCTTTCTCTTGCATCAGTTTCTACTAAACTGAGGCAAGAAGTGTGGTTAGAGGTTAAGCCAAAAAAAATGTAAACAGACAACTTTTCATTACATGTAACAGAAGAGAGAGTGAGCTCCAGTTCCTCATCTCCATAGTCCAGGCAATAAATTCTTGTCCTGCTTTCTTCTCCCTTACAGATGGTTTGGCCTGTGGAAAGGCAAGATTTTAAAATAAAGGAAACAGAAGGATTTGTTTTGTTACTTATATTTTTAAAAAATAAAAACATCTTGCCCAGCCTGAAAGGCAAGGCTGTAATTGTGAAATGAGTAAAATAATTGCACATAAACCAAGAGAGAGAAATGTAGCTCTTTAAATGTTTTGTTTGGTTTTTGAATATTTATTTAACTTTAGTAGCTAACACAGTGGAGGAAAGCAGCTCTTGTTAGAGAGCAGAGAGCCATGTCTGTTGAGAGAAGCTGTAGAATCTCTCATTCCACATGTTCTGAGGAAATCCCAGGAAACCTGGATCACCATGGCATTCTGTTAGGGAACACAACAGCCACAGCAACAGTACAACAGTGGGGTTTGAAATACAACAAAACTCCAGACATTCATGACCAGCTCTTAGCTCTCCCTCTTAAAAGGTGTGTCATGATTGAAGGGTTTGGCCTGACTGTCTGCTTTCTATTAGTTAGCCTCAAAGGCTGAAGCAACGGGGGGTATTACAAAACACAATCCATTGGCTTTTTCTAGAAGGGGACTGAGAGCTCGGTGGAAAGCTGAAATAAAAAGAAAAAATTCCCAGAGACTGGAGCAGCTTGAATCGGATGTAAAGCACTGGGTGTCTTTTCCCCAGCTGTAGGAGCTGGAACCTTGTCTTTTCATTAGCTTCTGTGAGGAAAAAGTCAGCAGTGAAGTGCAATGAACCACAACGAGGGGAGCTGTGTCTGAATTTCAGCCAGCCAATGCACTCCTCTTTGAGCAGGTAGGAATGAAGGGGAGAGAGTGCAGGCAAAAGTGGTCTTTCCAGTGGCAGCAAATTGTTTGTTTGGAGTGCAACAAGTGATAGTTCAGCTTGAGGAGCTTGAGAGACTGTGCAGTGGAGGAACACATTTTTGTGAGCTGCTACAGAGGAGATTTCTTAAACTGCATCAGTCTGAATCCCAAGGGAACTTTGGGAAGTGAGTTGTTAGGAAGTGGGCCTGTGACAGAGTCACCAGGGTTAGAAGGGTGCTGAGAATATAAACGTGATACAACATAACCTGTGTTTAATTCCAGAACCCTCTCAGTCAGCTGAAGGAATGAAACTTCACAAAGCCTTACAGCCTTAGTTGTGTCTTGCTACCTTTCATCACACGACATTATATTCAACCCAGAACTAAAACATTAAACTGGGGGATATGAAATGAAAAGAAGAAGCAGAAAACATTACTTTTGACTAACTGAATTGGCTGTAAAAACTGGGGTGAAAATGTGATATAATGCTATCAAAGCTCTCCTTGCAATTTTTGCAGCATTTTCTCAGCCACAAACGCTTTCCCACATAAGACAGTAACTGTATTCCTTTGTAGAGCTATCATTAAGTTCAGCAGAATGCCAAGTGAGTATCAAAGCTTTGAGTGCAAACTATTAGTGTTTTCTTTCTCCTTCCTTTGGAAAAAAAATAGAGGGGTTTATTTCAATTATGCATTTTCAACAGATTCAGATTACAAAATAATATTTTGTGCACACACATAAAAATGGTGATGCCAAGAATTTCTTTCAGTAAGATCTTTCTAAAGATCTGTTATTTTCTGTGGAACATGTATATGAGGGAAGGATAGTTTCAGCATAGAGATGAGAGTCTGCTTTCTGCTTTCACTTTGGCTGACTGGCCTGGCTGAACTTTCCCACTGACCAGCAGTGCAACCATACTGATGCACAGTGCTGAGCAGTGGTAGTTGCCTGAGTGCAAGTATTAAAACTGTACATCTGAGGTGTGCTGCAGCCTGTGCAGTTTTGGAGCTCTGTTAAGTTTCTTCATAATTAGATTGTTGGGAGCAGCACGGCTGAGGAAATGCAATCATCACAACTCCACCCAGCAGTGAGGGTGCCTTACAAGAAACATGAGTTCTGGCTTCATGGCACAGTGCAGCATTGTGCAACTCCAGCAAGCCTGCTGAGGACCAGAGGTACAGCCTTGGGAGCTGCAAATACACCCCTGATCCTGGGTGGCAGGGGAGGCTCAGGAATTCAGGGTGGTGGCAGGGTAGCCATGGGCAGCTGTGCTGAGAAGACTGTGTAGCCATGACCTCCCTCCTACTCTCCTGTTGACCTGCACAATCAGAGAAAATGGCAGAGAGGTGTGTGTTCTTTCCAGCCTAAGTGTAAACCCTAACACTGGGGATGCACTAGGGAGTTCATCAAAAAGGTTCTGTGATCTGGTGCTCAGCAGAAGGATTCTCTGGGTTTGTAACCTGGGTTCCACAAGGTTACTCTGCATACCCCTGGCCTCCAGGAATTGCTCTGCCAATGGGTGTTTCGTTGTCTCTTAAGCCAACTGCAAGGTCTGGGAAAATATGAGGTGTTTCAAACAGTGTCTGCTTTTGTCCCATCTTTAGGAAATACTTAAGTTTAAATATATTTTCTTTATCTTTTATTAATGTGCTATTCTGTTGGAGCTGAAGCATCTAGCTGCTTTTTAGTGCCCCATGTGCAGTTTCAGCCAGTCATACAATGAACTGCCTTGCTGGAGAGCAACCATTTGAGGGTTAGGGTTTTTCTTATGTGTCAGCTCTCATCTGGAATATTTTAGAAGAGGATTAATCACTTCCCAGTTTTGTTGAACCTGAAACAAGACTTTCTGACTAAAATGCACGTAACTTAATTTTCCTGTGGCTGGCTCTAAAAACCACCAAGAAATCATGCCATCCAACGAGAATACTTTAATTTGGTTTTAGAGAGAAAGAGACACAGTTTGGCACAGAGTCATGGGGTACTGGAAATATTCATACAAAAATAATAGTCATTTTTTCTCTATGCCTTGTACCCTTATGCAGTAAGCTTATTCGCAGAAGGCTGGGCTCTCTGGTAGGGGTTTCCTTCTTGTGAGGGAAGGTACAATCAGCTGGCAACAATCACAATCTTGCTTTTTTGGTTTCAAAGGCAACAACACAGGTTCAGCACTGAAGTGATTTCATTGCAAAAATTACATATAGACAAGTGAAAAATCATTGGCTTTATGTGGGAGTAGGTCATGCATAACATGTTAAGCTTTCATTTGGGCTACCTTACTGTGTGAGGCCAAAATCCTGGCATTGCTAATCACATTGCAAAGGTGAGCAGCAGAGAGTACTGTGTGGCTGCATGATCACCTGAAGGGGGATGAAGAGGTGCAGGAAGCATCCTTGCCATGTTCTCTTCTGCAATACCAGGAGCACAAACTCTTTCAGCAAATTCCTTCTGCAGCTGGTCCCTCAGGGGAATAACTGTGGTCACCTCCCAAGTTTGCTGGTTCTGACACATCTGCTTTGAGAGTGGCAAATTAAAACATCTGCATGGAGCTGGGACCTGCACGTGGCCTGCATGTGAAGCTGTGGTCTTCTCAGGATCTCAGAGCATTCTTCACAGGGCACTAGCCCGGGCCAGCCCTCCTTAGGACTGATGTAAGCAGAGAGTCTCCAGTCTCTGCCAGACAGCTAAAAGTCTACAGAAAAATCAAAACTTCTGGTTCCTGGAAAGTTTTCTGTGCTGCCCCTAGCTGGTCTGACAGACCTCGAATCACTCCCTGGGAGGAATGGTTCCAGTCTGCCTCTGGGTTTGTAAACTTGTGCTAGAGATGTTAGCTGAATGTGAGGCCTCTAGACAGTGCCAAAAAACATGATAAAAAAAATTAAAAATCTCTTTGTTGCAGATCTTGTGGCCTCCTGCTGGGATACATGGAACACCTGTGATATCAGCTCAGTGACACCTAGAAAACATCTCTGCCTGTTCCTTGCTGGAAATCCTTTTAACATCAAATTAAATGTTCATGGCATTTTACCCCAAGTTATTATATCTTATTTGCTGCCACTGCCACATTGCAAAAGCCACACTGGTGGCAGAGTAAGATGAATTTATAGCATTTGACACAAGGAGTCTTTCAGAAGAAAGATATGCAAAGACCTTCAGCTTTAAATTATTTCATTCCTGTCATTCCCTTAAATAGATATGTGAGAAGAATTAATCCATCATCCCTCATCAAATCATTTCTCACTGCTCAGCTGTGGAATTTTAGGATATTAAGAAGCTTGTGAGACAGGGGTGTTGATTGCCAAGTCAGCAGAAACTTTAGAAGGCTGTGTCAAAACTAAGCTTGTTTGACAAGCAGCACCAAAATATTTGCAGTTTTGTGATGACGATGAGGATTTGGCTTTTGTTTTTGAGTTGCTTTTTAGTAGTTCTGGGGTAGTAGTTGATGTCCTGTGTTGCAGAGCACTAATATTGAGGATTTTTTGATTTGGAGAGGAAACTGCTGTATTTCTTGGGCTGAAACACTAGAGGTTGTTGCTTCATGACACGTGGGAATGAACAAAAATTAATGCAAACTGTGGCAATCCCTGCTGGGATGGAGGTCTCAGATGTCCACAGCTCAGACACCAGCACGTGCTGCTTTGAACTGCTGATACCAACCATGTTGCTTGTTAGCCCTGCATGGCTGCCACTCACATCCCCATGTCTGCATGCCTGCCCTCTAGGTGGGACCTGGGGCTTGCTGAAGTACTTGAGAGCTCATTGGTTCCATTGTCTGGCCTGGAGATACTTAATAAGCAGCATGCAGGTCTTTTTCAGTGTGCTAAATCATGAGGATTCTTCATGACTGATACATCACCTGGAAGGCTTGAAGCTAGTCTGGCAGTGGTGCAAGAAACTCTCGTCTTGGAAATCTTTGCCCTGCTTTGTTCAACTTTAAAATGAGTGCTTCTTCCTGATTTTAAACTATTAAGAAATTATCTATTGTAGTAACTAGTACTGCATGTGTTCTAGCACTAACAGTAGCTGGGATACAGGCCTGACACTTATTCCAAGTGACTCAGGTACTTCCAGAGAAGATGTTCTGGGAAAGGGAAGTGAGTAGCAAAGGTTGTTATCCTGCCATTTTCCCCATTTCAAACAATGCTGTCCTTAGGTATGTAATTAGCAGGATTGTGCTGGCCTTTTTATCTTCTGCAGCAATCTCCCCTCCCTCCCACCTCCCTCTTGAGTCTTTTCTTGGTGAAAAGCTTGCATGAGGAGTTAGGCAAATCCATGGGCAGCCTTTGTTCCCCTGGCAGCAGGCAGGCAGCTCTCAGGGCAGGGAAGCCACAGCCTCCCGCAGGGCCCTGGTTGGTGGCACTGGGAACTGAGGGTCCTGCATGCAGGCATCACTCACAGACCCAGGGATGCTTGGGCTTGAGCCCTGTGCTGTTCTGGAGAGGGGTAAATCTCATCACCATTGGCATCAAACTGACTGAAACTACAAAATAACGTGGCAGAGAGGTTCCCCCAAAATATGTGGTCTTAAATAAGCACTTTGGTTAGTTTGAGTACAGGTAACATGTCCCACTGGCTCAAAGGGCTTCTGGTCACTTGCACAGGGGAAAAGCTTTGTATTTGAGTTGCTGAGCCAGGACTCAGAAGAGCTGTGTTCATTTCATTCCACTGCAGAATTCCTAGGTGGCCTGGACAAATTGTTTAATCTCTGTTCCCATCTAACAGGGCAGAGTGATAAGACTTTTTTTTAAAAAATGTATCTTAAGTTTTATAAATTGTGAGGTTTGTGGGCAGGGATTGCCTCTTCCTACGGGGATAGAAGGTATCCAGCAGGAGGGAACCTCATTTTGGCTGAGCCTTAGAGTTTCTTTTTGTTGCTACACAGCTATGAAATACAGCAGTCCTACAATGTAGGTTTAAGATTAAAGGCAAAAGTTACTTACCAGCTCCAAGGTTTTTTATGTTGCCAGGGGATTTCTTGCACATTCTATAAACCTGTATTGTTACAGAGTTGGCTGGAGGCAGAAACAGGATCTGGAGCTGACCTGGGCTGTACCTGCCTAGGGCATCCTGAAGCAGAAAGATGCAAACCCAGGTTCTTTCTGCCACAGAAAACACCACTCTTAACAGGAATCAAGTCTCACTCATCCAGGACTAGCATAATTTTATTCAGTTTCCAGGATTGCTTGTCATGAATATTTACGGTTGTTGGTGATCTAAAAATAAGCTGGTATTTCCTAAGGTGGCTGTTTGAATATTAGTGAGGTCTGTGTGAGCAGACATGCAAACTAAGAGCTAACACTTTCAGAATAAAATTAAATTTTCCTGTATTGGCTGGCTCTTCTATTTCTGCTGTTTGGAGAGACTCTGAGAACAACTGGTTAATGAATCTTTCCTGATCAACAATAGGAATGGGATCAGAAAATATGCCTACTGCTATCTTCTCAGCCCCATCCTCTTCTCATAGCATGTACTCTTATTTAACTCATTAAAATAGTAAATTGAGGTCCCATAAGTAGAATATAACTAACATGAAAGCCAAGTGAACAGCTGATGAAGATCACAACCCAGGTTTTCAGAAATACCTGCCCTTCTCACCACTTCTCTTTTAAACTAGCAGAATGGTGTGCTTACATTGGAGCTAGGGAAGAAAAGAAACAAAGTAGGCACCCGATGACCTCTATAAACAAGGATATTCAGTAGCCAGCTGGTAGAGAATTCCTCACAGAAATCTAGAGGAAATCTGTTATTTTCTGATAAATCCTTAGAATTGTATTGACAAAACTTTGTCTTTTCTCCAGGCAGGATATTGGTTAGAGAATGTTTTAGAATTAGGACAGAATTTAAAATTATTTTGTTTAAGTTTGTTGGAATATCAGGGTTTTTGCTGGGTTTCTGACCTCCTGTAGCATAAGGAAGTAGCCTGTGTGCAGAAGGATTCTTACTCCACATCCCTGCTGCACCATGTGGGTTCTGCTGTGGCTATCGTTCCAGACAGGACTGCCCATAACCCCTGGAATAGATCAGCAGTGTGAGCTTTGTTTTGTTATTGTGGTAACCCTTGTAACCTGAGAAGTCAATAGCTGACTTCTTTAGTTTAATTTATCTTATAATACAGAAATGGCAGTGTGCTTCTGGTAAGGAAACCCAATTCCGTTTATTTTTTTCCAGTCCATAAAGAAACATTGTGTTCACCAGATCTTGCTGCTTCAATAATTTTGAAACTACAGTCTTGAGATTATGCCCCACAAAAAGCCTGTGAAGGATTGCTCTGTCTAAATATTCTTGGGAACTGGGGAGCTCGAGCTAATTACTGTGTGTTTTTAGTGCCTGTCTCCATCTAGCATATCAAGTCATTAATCTTCAAGAACTTTTGGAAATCAGATTGTGAAAGACTGTCCTGAGATGTGTAAAGCAAGCTTGCCTCTCGAGTGATAGGTACTAGAACTTGGTAAAATCAGTCCCCTTTTAGTTATCTCTGATCAGATACTCACTGTCACTAACCAGTTTTGAAAGCCAGAGCCCCCCATAGCTGTACCTACAGCCTGTTCATTTGCCTCACCTCTGACCAAATGTCATTTTATAATGAAAAAGAGATTATGAAATAGCATCAGAGCTGTGTTAAGAACCATTTTGAGGATGTCCTCTCATTTTTCAGACTCATCCTAAAGGCCTTCATGATAGGTACAGCTGTTTTATGCTTCTGCCTTAACTGAAACAGTCCCTTAACTCTTGAAGGAAAGAAGCAGACTTTTTCAAGCTAACCCACAGCAGTTTATGCAGAGAACTGTGCTATCCTAGAAAAATTTACTGTTACTGTTTTTTGTTTTCTTTAATCCTAATTCAGCTCTTCAGAGGAAAATAACTGGTATCAGTCCTATCATTAAGGCCATACAAAGCTTTCTGTTACCCAAGCAAAATTTTAGAGGAGGGATCTGTGTATTAAGATCTGGTGTAACAGCCCAAGCCTCTTGTCTCTCAATGGGAATTTCCTTTGCTTTTAAAATCACACCCTCTAATACATGACTAAGAAAATTAATAGGAGTGGGGGGGGGTTCCCTCACACACTAAAGTGGCCTGGCTGATGATACCATGAGATCTAACCTCAGAAAAATAATTCTGATTTGGTATTTTAGACTGGTACAGGCTCTTCATGTGTATTTTGGATCCAGACAGCCACTTGAATTACTAAGGTGTATCAGAGACTGAAAAGGAGCTGCCTCTTGAATCGTCAGAGGGTCCCTTAGAAATAATTGGCATCAAGTTCCAGAAATGCAGCTGTATTTGGACTTGCAGAGAAACATCAAAGTGCAGAGCCAGTCAGAGCCATGGCAGGAGGTACTCCAGTGAGCTGTGCATCTCCACAGACCTGGCTGCTGGTGGAAGTGGAGAAGTGGGGAGCAGCAGGGCATGGAAGCTGAAACCCAGGAACCTTTGTGCTGTGGGCATAAGGAAGAGAAAGAACAGTGTGGTTAATGCAGGAATAATACCTTTGGGAAAGAAATTAAATGGATACTAATACTATAATTCAGGAAAAAAGATTAGTTTGGTGCTGGCAGTATGGAAAAAGTGGCTTCAGCATCCTGGAAATGGTGTTTCTGATAAATCCTTAGAATTGTATTGGCAAAACTTTGTCTTTTCTCCAGGCAGGATATTGGTTAGAGAATGTTTTAGAATTAGAACAGAATTTAAAATTATTTTGTTTAAGTTTGTTGGAAGCAAACTTAAGGAGCAGAGCAGGGGGCAAAGGTGTAAATGCTGAAGGATTAGCTCTTTCCTTCTCCTCTGCCACTTGAAGATTTGTTTAGTGCTGGGCAGTTTGACAACACTAATGGGAGTTTGGCTTTTGAATGTGTTTTTAAAATTTTATTATACACAGGCATTTGTTAGACCTAGAGCTATGCTGGGCATGTTCACATCTTTTGGACCCCAACTGGTCCATTTCCACATGGCCTGTGATAAACTTAGGACTGCCAGTTTGAAAGTAAACTCAGAGCCATGCAAGGTGTCCCTAAAATATGCACACTGTGGGGAGAATTTCCACTGAGGAACAAAAAAAAATAAATCAAGAAAGAACTGGCTGACACCCCTGACACCCTGCTGGGCAGACTTGTAGGTGATTTTGTTTCCTTTGTGGTTTATTTCTGTGCTGGTTGGTATTGCTAAATCTGCTCTCCAGATTGCACTGGGACCATTTCAGAGGTCAGCAGAGCAGGACTGAAACACACTTTCCAGAGCAGCTCAAAGGTGTTCACCATCTGTGAACTGGAGATCCCAAGGCATCAGATCTCCTGGCTAGGAACATATTATCTCAAGTGCAGGGGTGGCTTGTGTGACAGAGTAACTGGGAATGGATTTTGTGAAGGAAAAAAAAAAGGCAAACAGTTCTCTGCCAAGACAGCAAGGTGACTTGGTTCTCCAAGGAGCACACCAAAGGGTCCTTGGCCCAGAAGGAGGAAAACACTGTGTGGTCAAGAGTGGTGGCAAAGAGGAGTGGGTGCATGAGGAGCAGCATCTTTACATTTCAGTAATGGAGAGCAGCTAGATGGCTCAGCTATAATGTAGACCTTTAGTCTGGTAAAGCATAAGGAAAAAACTGGTGATGGGAATCTATCCTAATGGAAAAATAATGGCTGGAAATGTTCAGATGCTCAGAAAAAGGGGTTTTATATGTGGCCGTGGAGAATACTTGCTGGTTCAACATGTGCAAGGTCCCTTCAACCAGAAAGCAGTGAATAGAAGCTGGATCAACTGCTGGTTCTCCCTTGATGGGCTTGTTACTGCCCTCTTGATTAGAGATATGAAAAATGATGTGGTTACAGATAGAAATCTGGCACATGGAGGAAGCAGTTTTAATTCCCTGTTTCATCACATGTTGCTAGTGCTGCCTAAAGGAATTCATGGTCAGTTTGTTCTTTACTCCTTCTTTTAACAAATTATCATTAGAAACCATAGAAAGCCCCATTTTGTGGAGGGTTCTGAAAATAAATGCATCAGAAGTGGAAGGTACTCAAACCCTCTTCTAACAGAGCCCACACTGATACCTTAGATAGATGCCATTATGCAGTAATTTCTGCTCAGCAATGAAGAAGAGGATTCATTTCTCCAGCCCTTTTAGCTTTTCACTGAAGTATTGTATTGTCTCAAAAATATGCTTTTCTTTCCATCAAAACCTTCTAAGCTAAATGATTCATGGAGGAGGGGAACACAACCCCATATTTTAATATGATTATAGATAATTCAATTTCCATGCTGGTGATCAGCAATTAATTACTAGCTGAAAACATTAATCCAGTCTGTGAACCACAAAGCTACAGTCTATTCCAATGACTTCAAGATAGAACAAACCTTTGGAGCCAGCTTCGTAATATAAGTAGAGTATGAATCTGACCAAAGTGATCTAATGAAAAAGTTCAAGCACGACCCAATGGTCTCTAGAAAGTTAGAATTCCAGAATAATTGAATTCAGAGTAATTTCATCCATTTGTGTGGGCTTCTGTGAAGTGGGAGATGGACAAGAGTTTTATTTCATTCTGGCTCATCTAAAGAAATCTTAGACTTTTCCTTACTGATCAGATTACCTTCAGCTTTCAGTCTGACATTTTGGAAGAGTTTGCTGGGCCTGTCTGCTATTGTTCCTCACGTAATCTTATGGAAATTCTGGGTAGAAATAAGCACAATGGTTTTACCACCGTGATTGGGACACGTTTTCCACCCATGATAAATGTGAGTGATTTGCTAAATGCCTGCCAATTACATACTGTAACTTTCCCTTTTATGCAATTATTCATCTAAGCGAGAGACTCCAGTCACTGCTAGTTCACAAAGCTGCCTTGAGAACAATTAACCCAGTTGTGGTATTGAAATGAGCTCTTGTATCTTCTCCTGGCAGCTCCAATTTTGGTTAAAAGGGTGCTGAATATAATCTACTGCAGTTCCGAAAGGGAGAGGTGCTGCAAAAGCAAATTCGGGTGCAGATTTTTTGTCTGGCTGTTTGCAAAGTTCCTAGCAACTTCCATCTGTCTACCCTGGCTTCCATGTAATAAGTTAATAGTGCAATAATAGCTGATGAACTGGGAGGCAGGAGAGGAAGCAGCAGAGCTGTGCTAAGAATGGAACAATGTGCCCTTACGATGATAAACTGATCCCATTCCATTAAATCACAAAGCTGTCTCCACTCTTCTCTTCATCCCACGTGAGCGGCTGAAGAAAAAATCGTGGAATTGCTATCGCTCACTGCAGCTGTCAGGAAATGATACTAATTAGTTTAATTTGCAATAACACAAGCACTTAACTCTCCAAATAATCTAAGTTAGTAAGTCAGTTTTTATATTATGACAATGACATGTTTAAGAGCCTCTGGAGCAGTGATTTCTTTAACCTCTGACTCGAATGTCTTCCAAAGGAACACGGCAAACCCCTTTGTCCAAAGTTGTTCCAGTACCTGCCTGGGAGGGCAATTACTTGATAGGAAATTGTGGCAGCTTTACTTAAAGAGGAGAAAACCTGACAGCTGTCATACACTGGTATTTTGCAAGGCCAGTGTCAAGTAAAGAAATCCTGCTCAAACCACAAATGCCTGTCCTGTGCTATTAATTACTCTATGAGACTGCTAACAAAAAGGTGGGCAGGCTGACTTGCTTTCCTCATTCCATGTCTTTGCACTGCTTCTGAATTTGCCCATCATTTCTTACTTGTATCATTTTCTGGAGTTCATGCAGTATTGTGAATTTCTAGTGCTTCTGGCCAAGGCAGAAAATGTTGATGAAATATTTGGAAATATTTTTTTTTAAAAAAAAAAACCAAACCAAACACTATATTGGCTTGAAAATAATGAGATTTTTAGAAGAACATCTATAAATAAGGTTGGTTTTGCTTGCCCTCTCTCTTTAAACCTCTCATATTTCAGCCTGGACAGTCACAGGACGTTGTTCCATGTTGTGAAATTCTCTTATATAATCAGCAGCAATTGAATGTAACATCAACATGCTAGCTTTGGAGTTGTGGAGTAATCAAAGCATGGAAATGCACGGGGCACTTTATACTCCTCCAAGCTCATGTTTTAGGCTCTGGGCAAACTCAAATGCTACACTCATTAATTCATTGTTTGTGTTTTCAGTGGTTATTCTGCATTTGCTCAATATGATGATGATGATGACGATGATGTGGAGGAAGAGGAGGAATGGGCACACACTGCCATGGCTGATCTGCATTTTTTAATAAAGACTTAAATTTTGGAGCAGAATTTTATTCAAAGAGGAAAATTCAGTGGCAAGTTCCCCAGTGATGGAAATGTAAAAATTGGTGGCTCCTGAAAATAGACACAGTAAGGTGATTTAGAAGCCTTGGCCATGGTGTCTTTTAAAAGCTTCAGTCAGACTTTCAAGACTGGATTTTAAGACCTTTTTGTAATCAGTACAGTTTCATTGCAGAGATCCAGCCACACCCCTCTCAGAATCTCCTCTGCTTCCTCTGTTTGGTTTCAGACTGTCACTAAGATACATGCTCTTGCCAGCCCTTAGAGTCTAGTGTGGCTCTGAAAAACCTGAGTGCCAGGGACATTGGTAACAGTTTTAACAGTCTATCAGTATAATAAAGAAGTGGGGGAAAAAAGTGTAATCAGGGAAAAGTAAGAAAACAAAAGCTTATTTATTTAAAGAAAAAAACCCTAGAACTCCTCCTTTCTCCTGGTTTCTTCAAACCTCATAATTCGGTTTATCAACTGTCAATAACCAAATGCATGTTTCTCTTTTCCCAAGAGCTGATTAAAGCTGTGGTCTCCTCCTGCAATTCATGGCATTCCTTTGTGTTTGTTTCTCCTGGAATTTTCAGGCTGAATTACTGTAACTAATATACCACTAACTCTGCACTGCAAAAGCCCTGACCTTTTGAATCTCTCCTTCTTAGCAGAAAATTGGCATTGAAGATTTCAACACAATAAATGCTTTTAACATTTTACTTTATCTTGATCCAGAATACATATACACCATCTTATTAAGTTAGTTTGCCACCAGGATCAGGTTGGGTTGGAGAGTTCTGAAGATGAGGAGATAGGAAAAGACAGACTATTCCACTTGTAGGGAATTAGCTGTAACCAGGACAAGGCTGAAAACACGGTCCTTTTGGCTTCACTCTGATATGGGACCCCAGAGATAACTCATGTCCAGGTCCCCAGACACACTGCTCACAGATGCTCCCAGAAGTCCTTTCTCTTTTCAAAGGACTCATTTTGTCATGTCTGCTTCAGAAACAGTTAGAGGAAAAAAAGCATTATCTGAAACAGGGTTCTGATTATTGCTTGATTCAAATCATGGCATTAGCTCATTAGACCCTGCAGAAACTGAGCAAGTATTCCTAGTGACAGGTGTGAAGTGCCTCTGCCAAACAGATCCTTTTCCTTGTGGTCATGGGTACCATCTCAAGGGTGCTGCTGTGAATGGAGGCTCTGGAGGTTTGCAGGGAAGAGAATGTGGGAACTAGAGGCTTATAAAACGAGAGTTATCTGGGGCTGCTTATGTGCTGGGTAGGGCACTTTAGGAAGTCAGTATGGCTGTTGAGTCTGCTTGTTTTTTATGAGGCAAATGTTGGTATTTTTCAGGCTGTAGTTCTGTAGTGTGTTGCTTCTGCAGACACACCCTACACTGAGACAAAAGCAATGAGCTTTTGATCAGGGTAGAAAGACCAAAAAAATTAAATTACCCTTGGCCAGGGACTTCTGTGCTTTCTGAGTAGCTTTTTCAGGCAGAATGACATGTATTTCCCCACGAGTTTTGGCTAGGCTGCAGGCATGATGTGTGGCAGAACAGACAGATGAGATGATGCCCCCTCTCTCTGGTGGTATGGAACCCCAGGATTCCTTTGAAGAGTGAAACCTTGCTCAGCATGTGAAACAGAAATTCCAAGCTCAAAGTGAGTTGCCACTGGAGGACCTCCCTGCCCAGGGCCAGGAGTAAAGACACGCTGTGTTTCTCCTAAAGCAGTGGTTTCTGATACCCTCCTCTTCAGGCTGGAGCTAGTAATCTCAGGTGGTAACATGGATAAGATAGCTACCTAGTTTTTCCCCATCACCTTTTCTTATCCATTGTTGCTGATCCTCATCCTCAACATGCTTGTTTTCCAGTGCTGACTTAAGTGTTATAAAATATTTAGCTTTCTGATGCTAGATGGAATAAAACCCCCAGATCCACTTTACAGCTAGACTAGGCAAATCCCTCTACAGATGGATGTTACAAAAATAAACAGATAAATCACTCAAGAAAATTAAAAATCTCAAGATTATTGACCAACACCACGAATCTGCTACTTAAATACAGTAGATTTTTAAAAATCTACATTAAGCAGAATTAAGTATTTAAGGAAAAAACTTTTTGTAGCCTTTGCAATGTTTATACATTTAGTTAGAATCAAAAGGAGAAGTAGATTTTTTAATGAGTCTGCTCTCTGAGAACCGCACGGTAGCTGAATGGGAACACCCACATTCTTTCTGCTGGTTTTTTTGTTGGTTTGTTATTTTTTTTAAAAATAGGTTGTTATGTTCTAAACCTCTTTCTCCTTAAGTGTGTAATTACCCTCGGCTGCTCTCAAATCTCCTCTGGTTTCTAAGCTCATTTAATAATAGTGAAGAGATGAGCAAAAGTTACAAATGAAGGTACTATCAATTTGATACTCAGCACATAAATACCTATAATGACAGTGTGCTTGTCAGCATCTATTGTTTCCAGTTCTGCCCATTTTCTGTTCTGCAGGGAGCATCATCCTCTGGTGCAGAAATTGAGAGACAAACAGGGATTTCAGACCAGGTAAAAAGGGCCTCAAGAATCAGGATGTGTAGAATAGTCTCTGCATTCCCTGAGGTTTTAGATTGCTGTTCACAAAGTTTCAAGTTGGAGGTTCCCATCTGCACAGACACAAGTCAAATCTGGACTGATTTATCTGCTGTTTCACAGGTCTGGCCATGCTGCTTTTTGCAGGTAAAGCACCATTTTGTGCTCTGCTTTTAATAGATTCCTTTCTTAACATTTTAAATGAAAAAAAAAAAAAAAATTGCCACTGTTCTGTGTAACGTTTGGAAGATCAGTATTTACAGCATAGGCTTCTCCAAATTGGTTGCACTGATGTTGCCCTGAGAAAGCACAGTACAGATGGGACAAGGCTGGGCTGTGACATTTTTTATGAGCAGTGGGAAAATCCCCTCAGGGCAATCATTTGCTTTGCTACACACAGACATTCCAGGGCAGAGTCGACAGCAGTCTCTAAAATACCTTCCTCCAGAATACATCCTTGTTATTGGGATGTAAAATGTCAGGCTTCATCAGGGCTAGGTAGGCAGTGTTCCCAGAAAAAAAAATAATTATGCAGTGCTCCATTGTTTGTTTTTGTAGGGAGATACCCCAGAAATTTCAGATGATCAGGAAAAGCAGATGCTACTTGTCTGTCTTGCTTTCTCTGGTGTCTCTTCCAGAACTGCAGGTACAGTCAGTGGAATTTGAGACATACATAAAACTCACAAAAGAAAATATTATTTTTGAAGGCAAAGTGGATTTAATCTCTGAAACACATGGTATTATTTGGGCTTTTTTTTTTTTTCCCCTGAATAGTGTTATCTGTCAAAATCTGCATGGTGGAAACAGTTTCTAAACTGGTAAAATTTTTGGGACCAAAATTTTTGTTAATGATGTGGATGGATACAGCCTGGTACGTGTCATACAAATGTTTCTGTAGGTGTAATTACCTTTTATTTTTCACTTTCTTGTAGTAATATCTGTTTGAAATGTTAGCTAATTTCCAAAACTCCTGGCAGTTAGGAAAGGACATGCCTGCTTTCTGGTTGAGCCTGATCTTTCCACTGAAACCTGTCCCTGCTGAGTCTTTGTTATTTCTCTGGGTATCAGAACATCAAGCTTGTGATTTCTGATGTAGGATTAAAGAGGGATGTCTCAGGCATCAGATTGTGAATAAAACCTGGGGTTTTGGTAAGACTAAGAAAGAGAGAAAAGTCCTCCCCAGCAGCAGTTCTGCTCCCAGCCCCTGCTTCTGCTCCTTCCCTAGGAGGAATCCTGTGTGTGCACATGTGCACCTGCACAGGAAAGTGAAGCTATTATGTTCTTCATTCACTGGATTCTACCAATTTTAATTTAATTTCATGAGGTGCACAAGACCCTGACATGTGGATAATAAACTACAAGCTACATTCATAAAAGAGAAAGGGGAACAGCAGTCTTTATTCTATTTTTCTTTGCCTTATATATTTTTCCTTTTGTGTCCTTTTTCCTTTTGTTCAGATCAGATTCTCTGCTTTTTTTCTGTAAGCTTTATAAGAGAACAAGCTCTTTGGCCACTTCTGTGAGTTGGAGTGAAGGTTAAAAATGAATATTCTGTTCATCTAATTTGATAAAGCCCTTTTTTCTCTATCTGCTGGGAGTATCATCCATGCCTGATCAGTCTGTTGGGACTAGGTCTAAACCCAGGGCCTCATCATCCCATGCAAAAGCAGCCCAGGTGGTAAATTCCTGGTCCCAAGGCCCAGAAGCCACAGTCTGAGAGCCCCTGCTGCTATGCAAATATTTCTCAGTGATCCCCTGCTTGCCTCCACCCCCTTTCACTGCAAGTTTTGACTGAAATGCTGCTGCTGAGCTCTGTGGGAAGGATTTCTCATGGTGAGCAGCACCCGAGGGCTCAGCTCACAGGGTGGAAAAGGCAGCAGAGCTCCTGATTCTCTGTGCCGTTCCTGCACCCACCCCACTGCAGTGCTTCACCTCAGTTCAGGTGTACTGTATGGGACAGCTGACTCCCAGACTAGATGAAAGAAAGGGATGGGTTATGTTTTTTTATTGATTGAATAGATGTTCAATCAATATAAACCTGAGGCCAGAGCTGTGCTGTAACTGAGCCCAGTGATTAGTATCACAGCTGTGAATGCCACAATCAAATTCCTACTGATTTTGTACAGTACTTAAAAATAACTTGCAAAACCACAAGGTGATGTTATCTTCCTATAGATCTTTCTTCTTATTAGTTTTTAGGTTTAATTATATTCCTACTTGTTCTATACCTCTCCCAGGCCTGCCTCCCCAGTCTCACAAACACATGTGTACAAATTATGTACACACTATATTGAAAGGACCCAGAGGTGCTTTGCAAATTGTGGCCTCCATTCTCTCTTTGAAGGCACTACTTTTTCAGCTGTGAAGGAGCATGCCAAGCCACCTCTCAGGCTGTGCCACATAACTGCAGCACTGCAAGGCATTTGGAAGCCAGAGGTTTGGTACTTCAAATCTTCATGTCTGGCTGACACACCAGAAGGCTGTGCTGCCATTCAGAGAGACTTAGACAGGCTGGAGAGTTGGGCAGGGAGGAACAAGATGAAATTCAACAAGGGGAAGTGTAGAGTTTTGCATTTGGGGAAGAACAACACGATGTCCCAGTATAGGTTGGGGGCTGACCTGCTGGAGAGCAGTGTAGGTGAAAGAGACCTGGGGGTCCTGGTAGACAAGAGGATGACCATGAGCCAGCAATGTGCCCTTGTGGCCAAGAAGGCCAATGGCATCCTGGGGTGCATTAGAAAGGGGGTGGTTAGTAGGTCAAGAGAGGTTCTCCTCCCCCTCTATTCTGCATTGGTGAGGCCGCACCTGGAGTATTGTGTCCAGTTCTGGGCCCCTCAGTTCAAGAAGGACAGGGAAGTGCTTGAAAGAGTCCAGCGCAGAGCTACTAAGATGATTAAGGGAGTGGAGCATCTCCCTTATGAGGAAAGGCTGAGGGAGCTGGGTCTCTTTAGTTTGGAGAAAAGGAGACTGAGGGGTGACCTCATCAATGTTTTCAAATATGTAAGGGGTGAGTGTCAGGGAGATGGAGCTAGGCTTTTCTCTATGGTGACCAGTGATAGGACAAGGGGTAATGGGTGTAAGTTGGAGCATAGGAGGTTCAAGTTGAATATCAGAAAGAATTTTTTTACTGTAAGGGTGACAGAGCCCTGGAACAGGCTGCCCAGGGGGGTTGTGGAGTCTCCTTCACTGGAGACATTCAAAACCCGCCTGGACACGTTCCTAGGCGATGTACTCTAGGGGGCCCTGCTCTGGCAGGGGGGGTTGGACTAGATGATCTTTCGAGGTCCCTTCCAACCCCTAGGATTCTATGATTCTATGATTCTATGATTCTCCAAAGAAGGGGTCTTCTCCATCCCCATCATGGAAATGTGCCTAGAGAGCTAGCATTGGAGTTAGCAGCTTTTCTACGTATGTACATGTGGGAAAACAGATGCCAAGTTAAAAAAAAAAAATGTGAAAAAGAACTGGAAAAGTCATCTGTTTCAGTGACCTTCTAATTCTGCTGTACTGGTACTCCAGAGGACTTTGCTGTCAGTGGCATTTACATCTCTGAAATGAAGGGGGGGTGTGGCCACGATGTAAGGACATTCAGCTGCTCAGCGTTGTTGGTGTTCCCCCAGCTCCTGTTTGCAGCAGAGAAATATTGTTTTCTCAGGGCATTTTTAAGACCTAGCTTTTGTTTTCCTCTAAATGTAGGTGCATGAGAGCCAGGAAGGCAGCAAGAGGCAGCACTGCAATTAAGAACTGCCCAGCTGCTGTAGGATGAACACAAACCAGTCCACATGTGGCCAGGGGGAGCCAGACAAGACTGCCCTGAGCACCTTGTCTGACCCAGAAATGTGTCCCAGGACAAATGGTGCTCAGTGAGGACAAAACCCTCATCTTCCCCTTGGTAAAACTGTTGTCAGGTGCTAGCCAACAAAATGGGCAAGTTGGTTTTCCACCTGTCAGAAGGGAAGAAAGAAAGGTAGGATTATGTTTTACAGACACTTGCAGCAGCAAATAAAATCTCTGCTGATATATTTAATTTTTCTTTTAACTGTCTCATACTGCAGTTATGCAACACTGTCTTATGGGACAAAAGCAATTCCTAATATACTCTTTTTATATATTTTTTTTATCAGAGATACTTGGTTTTCCATTGAAATAAAGTAACAAACACACCATTTGAGGGTGAAAAACTGAACACATTGTACAAGTTTAAGTGAAGTTTATTTTATAATAATGAGCAAATTTTGTCAGCAGAAGCTTGTACATCCAGTATATATGAAATCAGTCCTCACTCTTCAGAGTTCATACTTTTTACAGGGGGGAAAAAGAAATAGTTGAAGCCTTCTTTGAAAGAGCTCCCCAGCTATGGTTTCTCAACTAGGAAAGCACTCAGCTATCAGTTGAGATTATAAGGTCTGTGCAAGTTTGCATATCAATAAATAATAATACATCTGCTCTTCAGGTCTTGTTCCTGGGAGCTGGAGTGGAAGAGCATCTATTGTAACTTCTGCAGTTTTGCTTTTGCCTGAGGCAAGAGCCTGGCTGCATGGAAAGCAGTGGCAAATCTTGCATGAGTTCAGTGACAGAGGATTTCTCCTCAGCTTGGCAGTATTACAGTGGCCATCACACACCACTGCCCCAAGCCTGGCTCAGTCTCCCTACCATTTACAACTCTTCTCTATATAGGAGGAATTCCAGTGCTCCCATCACAAAGCAAACCCTTCCAATCAGGGTTATTCATATTAGGGCTGAAGCCAGATCATCAGCTGGTGCCTTTCCACCCTACCAAGATGCTCAGATGCACAAGTGCTCCCCATCTGCCCTGCTCTAAGGCACTGGGAGAGGGACAAAGCATGCATTGCCTCCAGAACACTGAAACCTCCCTTTACATTTTACTCCTTCATTTATTGCCACAGGTTTGAGCTTACTGAGAGGCCTTAATGGCCCAAATCAGCCTCACCTGGGGCTTCCCCTCACACTCCCCACCTGTGGGACTATTTAAGCAAAGCCCCAGGTAGCCCTTGGTGCTGCTTGAAAATAAGAAGGTTTGTGGATCAGGAAATGAGCAATTCTCCCAGGAAAAGGAGCACTTCAGGTCAGGCTAAAAGTTTTCTGTGGTCTTTAAAGAAATAGAATAAAATTGTGGATACAATTAGTCTAATGTATTCTAAATAGATGTATTTAAATCAAAGGGTAAATGCTTTTTTTTTGTTTTTCTTGGGTTTTGGCTTGGGTTGTTTGGTGTTTTGGTTGTATTGTTGTTTCTGTTTTCATTTTGAGCTCTTCAGACGAATTTTAAAACTGTTTGGGTCTTAATTTGGTTCCATTTTAACTGAAAAAAACCTGATTGTATCAGAATGAAAAGTCTTTTCTTGATAATGTTGTAAGGAAATAGTTGTGCCTAGGTTCCTATTTGTTGCCAAACAGCTGATCTGCTGGGAGAGCTGGGGAAACAGGAGCTGGTGCAAAGATCTCTGAGCCTTGTTTCTATCTGTGGCAGCTGTATGGAAAGGGGATGGCTGCTGACCCTCCCAATGCAGCTCACTGCCTTCTCTTTTCAAGCAAATATTTAACTGCCTGATAGACTCACCCTGCTTCTTTACAGGTTCAAGAATATAGGATATTATGTGCACTGAATAAGGGGTTCTGTATGTGTATTTTAGCTCCTCCTGCTTTTCTGACTTCTTAATACTGTTACTTGTCAGCCCAGTACTTTGCAGCATCCTCATATGCTGTCTGCCCCTGGTTTTGTTTTTTTTTTAATAATCCTGGTTGAGCATTCTGAACATTTTCCACCAGCAACCAAGTATTTGATAAGAAACCCTGAGAATGAAAGGGAGATGAGGAGTGTAGGTCATATGAAATTAGAAATTAAATACCCTTATGATTTCACTTTCTGGAGGTAAGCAGGCTTCCATTTTTCCCCCAAAACTGCTGTGGTGGGTGTTGTTTTTCAAATATACAATTAACATAAAGCCAAAGCAGTTACAAGAAATCAATTTCTCATGAAGAATGGGAGTCTACAGAAAGAGTACAATTAATTAGAGCACGTTTTTTTAATCACAACTACCCCAAACAGCATACAGTTGTCTTATTTTTATACAATACTTATTACTAATGCACTGCCAGTAGGAAAAAATAAACCCAAATTCCTAAAATTTATTTTGATAATGAATTATAGCCACCTGTTTAAAATTAATATCTCCCAACCCTAAGGCAGCAGGATCTGCAAGAGAAACTCCCTAAAACCAATGGCATCTCTCTAAAGCCAAGGTGAATATCAGCTGGAAAGCAGCAAATGCTGATGAGTTTATCCAAGGCTCCTGGCCTGGCCAGTGGCCCCAAAATGATGAAAACTGAAAAACTGATGATGTCTTCAAGGCAGGTACCTCAGTGAGGCAGCTGTGTCTGAACAGGAGTTAAGTGGCTTAGTTTAGTACCCTGCTAAATATCCCTGGGGAAAAAAAAAAAGCCTGCACATCTATGGAAGAGCCAGCTTAGGGAAGTTCTGCATCCCAGACTGGGTTCCCATGTTCTTCCAGGCTTTCTGAGTTTATTCATGCCTAACAGTTACTCACCTGGGTGTAGATATTGGTCAACAAGTTGGAGTTCCTTTGCTGTATGTAAGGTTTTGGTTTGGGGCCGGGTTTTTTTGCACTTTTTACCCCAGATTCCCTGTGTCTCGTCAGGGCTGACTTTTCATTTCTGTGGCACTGATAATTAATCTGTGTTTGGAGTGGTTGGGGTTTATGACAGGAAGGAAGGAAGGTGAACACAGCAGTGAGTGTGCCTGCTTGGCAGAGTTAGCTGAAAACCTTTCCTCTTTGGTTTTAGCTCCTGGCTTTGTGTAGCAGGAGCTGCATGGGTTTGGTGATGTGTGATACTGACAGCTCCCTGATGCCTTTGATTTGGTCACAGCAGCAGTGCTCTATGAGAGGGAAATGTCTCCCTGGGAGGCAAGGAAGCCAGGTGGGGAAAGGCAAAGAACAAGAGAAGACAGAAAGATTGGCTGATTTTATTTTTTTTTTTAATGTTACTTGTTCTAGTTGACTTTCTCAACAAGTTTGTTGAGAATTTGTATCAGGCTGCACAAATACCAGGCTTCAAAAATAAAATGGATGAGAAGAGGATGATCTGAAGGCTGATTCACTGCTTGAACATTCTCTACAGCAACAATTGTCAGCATAAAAAAGGAACTATAACTATTTTGGATAAATTGCCTGTAAATTGGCCCTTAAAATGCCTAAATGGCAAAGGGGTAGCACACTTTAGCTTAGTTACTTGCATAGTGGCACAGAACCCTGCTCCTGGTGCAACTGTAGAAATGGGCCTTCTGCCACTGAGCTGGGGAAGATTCATCCCTATTTCAGAAGCTCCTTTCCCACATTGAGTCAATTATTGATTCAGACCAGGTGATGAGCCAAATGAGGTTTTAAAATATTTTCAGCGTGTGAAGAAAGATAATAAGCGTGTGCTATTTTTCCTAGGGAATTTCTAGATGTTGCTATTAAAAGAGACTGATAAAATGTGTAATCCAAATATTTGTGTCCCAACAGACAGTTCAAAATGCTTCTAAATATAGAAAGTTTGCAGATCATCCAAAATCAAATGAAAATCTGAGAGTCTGGATTCTGCCTTGCAGTTAGGAAACGTTTTCCCAGATTGGGAAGCAGCCTGGTCTGGAAGAATGCACTGCACAGGGAATGAGGAGTGTGTGGGGAACCTGGCAGTGCCCTGGGCAGGCATTCAGCTCCTTGCCTCCTTTGCACTGAATTAGGCTCAGGGTGTGTGTAGGATGAGAAGCTCGAGGGCAGGATCCTCACTGTCTTTTTCAAGCCTGCCTCCATGTGGAACAGAAATGTGGCTGTTCTGCAGGCAGCTGGCTCTGCCTTACTCTGAGAAAGGGCAGGAGCTGCCTTGGCACGTTCTTTGCTAAGACTTTGATTGTCAGCAAAAGGTCCTTACACACCTAAGGAAGGTTGCTAGGTGGGTCAAGTTTGTTGCCTTTTACAGCTGCAGAGAATAAGAGGTAACTTGAAAGGTTCTCAGTTGTGCTTTTTTGGCTTCAGAGGATGCATCTGTCAGAGCTGAGTTTGACTTCTGTGTCAACACCGTGCTCCTGAAAGCCTCACCCAAGAGATCTCTCTATGGACAGAGAACTGGAGCAGAACTCTATATGCAGCCCAAACCTCTGAGTAGCCAGGCTGTGCACTAACCCTCTCCTTCAAACAGGAGCTGGTAAGACTTGAGCTCCAGCAGACATTAATAAGTGCTCATGTGGAAGTTGTCAAGCAGCAATACTACATCCCAGAGGATACATTCTGTTATTTGTTATGCAGCTTCAGCCTCACTAAGCCTTAACCCACATCCGGCAGAACTGTTCCCAGGCCACTCTGGCTCTTGTTGTGAGGGCAGAGCTCACCCTTCATATCACTGCAGAATTTGGTTCATTCTTGATAATCTTAAGACCAAGCTTCAGATGGTGTGGGCTTAGTAGCTTGTGCTAGAGTGTAGAAGAGTAGGTCTGGACTTGCATGTGCGGAATGCATTCCATCTGGTTTTATAGCACTAGAAAGAAAAAAAAAAAAGTCTTCTGTGCTGTCCCTAGTTCTTAGCAAATCATCTTTCTTTACTGAGAATCTGTGTGCTTTGAAGTGCCTGAGTTATCTGTTAGCACCTCCTTTTTCCAACCCCCTACTCTTCCACCAAATTCTGGAATCCTTCCAGATGAAACCAAGTGGGGAATGAGTTGGACTGCCAGTTACTAATCTAGGTCCATTGCTGTGGTGAAGACCCTGGCAAGGTTTCTCCAGCTTTTGCCTGAAAAGACACACTCATCTCTCTGCTTTTATGTCAACCTTTGCTGTTGGCCACTGGAAGTACACTGAGGAAGCTGTGCTTTCATCACTGCTCAGGTGTTGTAAGTCATGTGTAACTTCCTGGCTCTGAGCTGCTGTGCTTTATTGTCAGAGGCAGGGCAGTGTCTCCTTCCAGTGCAGGCTTCCCTACGTTTCTGGTCTCTGTATAAACACTGACTTGGTGTCACTTGTAAAATCATGAAGAGGAAAAGCTAGGGCATGGGTGAAGCCTGTTTTCTCTCTGGTTGGTCTGAAAAGCTACATGTTTAAAAGCAGATATTGACTGTGATTCTGAATCTGAATGCTTCATTTAATAGCTAGGACCTTATAATTTATTTATTTTTAAACTAAGTTCTGCTCACAGCATTGTAACTGAGCCAGTTTCCTGATTATAAAGAAAACATCATCACTGGTGAAATGAGTGTAAACGTATCACCCCAAACCCTAAGCATTAGTCTTTATTTTGATGGAACTGTGCTGATTTCTCCTATCAGCGAGGCTGTGTCTTAATACTTAAGATAAAATCCTTATGTTCTTGAAGGCAAATGGAAGCCTTGTCAGAGAACTGAGCTAAAACTTTAGTCTTAAATTAATAAGAATTTTTTAATGACATCCAGGAAATGTAGTGTATCAACATTCTGAGCCAGTTTTAAAATGGATTTGTTTGTGAAAACGATCTGGTTATGTGGTTGCCAACAATTACCTGAACGGTGAGAGAATTGGCTGAGAACTGAAGACCAATGAAACCTTTTTGTTCTCTGATGGAAAATAGAAGTTGTGGTGTTCTACCTGTGTTCACAAAACTGCTAGAAGTTGGTATGCTGGTAGATCTGTTTTCACTAAAACATTACACCCTGGATTGCCACTCTGCTGTACCTGAGAAAGGACAGATGTTGTCATGCCAGGGTGAATTAAATATTGATAGCCCTGCACAGAACAGAGCTGTGATTTCCTCTGCTTTAGCACGACTGTACAGAAGCACATCACAGCAACGTGGTGTGGCCATTTTTGTTGATTTTTCAGCTGGTTTATATGCATTGCACTTTACTGTGTGTTTTTATAGCCTAGAGTCCAAACACCTGAGCTGATATTCAGATCATGCTACTCCCTCTTTCTTAGGCAGGACCTACAGAAGCAGTGTCTGTACTGGTGCATTGGAAGGGTTGTGTCACTGAGGCTGGTTTGCCCACAACACTCTCCATCAACACTATTCTGCACCAAAACAAGGTAACCTCCTGTGAACTGCCTTTTGGTGCTGAAGTTAGCCTGGGCTGACTCTTGAGCTATGCCCAAGGGCTGTTGCAATAACGCTGGTTGGCTCAAGCCAAAAATCATGTCAAATTGGTCTCCATCTCTGGTGACAAAGGCCACGGTGTTCTGGGGGCCAGGAACATTCCTGAAGCTGTGAGGCATTGATGGATCCCAAGCTGGTACAGAATTCCCCTTGAGAAATGTATATTAAAAATATTTAAAGATTATTGTTGAAATGTATCGGCAGGACAGTCAAAATACAGAGGTGTTGAGACTACACAGAAAGTGAAAACAGGGAGAGCTTTCCAGGCACTCCAGAACTCAAATGGGTTTCACCACCTGAGCTGGTGATAGGAGAAACAAAATGTGCTGCTTTGTCATGGCTGGGCAGTGCTTTCACAGGAGGGGCTTTTTTTTTTTTTTTCCTAAATGCCAGGTTAAAAAGTGGAGAAGAAAGGGTATGTGATTTGGAAATGTCTTGGAGTGCAAGTGTTTGGGTTTGTTTTGGTTTTTTTCCCTTGGAAGTATGAAGCATTCAAAATTTCAGCTTTTTGTTGCAATTGGAAATGGGAGTTGGGTTTTTTTATCCTGAAGGCTTTGTTAAATCAGGAAAAATTTATCTGCCCAGCTCCAAGCAAGGTTTTGCTACAGATCTCTAAACACAGATCATTAACGGGCCAGAAGGGGCTCTGCAGCCCACCAGAAGTCCTTGAAAAGATGTGGTGGTGTGGAGAAGGTTGACTTTAATTTGCAGGAAAAGCAAAGGTTTGCATGACTTTAGAAGTGATGAAAGATAGCTGAATAAAGGCTCAAGGAACTGGGACTGTAGTGAGGGAAGTGGGTGGACAGATCCCTGTATACAATAGTGCTATGAGATGTGAAATTGCTAAAATAGCCCCTGCCTAATGTAATCACCTTTCAAAGAATTTTTGAGAGGCATTTTGTCAGTCAAATCTAAACAAAGACTATGTTTGAAATTCAAAACTTGTCCAAAGTCATTTTTCTTTCACAGGCTGTTTCCCCTGCTTGTGCTCATTCTGGTGCTTTGAAAAGACATCTTTTTAGAGGACAAGCTATTTTTAAGTGCCTATTAAAAACCAAATAATAATAAAAAAGCAAACCACAAACAAAAACCTCAGGACTGTTGCAAAGCAGTAAGAAAAAACAAATGCATATTCTTCCAACAACTGCACTCTTTTAGGAGCAATAGTGAGCACAATAGAAACTGCATAAAACCAGTCATTGCCCAAGAACTTTTAGGAAATGCTGGCACTATTTCTAGAGCCAAGATCTCGTGAGAATATAGAGAGAACAGTATGCTGTGGTATCAGGAATTTTTTTTGCCATTTACAAAAAGGCTGTATTAGGATAATAACTTCAGATCTTATAATGATTTCTCATTCTAAAACGTTCCAGATTTCACTACAAACTGGTGGCGTGATCCCTGGGCAAGGCTCTTGTTGGCTTCAAAAGCAGTGCTGTGTTCAGGCTGACATGGGATCACGACCTTGACCCAAAGACAAATTATTCACTGTGGTCACTTCAACTGGTGCCAAACAGGAGCTGCAGAAAGGAAAGGGAACAAGCTGCCTGATACTGTCTTTATTAGCTGTTGCTTAGGGCAAGGAGTGACAGAACCCATCTCATTTTGCAATTAAAATGATGTTGGGAATTGAATTAGGGAGGGCATAAGTCGGTGGCATTGAGCGAGTGTCCTGCATATTGTCACATCCAGGGTGTCTTGGGCATCCCCTCAGATCTCTTGTCATCACTTTCTCCATTTTGCACCTTGAACGCTGAAGCTCCTGAGTGCCAGCAGTGGTGACGTGTGGTTTCTTGGTGCTTTGTGTCTGGTGGCTGATCGTGAGCTAAGAGAAGGAATTCCTTTGCTGCAGGTGAAGTGCTTATATAGGCCTTTCTCCTCAGTCCATGCTCTGATTAGATGCTTTGTCCTGCAGCTTTTCTTAAGGCAGGTCCCCCCAGGGGAGTACTGACAGGACTGCCCTCTTCTACCCATCTCCTGGCTGCTCATCACTGGTGGGTTCTCAGTGATATCTCTCTTAGCTCTGTCACAGTTCTTCAGGTCTCCCTATTCATGTTTAAACCATGGGGCTTGTTTTAACCATAGCTCCAGGTTTTTAGATCTGTCTATGGTTTGATCCATAGGAAACTGGGAAAAAAACCAGCTGATACTATTGGTGGAAATTTTTTCAAGTGAAAACGTGTCAATTTGTGAGCACTAGCACAGTTTCCTTTGGTTGCAATGTGAATCACCAAAAGGGTTCAGAACAAATCTATATCTCCTTTTTACATTTGGAGGTTCAAAAAATATCAGAGGCCTTTGGGAGGTCCCTGCATAGCCCAGATTCTCCCAGACCCTCCGTTGTCTGCTGGGAAGCTCTTGACTGTGCAGAACTGGGGGGCAGGGGAGTGACCTGTGAGCTACCGGGGGTCCCTTTGCCACTTGCAAGGGTAAAGTCACTCCGGTGCCAGGTGAGGACTCATCCACCCCGATGGGCAGCTGCAGCCCTGGCTCTGTTCTTGAAGAACCAGGGGCCACGAGTTGTGCATTATCCATCAATCTTGAATATATGAGAGAAATCCAGGCTGGCAGTTGCACAGTTACTTTCCATGCCTGGTTTCCCATGAATCCTACCTCCTATTTTGCTGCTTTATTAGCTGTTGTTTCCAATTTTTGTGAAGGGATCAGGAAGCTGGTTTTAGCCGCAGTGAGTAAACTGTCTTGGCAGAAATGAGGAAACTGTTAAGAGGGAGGGGCTGTCGCATTGTGCGGGTTACTTAATTGTCTTAATCGAAAATACATGAATAGAAATAGACCTCAGACTTCCTTTCCTCTCTCTTTTTCCGAGCTGAATGCCATCCAAGGCCGCACGAAGCCGCGGGCTGTGGGGCGGTGCGGGGGCGGGCAGCCGGGGCCCGGGGCGCCCCTGTTTGCTTTGTGGGAGCGGGCGGGAGCTCCGAGTTCGTTGGGGTTTTACTGCTGAAGCTTTCCAAAGCGGGGCTGGATTGCGTGTGTGTGCACAGCCTGCCGGGCGGGCCCATAAAACCAGCAACGTGTTAGCAAGGTGGAAGTTGAGAAAGTGATTTAATTGGTTCTTTTCCTTTGTCAGCAGCTCCCTTTCTCTTCCCGGCTCTCGGCTTCTCCCGCCGGTAGCGGGGTTGGAAGCTTGAGGGGTCGGCGGGCGGGCGGTGGTGTCCAGACCCGGCCGGGGAACCCCCGAGCCCTGCGGAGCCGGGAAGAAGCGGGCAGCAAGCCGGGCTTCTGCCGCCCGGCCGCACACGGGAGCCGAGGGGTTGGGTTTGCTCGTACGCTTGCGGCTACTCTGCAAATATTTGTTTGTCTGGGGTCGCCCCAGAGGCAGCTGTGCCGGGGGAGACTCTCCGAGGGCACTCGGTTCCCCGCCTCGGCGGGCACTGGGGCCCCTATTCGACCGGCGCGGAGCCTCGCCGGGTACCCCGGGCCGGTTCCTCGCCTGGGTACCGGGACGGAGCTCCTTGGCCCGCGGCTGTGTCCTGCGGTGGCCGCAGGCCCCTCGAGGTTCTTAGCTGCCAGGCAAGGGACAGTGCGGGTGGAGGCATTCCGAGCCGGTGCCAGCTCTTGGGCAGGGCCCGGTGAGCTCCGTCGGAGGGAGGGAGAGCAGAAACGGCAGTAGAGGCGAGAAACGCTGGGCCTGGGCAGGTTGTGTAGCAGAGGCATCCGTGCCTCCATCTTTCTTGAAATTAGATCCCACGTGCGGTCCTCCGGCACCTCACATCCCTTATCCAGCTGGTATGGATGCAAATCCCTGGAGGTCGAAGGAAAGGAACGTTGGGACAACCGCCTCCGCTTCTAGGTGTGCAGAGACCACTGTAACCTGCCAGAGGAAGCCTGAGTGGGGTGAGAAGGGCGAGAGCAAACATAAGGAGGGGATTAGCAATCCTGCTAGGGCGCTTCGCCTGCCCTGGCTCCCACCTCGCTCCGCAGCACCTGCCTCCCCGTCCTGTAGGAGCCGAAGCCCGACTCTCACTGCCTGGGGCCTTCCCCGCCAGTCCGGTGCCTGGCGAAGCTCCGTGTCCCCTTCCTACTCGGAGCAGCACGCTGGGAGGGCTGTGGGCCCCACCGGTACAAGCAGCAGTGTCTGGACCGAGTGGGTACCGGTACTGCCCCGGGAGTGGAGTAAGCAGAGAGGGGGAGGCTGGAGCCGGGGTGCCATGAGCTCCCCCTGCAGCGAGGACTCCGCTCCTCTGGCGGTCCCGCAGTCGGACAGAGGCGGTTGTGTGCGAAGCCCCCCCGGAGCTGGCCGGCAGGATGGCCGCGCTCTTTGCAAGCGGGTTAAAAAAAGCCGAGGGCTGCGAAACTTTGCCAAAGTTGGGCAAATTCTTCCCTGTCATGCGAGGGGAGACCGAAGCCGCAACCACGACCTTCTCTGAGACAGAGCACGCACGGGAGCCGCTGCATCCCCGCCTTGTCCTCGCTGCGGGGGGGAGATGCTGCAACCCCAGAAATCCCATCGGATTTGGTTCCAAATAGGTTGATACGGAATCAAGGCGCTTCCGAGCCGCCTTTCCCTTGTGTAAACGCGCCCAGAGACGGCCCCAGAAATCGAGGTCCTGCTGCTGTTTGTGACCCGGCTGGGCGAGGCGGGGTGTACAGAGCTATTCCCAGGGACAGAAAAAATACCTGCTAAGACCCGAAGGCGCCACAAGTTGTTGCACAGATGAATTGATCCAGTAATCGCTAGGGCTATAACACCCTTATTTATGCTAAAGCATGTGACACAATCTTCAAAATGTTGTAGCTCCAAGTTACCACCTCTTTATTACTTACACACGCTAATAGGTGAAGTGACTTTTACCTTCTTTACTTGAAGGAGGCACAAAGAAGCAGACAGGTAATTCCACGCCGCTAAATTTTATGATGTGATGGGTAAGGAGGGGAGAGGTTGAAGTAAAAACTGGGACGATCTATTATGAAATCTCAAGATTTGCGTAGTAATGACCATCTCAGATCTCGTGGGTTTTTTGTTTTTTTTTTTTTCTTAAACTGCGTTTGCAAATATGTTGGAAAAGCTGGCACCGTATCTGCCCGTGTGTGAACCGTGTGTTCTGTCCGAAAGGATGCTTTGATAGCAGGCATCTCTTTCTGTCACTAATTTGAAATCTCTCCTTAACGTTAGCATTTTTAGAGCAAATGTTTAGCTGTCGCCTTTCGGGGTGCGGAGTGGGGGAAGCGGTAGCTGTGTCTGTCCCTCTCCTGGGCTCTGCGGTGCCGGGGAGGATTGCCGCTCCGTTCCGAGCGCTGATGTTTGCTGTCTGCCGCCGTGAAGTTGCGGTAATGTTACAGTTCCTCTCGGGTGAGACTTGCCAGGCTTAAGGCTAAAAAAAAAAAAAAAAAAAAAGTGTCTCGTACACAAAACGGTCGGAATATTTACAGGTAATTGTGACTGTCAAATACTCCGGCGTGTTGACGAAGCGCAGAAATCTCGAAGCGTTTCGTCTTTCGAAGGGTGGGAGGCGGCGTGGGACCCTTGCGAGGGGCAGCGGCGCCCGTTCGGCCTCCGGCTGCCAGCGCAGCGTTGGCCCGGAGGAAATAATCGTGTGCCCCCGCAGGGACGGAGTGGCCGAAAGGCACTTCCCGGGGCAGGAGTGCAGCGGTTTACGGAGTAAAGTGAGCGAGAGCCGCCGTTCCCGCTGGGGACAAACTGGCTTGTTAGATGCTGATTTAGTTGGAGTGATTCCGTGACGGGAAGCAGACGAGTATTGCGTCTGGTCTGGTTTTGTAATAGGATTTCAGACGGCAGATACCGCTAACCCGGCCTTTTACAAACCTGAAATTTGTCACGGGAGCTCGCTGCCTGCTCTCAGGTCGGCGGTCCCTGGCAGAGGGGCTCGGGGTTCTTCGGGAGGGCCGGGGGAAACGCTTGAGCTGGCGGAACATGGGGCTGATTCAGGCGGCATCGCTCTCGCTGCGTGACAGCGCTGCGTGGCACCGGGAGCACCGCTGCTGGTGGGCTGGGGGGTGGCAGCCCCCGCGGACGGACGGCCCCATGCTCCCGGCCCGCTCCGCGCCCTGCCAGCCGACGGGGAACGGCGGGGTGCGGGGACGGCGCCGTCGCAGGCTGTGGAAGCAGAATGGGGGCAACTCTGCCGAGCCCCGCGGGTCGACCATGGGGCAGGCTTCGGGTAGTATCCCCAGGCCCCCCACCCTCCCGGCATCTCCCGGGGAGGTGTCTGTCTCGTTCCACGCTCCGGGAAGCTACGTCGAGGTTGGAGGGAGCCGTCTCTGCGGGGTTACCGGGGCTGCCCTGGGCGGCGGGCCACCTTTCGGACACCCTTGAGCCTGCAGGGAGCCGGCGGGCACCCCGGACCCAGGGGTTCCTTTCGCGGGCCAAGCACTAAGCCTGGTCCTGAAAACTATGCTTGCGCATATAGGCGGTCAAAAAATTGAGGCCGCGGGAAACTACGAATTATTGTAGGAGGAGAACAGACAGGATTTGGCCTTTTCCTTCCCCGGTGCCCCGTGTGTGTCCCCTCTGCAGAGCGCACTGCTGAGCCCCGTTGGTAACAGAACGGGGGTTGCAAAAGCTAAAAGAGGCTGAGCGATACCCGGCCAGCCTCTTGCAGCTTTCCAGCCGCGGTGATTGTGCCAAGGACAAGGACAAGCTCGCTTCGTGGTGGGGCCCAGGGAGGCTCTCAGCTTCCTGCCGGCTGAGTGGAGATGGGCTGTGGGACATTTGATGCTCGTGTATATTAGAGGGTTCTTTTCCTCGATGTGTGA
Source organism: Heliangelus exortis (assembly GCF_036169615.1). NCBI lineage: Eukaryota > Metazoa > Chordata > Aves > Apodiformes > Trochilidae > Heliangelus > Heliangelus exortis. The sequence continues at coordinate 37,581,820 of NC_092427.1, read as the reverse complement.
AACGGCGATTTCAGCCTTGGCAGTTCAATAAAACCTCTGTTTATCTTCACTCGAAATCCCCTACATGTCTGCCCCTATGCTCTGAGCAGAGACGCAGCCTTCAGTTACTTGCACAGAAAAACTGGAACTCCCCAGCGCGATCTCGAGTAGCCCAGATGCCGGCTGTGCTCGGCTCTTCCAAGGGACTGACCTGCCCTCGGCTGCGGCGGGGGCGAGGGCGGGAGGTGGTGGGGGTAGCGGAACCGGGACTCATGCCTGTAAGGAGCCGGCGGGAGCTCCTGTCTTGTGCCGGCAGAACTCAGGGTTCCTCGTAGGCTGATGGTTTAATTTACAGGGGCAGTTTGCTTACAAAGATCGGGCTGTCTGGTAGTGCTGATTTAAGAAGAAAATGGTACTCTGCACAGGACGGCGGGCGCTAATCAATCGCGCCGTCCCGGGGAAGGAGAGCGGCGGGGCTGGGGCTAAGGGCTGCTCCCCGGGAAGCAGCTCTGTCCTCCCGGCTCCGCTGGGATCTCTGCTCCCATCTGCTCTTCGCCGGACGCAGGAACAGGGAGAGAGTTTAGGAGGTGGTGGTGTCCGACGTGGGCGGGTGATGCTGTGCTTCCAGGTCGGAGCCGGGTGGGGAAAAAGGGCTGGTATCTTACTAATTTACCTAAATCATTGCAGTTAAAACGATTGCTGCCTAGGGGTGTGAGTCGTCAGCCCTGCTCGCTCGGTATGTCCTGCTAAACTCCGTCGTCCGTCGCCCCTGTCCCGAGTGGAATAGCGGCTGGAGCGGGGAGCGGGAACCCCGCGCCCCCAGACACCTTGGGGGTGAAGAGGCAGGCGCTGGGCTTGGCCCCGGGCCCAGGCGGGGGGCTCGCCGCTCCAGCCCCATCCCGCATTCGTTCGTGCCGCAACTCGGGCCGGTCGCGACAGGCGGGACTTGGGTTTCCTCCCTCAGCGCGGACACCTCAGGGGTGGGCAAGGGGGCAGCGGGGGTGCCGCCTGGCCCGGGGCAAGCGGTATTGGAGTGGCCTTGGGCTGCTGTGAAGGAGCAGCCGCAGCTGGTGCTCGGGCGGCGGGCTCATCTCGGTACTTGTTAGTCACTTCTTTCTCGGGTCTAGGGAATTTTTCTTAATCGCAACGAAAGTGGCGAAACTCTTCCTTCATTTCCAGCTATGAGCTGCTAATTTGAAGGAGAAGAGCCGCAGGGCACAGGCGCTTCGGTCTGTGCTCTCTGCTTCTGACAGTTTCCAAATCTAAACAGATGTATTTAGAGAAGCCGTACAAACCCGAAGAGTCTCGCGTCTCTTAAGGTGAGGTGGGTCAATGAGCGTGAAATCTGACGGAGAAACCCCCTGAGGCTCGCACTGCAGCTTGTGATTGCGGGCAGACGCAAACCCGCGGCCAGGGGGACAGCCAAGAGCTGGAGACGAGTCTGAGGATCAAGGGGAAGCTGTGAAGCAGACGGAGGGCGGGAGGTAGCCTGGCAGGACCCCGGCAGCGGCCGGCTCTGCCCCGCACCAGGCATCCCGGCGGGGAACGTCGGTCTCTGCCTCCGCCTCGGCCGGGGCTTTGCTACCCTCCCCGCACCGAAACACGGTGTAATGACAGGCCCGGCCGAGTCCTTCCCTGTGTGCCGCTGAGCGTAGAGATGTCCTCTCTGCAGTCTTCAGCTTATTGTCCATATAACTAACGTTAGCGGCAAAAGACTTCTAATAAAATCGGTAAGGGGAAGGATGAAGGGGCGAGGGTAAGATCTGCAGAGATAATGCCCTCCAGAAAATGTTTAGACGGGGCTCGGATGCCTTACAGACGATTTTAGTTTATTTTGATAATTTTTTTGTGTTTTTTATAATCGGCTGTGTGGACCCTGAAGGGGGGCTAGAAACGCCCAGGGCGGCAGAGCCGGCTTCCGCGGGGCCGAGGCGCAGTGCAGTGGAGCCGCGGAACTCGCCGGGTGCCCCGGTGATCTCCGCACTCCCTGTCCGGTCAGCCGGGATTAAGATACTGGCGGGAAAGCGGCGGCGTGCAGCTGGGAAACGCCGATGGCCCGGCTCGTTCTCCCGCCTAGAGTGCCGGCTGGAGCCAGAGCTCTCCCACTCGAAGTCCTGCGGGCAGGACTGGGCTCGCCCCCCAGTTGGGACCAGGGACGTTTTAATTTCATTTGAGCTTCCCGTCCTAAACCCCGGACCGAGCGAGGAGTAGTACTGCGGAGCGGTTCCTCCAGCAGCCGGGTTGGACGTCGAGAGCTCGATGGAGGCGGCCGGCTGCCCGGCAGCACAGCGCCTGCCTCTCTCCGGGGGGAACGCGAAAAAAAGTGCAGCCGGCCAAGCGGTCAGGCCCGAGGCCCTACCCGCCGCGGGTCTTCCCCTGGCTGCCGCGCCGCTGCGGGCTCCTCGACGGCCTGTGGCGGAGCGGCGGGGCCGGTGCAGCCCGCACCGCGGAGGAGGGGCCCGGGCGGCCCCCGCGGCAGGTGCTGCTCGCCCTGCCCCGCCACACCGGGACGCCGGGGCCGCGGGCGAGCGGGGGCTGCGGCCGCCTCCAGCTGCGCAGTTGCCGGTGCCCGCGCGATGGCGCTGTGCGAAGGGAAAGGCGCCGGGACGGGTCGAGCGGGCGGTTCGGTCCCGGCCCCGAGGAGTGGGCTCCGGTCCCGCTGCGGGAAGGGAGCCTGGTCCGAGTGGGGAGACAGGGTTCCTCGCTTGCGAGCTGCCCTGCCCTTCCCCAGCCTGCCAGCCCCGCTGCCCGGGGGGACTCGGTGCTGTCCTGTCGGGCCACAAGGCCACCCCGTTCCGGTCCCGCCGGCCGCTGCTCTGTCGCGGCAGCCCCGGGCTTCTGCTCTTCGAGGCGGTGCTCGGGACCCATGTGTGCGGCGGCCGCCCGCTTCCCCCAGTCCCTCCTCAGCCCAGGCCGCAGCTCTCCGCAATGTCGCGGGGGGCCCGGCTCAGCCCGGCCGAACCCCGCAGCGAGGTGATGGTGCCGCAGCCTCTGGGACGCGCCGGGTGGAAGGGGAGAAAGGATGAGGCGAGGGGAGCGTACGGGAGCCCGACGGGTCCCCTCGGGCAGCTTTCGGGAGCAGTATGGGAGACGTGAGGGCGGCCCCGACCCCGTCTCGGGGACGACGGAGCAGAGGCGCGGGAGCCCGGGGCAGCCCCAGCTGCAGCCGTCCGGTTCTGAGGGCTGTGCAGGCATGGAGCTGCGATCGCTGCCATGCGTTTTGGCTTTAACAGCGGTAGTTAATGAAAACCAAACCTTTCCAAGGAGGTGTTTTTGTTCGTTTGTTTTGTTCAAATTTCTTTTTGGCAATCAACCACTTGAGGCATTCGTGAACTTCAGTACCGGGGGGCGCTGGGGGCTTGGAGCGCACTCCTGCTCAGTGCGAGAGTAGAAAATTCTCGTACTGGAAATTCGTGTTAGAAAAAGAAAGAGAGGTTATAAACGAAAGATTTTTTAAAATCCAGTTCTTTTTCTGGTGAGATTGAGGGTGGATGAGTAAAACGATGGGAAGTAATCGTCTTTTTTTCTAGTGGAAATAAGGACAACATGTGAAAGTCATGCACTGGGCGAAAAAAAAAAAAAATCAAACCAAAAAAAGAAACCAACAACGTTTGTAATTTGAAACAGAAAGAAAGGGCTTTTATTGGGAAAACTATATAAAAGAAAAAATAAGCATCGTATATCATAAACTCTAAATTAAATGATGTTTACAAAACAGAAGTTACCAACCAGCAAAATTTATGTGCACTCGTTTCGGTTTCCCCGCAGTTTTCCTAAAAAAACCCAAACCAAACCCTTTACTTCCGCGTCAGAATTTTCAAATTATTACCACTCCCGATTTCAAAGTTAAAAGATTATCTTGCGTAAATTTTCAGTTTATAAAACATGAATAAACTCGTCTTTGGCGATCCTGATATTCCAAGAAACAGGCAAATTAGAAACCGGTTGCCGGTAGGGAAAAAAACAAACGCGAGTGAAAGGTGCAGGGGATTAATTGCGAAAAGTAATCGCTACATATATATTTAAATGTATTTAATTGTATGCATTATTCAAATGCCCTTCTGACTAGTTAATAATTTAGAATCGATAGTTTTCCTAAAAACTTTATAAAATATTCACACTTAATAAAATATTAATCAATTAACAAGCCAGTCGTACTCTTATAGGAGCTTTACTAAAGTCCTGTAATCGCGCTGTCGCCACACGTCTCTGCTGTGAAGGAAAGGATCACTGACAAAATGTAAATTAAGATCTTCAGACGGTGGTGTTTATAAAATAGCTCATTAATGGGCTTGGATTGAATCTCTCCATCCATCCACATCATCAGATATAATAATAGTAACGAATCAGACAGGGAAGATCCTGGCTAAACCATTGACTTTTTTTTTTTTGACTTTTTTTTTTCTCCTTATTTTTTTCTTTTTTTCCAGAAGTACTGAAGTCCTGAATCACCAATTCTTCTAACTTTCTGGCCATTGATCCGTGGGAATTCGTAGTTCAACATCAAAGGTAAGAACAAAACATTATTCAATTATTCGGTAACTGTGGAAAACGGCCACTTCCATGTAAGAGCTGCTGCTGTGCTTTATCGGATTCAGAGGGCGAGGGGGGAAAAAACCACACAGAAAAAGGGAAAAAAGTTAGATCGGGTCATTTAAAAAAAGAAAAAAAACGAGAGTTCCCTAAACTTGAAGGCTGCTTTCGGAAGGGACTTTCGGCAGGAGACTTAGCAGGCGGCAGCCGCTGTGCTCTCTCCTCCGCAGCCTTCCCGGCATCGCCGTTCACTGCTCCGACCGCTCCCGGCGCCCCCGCGCCCCGGCCCTCCGCTGTCCCCCGCAGCTTTTCTGCCTCCCCCAAACTTTAGCCGCCGTGGCACCCGGCTCCCACCCCCGTTCACGCCTTGCTGTCCCGGGGCAAGCCCGACACCGCGTCTAGACTTTAGCGGCGGGTCTCCCCCTTCCCTTCCAAGAAAGGAGGGAGGCACGGCTCTTTCTGCCGAGGAGAGGGAAACTGCACTCGGCGTTGCTTTTCGGGACCGGGCCGGGGGTCGGATGTGGAGTGAAGCGATTAATTCTCTTACCCTGCTTGGGGATCCGCTGCTTCTACCCGCACGGCTTCCAGGGGCGGCCCGGAGCCCACCGGGGGGCGGGCGGGCTGTCACTGCCGCTCGGAGGGGAGGAGGGGAGTAACGGAGCCATCGGCGGCCGAGCTCCCGACAGGGACCTGCCCTTCCCCTGCTTCAAACCCCGGGGCAGCACGGGCGGGACTCGTCGCACCGGGACGGCTGCGTGCGGTTCGGAGCTACCGCGCACTCTCCCCTCCCTGGGCGTTTTAGGGGGGGACGGAGACCTGCCACCGGGGCTGCCCGCTGCCGGTGGTGCTCCCGCCGCACCCCCGTCCCGCCGTGCCCGGGGAGGGGGGGAGGCAGCGGAGAGCCCTTCCCTCGTAGCCCCCTCTTTTTTTTGACCCTCCGGCGCCACCGTGAAAGGCAAAGCTCTTAAGGGGGCACGGTGGGAGGGCGGCGTCCTACGGGGAGCCAGCGGCAGGGGAAGAGGGGGATGGGCGGCGGGCACCTCCAGTGCCCGCCACCCCCTAATCCCCTCCCTTTCCCCCGCCGCCCGTCCGCTGTCTGTCCCCCGCGCCGGAGAGGATTGTTTTCGGTCCACCTTAACGCGGGGCTCGTTCCGCCGCCGTGGGGCGGGCAGGGCTCGGCGGCGCGGGGCCGGCGGCTCATTCCCCGGCGCCCCCCGGGCCGGGCAGGGGGCGCTGCGAGCCCTCGGGGTGCGCCGCCGGGCACGGCTCCGACAGGAGAAGCGACCGCTCCGCCGCCGCCGGACCCGGGGAGCGGTGCCGGTGCACCTTGCACCCGAGGGAGAGGTGACTGACTGCCCGGCGAACGCTGTGCCCTCTCCGGGACCGGCGAGGGGGCCCTATCCCGCCCCTCTGCGACTTGCCCGCCGGAGCTTTCCTTTCCCCGCTGGCTGCGCTTAGCGCTGTCATACCCGGAGCTCCGGTATTAAATAATTGAGAGGCGGCAGCACCAGCAGCTCTTCTCTGACTGCTTCTCACCTTCTCCCGGCCCCCTCTATGAATTATTCAGGACCAGCCCGGTAACTGCCTGGAGCCGGGCGCGGAGCGGAGGGCGATTACCGGGGCCCTACCTGGGGCCGGGCCGCCCGCCCGCTCCGGAATCCCGGAGGAAGTCTGACCGGCCCTTGGGCTGGCAGCCGCCGCCGCACCACGAAAAGTTACTACCGCCTGGCACCGGCGGGGAGAGGTTGCGGGAGGGGCTCCGCCGTCTCTCGGCTCCCCGAGGGAAGCCCGGGTGGAAGGAAGCGGTGAGGCCGCACCGGCTGCGTCGGACCGACCAGGGCGCCTGGACTGGATGCCGGTGGCAGCTTTGCTCCTCCCCGGTCGGTCCGGTCTCCCCAACTCTGGCTCCCCCCACGGCCCCCCTTCCCCATCTTCTCCCGGCTCCTCCTCCTCTCTTTCCTCTTCGGCCCTCCCCCAGCCCGACTGCCCCTGTCCTTGCGCCCTTCTGCCCTGGGTCCCTCCTGTCACCACCGCCTCGTCCTGCCGCGTTTCCCCTTCCACACCCAAGCCCGCCCTCCTCCACTCCCTCCTTCCCTCCCTCCTTGCGGCACCGCGCTCGCTTTGCGTGTACGAGTTGTGTTATTTATCTATCGGTGTTTAATTTCCTGCCAGGTGGGTCTCGGACTCCCACCCCTGCGCACAGCGGGGCCGGCTGGGCCGGGGCTGCACGGGGCGGGCCGGGCCGGGAGGAGGTGGGCTGCTGCGCGCCCGATCCCGAGATAGCACCGAGACTTGATTTTTGCGGGGGGGCGGGGAGGAGGAGGGGTGTCGGAGGCGAGGAGGGGTGGCGATGTTTGGGATGCACAGCCCTGGGACGGGAACGCCGCGCAGACAGACAGGCAGACACACACACACACACACACACATACACACACACATACAGGCGAGCACACACACACACATACACACACACATACACACACGCCAAACCCGAAACCAAGGACAACCCCAAAAAGGACTCACTCTGCCTCGATGACTCAACGCAACTAATAACCGTTTCTCCGCGCTGTGTGGCGAGTCCCTCCTGCCGCTGCTGTCGCTGGCGGAGGGGAGGGAGCGATTGAAAGTGACACACCGGGGCCGCCGCTTCCCCGCGCCGCCAGGCACCCGCCGCCGAGCCCGGGAGAGCGGCACTCCCTCCTCTTCTCCTTCCCCCCGTCTCTCCCGGTGTATTGATTTTCTGCGCGGAAGGTGTGAGAAGTCGGCTCCCTCTCCCCTCTCCTCCTCGCCGCAGCCGGCGGCCCCGCGGCTCCCCGCCCCCTCGCCCCGACCTCCCCGCTCCGCTCCGCTCGTCACCCGGGACGCTCCGGGAAGGGGCTCCGGCCCCTGCCGCCCCGCGCAGCGCGGGCATCCGCCCCGGCCCCGCCGCCTCGGCACCCCCGGAGGAGGAGGGCAAGGAGAGGGGGCTGGGGGTGGGGGGACGGAGTAGAAGTAGAAGAAAGCGGCGTGAGAGAAGGAAACAAGAAAACTTTCCACCCTGGATTCTCTACTTCTGATCCATGGACAGAGCCCAACTCAGCCAACTTACAGACAGGCTATAAGCAGTAAGTACGGCGGCAGCTCCCGGCAGCCGCTCGCTAGAGGGTTTCTTGCCAGCAGCCGGCTACTCGGTGGCTGCACAGCTGGCTAGCGCGGGGGGGCCGTGACAGCGGGGCCGCCTGGACTGGCAGCCGCTTCCCCGTGGCCCCCGGGGGCGGGCCGGGGCTGAGGCCGAACCCGGGGCGCAGCACCTGGCTGCGGCGGCCGGGTGGGCTGCCTGCTGGACGCGATGGGGACCGGCCCGGGGCTCAGCGCTGCCCGCTCCTGCCCGCGGCAGGTTGGAGCCGGGCAGCGGGATCCGCGTCTGTGCCGCGGCGGGCCGGGCCGGGGTCGTCGGTGTCGAACCGCTCGCCGGCTTTCAGTGAACCGGCTGCGGGAGCGGGGCGGCATCAGCCCCGGCCGGCGTTCACCCGGCTTCGCTGGGATGAGCCGCCCGGGGGGACGCGCTCCGGGGGCCCGGGCGGTTAAACCGGGCCCGGTACCTGGCCAGCGGCCGCTGAAGAGCCCCTTGTTTCTGTCGCCCTAGGTCCGTGCTCCTTCTACTGCGACCTGCCAGCGGGAGCCGCGTCTCCGAGCATGGAGCGGAGGAGTGAGAGCCCCTGCCTGCGGGACAGCCCCGACAGAGGCAGCGGCAGCCCCGATGTCAAAGGGCCCCCCCCCGGGAAGGTGGCCAGGCTGGAGCAGAACGGCAGCCCCATGGGCACACGCGGGAGGCCCAACGGCGCTGTCACCAAGCCCGTGGGAGGTAACCATGCGGCCGCGATCATTCCCGGCCCGGCCCGGCGGCTCCTCCGGAGCGGCATGCCCGGGGCGAGACGGGTGGGCGGATGGGCACCATGCGCGGGGGGCCGGCGGGTTGGTGTGGCAGCTGGCGGGCGGCTGCCCGCTTTCCTGGAAAGCGTTTGAGCTGCTCAGCCCGCTGCCGTGTCAGCGCTCCGTGGAAGGAGTTCAGTGGAGGGCTGCGGCGTGCAGAACTCGCTCTTTAGAAGGCCTCCAAAATTTAGAAGGCCACCCCCAGGCCCGGGTTGCGGCCGGGCGGCTCACAAAAGGCAAGGCCTAATCCTGCTGGGGGGAGCCGGGCCCGGCACTTTCTGCCTGAGAAGTGGCGGTCGCCGCCGGGGCAGCCTGCGGGCATGACCCCTGCAGCCCCAACAAAGGGGCATCGCTTCCAGGTGAGGACCAGGCAGCCTGCAGGTGCGGGTGGCAGGAGGTAGGGAGGTGTGTGACAGCTCTGAGCAGGGGGAAGCAGGGGGAAACAAACGGCAGCGTTTATGGTTGCATTATTAGTTTGTTTTTCTTTTTTTTTCTGCGAAAATAATCCCGTAGCGGTTGTTGTAAAAGAGGACAGGGCGAAACATGTGCAAAGTTCAGCACGATTCTTAAGCCTTAGTTTTGCAGCATTCCTGCAGTTCTTCTGAACTTTCATACTTGCTGTCTAGTTGCTGGTCAATTCTGTGATTAGAACATGCATAAGTGATACAGGTGGTTGCTTTTTTTGGTTTGTTTGGTTGGGGTTTTTTTCCCCCTTTCCAACTAAATTCCCGGTCAGTTCTCCTAAACACCCTCTATTTTTAATCTGATCTCAGATGCAGTCGGGATTAGCACAGTGCAGTGTGTTGTGTTAGGAAAAATGTATTTTAAAATCCTGGAATTAGCCAGATGTTGCGTGCAAAATAATAGTGCAGGAAAGGCCACAGTACACTTTACCTTTTAAAAAATACCCTCTCCGTGTTTGTGTTTTAAAATGTGCAGACTGGTAAGGCACAAACTTAGTTGTTTATACACAAAGAGTTTGTGTAAATGACATATCAAGAGATACTTTGATAGAGTTGTCACATGACTCTCTATTACGTGAGGTTTATTTAGAGATTTTACCATTAGATGCTTGTTTTAGACCTCTTTGGCTCAATAAGCTTCCTAATTACTGAAGTTTCCTTAGGGGCTGCAGATTTGTTTTTTATTTTAGAAGCATAGGATTCATTTATATACCTAATGAAGGGTAAGAGATCTCACTAGTTGTTTCTTTTTGTTTCTTGGATGACGATGTATCTGGTTTTTAAAGCTCTTCTCTGTGTTCTTCTGATGTACAGAAAAAGAAGAAACAGCTTTGCAGTGAAAGACTTGTACTATTCCACTGACAAATTGGTGGAGAAATAATTTGATGAACAATTTAAAAAATGAACTAGTAAATCATATAAAAAGCAATATATATATGTATATAGTTTTGGATGCTTTTCTGAGCCATTATAGCTGCTTGATTTTAAAGAGAATGTTAGAACTGCAGCTAAAATCTTTTTCCTTGGGGCTGTTATAAAGGAGCACTTTCAAGTGTTTTGGAATATATATGTTGCTTTCTAATTTCAGCTGTGTTAGCCAAGAGAAATCCACTGGCTTTTACAGTTATATCTGTTGTTCAGCTTGAATCTGGCCTGTTAAGTTCTGGGAGATTTCTTCCACTTAAAGACAAAGACTCTCATTTCTAAAAGCAAACTTCTAAGAGCCTACATTTTCATTTATTACTCTTCAGCTCGTTTATAAAGTCGCCGTAGACTGGAATGTAGAAGTGTGGGGGAATAGGAAATGGAGGACTAATTTTTCCTTTTTTCTTTTCCTTAGCTGGTGTTCTTTTAACAGTGTCAGTCTCTTTGGTTTTAGGCTATCCATAATACAGTTTATTCATTACTCCTTATTGCTACTGAAAGCAAGAAGAAAATTATTCTTGTCTGAATACTTACCTAGGTTCTGTAATACTCAATACTAAATTAGTTAAGGCAGACTTTTTTTAATAAGATAATGGTGCTGTTTAAAATTGATTTAATCTTTTTTTTTTTTTTTTTTTTTTTTTTTCCTCCTGGAAATGCTCTCAAGGTAAATCAACATAGCTAATTTCCAGACATTTTTTTTCCTCTGCTCTTTTTTGAGTTTGAACCTGTGTGACCATGTGTTCTTTTTCCAAATGCAGATTGCCCCGTTTTGGGTGTTTCTGATGTGTGTGTCTGCAGTCATCACTGCAGTGGTAGTAATTTTTTCACTTGAGTTATGAAATGCAGCTGTAGACACAGAAAGACTTACTTTTAATATGCTGGCAAGTTAGTGTAAAACTAGTCTGCAAAGAAATATTAGTAAAGGCTCTTCTAGTGTTTGATAAAAAGGAAACTGTTGAACGTTGTAATTAAATGACACTTAAGTCTTCAGTTGCCAGTCTTTCAGTGTATTCTTGTTTTTGAAGATTTTAGGAGCTCTAATATTTGTTAAATGTGAGCTTCGGTTGGGAAAAAAATTAAATACGTTGCTGGAAGCTAGAGACCATGCTAGTTTTGATTTTATTTGTATGCATTTTATTTTTTATTTTATGAAGTGTATCTAAAGGTTTTGAAAACAGATTCTAGCAATTCCTTTTTTTCATCTACTTTTGGGCCTTGGATATATAAATGCTGAAATTCCTTCCTCCTTGTCAAGTGGCTTTTTGGTGTAGTAATATCTGTTTCTGAACCTAATCCTCGTGAACAAAGCAATAAGCTCTCAACTGGTGCTCTGATGAGACTGATGACCTTTGGTAACAAGTTTTATAATCGCAGTGTTTGCTACAATTGTTTTTTCAGTGACTTCCCTGAGAAATAGAGAAATACAGTGCTGCAGGTGGTCTTCATCTTCTCTGCAGATTTATGAGGGAAAAAGTGTTTCAAACTAGGCTTTTGTAGGGCAGACAGAAAATCAATTGTTCTCTTGAGAAATTTTGCCTTATGACTCTCTTTTTATTCCTAACCTGAACGTACTTAATTCAAAGGGCCATTACAGCAGCTGTAATAAACTAGTGAAGGTCACTAAAAAGATAAACAGGGTCTTAAAGGTTGTGTTTAATGGGGGATTTAAAAGTTTCGGTGCTGTTTACGATGTTGTTAGCGTCAACCCGATGTGTTGGAGCCCAATTTTGGTTTGCCTGACTGGCCAAGTGCTTTCTAAAATGTTTCAACAGTTATCTAACCGCTCTGTTCAAAAACCTCTATGCAATAAAAGCCCAAGTGCTCAGATGTTCTGGAGAGGCAGGTTTTATAAAGGTCTCTGGGAAAAAAAAAGGCTAATACCGCTTTAAAAAACATATGAAGCCTGGGAGAGAGTTTAGAGCAAGCAAGAGCACTATGGTGTTGACAGCTTTATATCCCTGTTGGGTAACATTCACTTACTAGAATTGGCGTCTCCTCTCAGTTAGTAATTCACTCCATAAGGATTAGAAAAAAAAAAAAAAAGAAAAAAAAGGAAAAAAAGATGATTAATGGCTAGGAAACTTACATTTACAAAATTGTTGATTGCAATTCATGAACCTGTTTGTGTATGAATGGATGTGCATATATACGTGTGTGTGTTGGTTTTGAAAGAGGTGGAAAATAAGCTTCTAAAGCCTCCCAGTGCAGCTTAAAAATGCCAGTGGGCAGAATGAGCTGAAATAAAAACACTGAACCAAAATATAGCCAGGACACCCATTCAGAACTGGAGCAGGGAATTATTGCAAAGAGTTTGCTGGTTAGATTAGTTGGATGCAATCTGATCATCACACGTTCTTATTCATATATCTGATAAAATGTGTGATTTAATTTAGAGAATATTATCAGAGGAGAAATCTTTCAGCCAATTCAAACTGGACTGTAGGACTGGGATGTTAATCTGTAGTGGTGATTGCCGTGCTTGCACCAAGTCTGGTGCACCAGAAATGTGGGTGCAGTGACTGGAGTGCTGCTGCTTACTGCTGTGAGCCCGTAAAGTTCTGGTGGATCACAGTCTTGTCTGCTCAGGTGCAGTTAGAAATCTGGTTTAATCTGTCTCTGGGGTGACAGAAATGCTGACTGAGGACGGTTGAAGGGCTGTACCCTGCTCAAAGTATTTCTGCAGTAAATGTCATAGGGGTTGTGCTACCTTTTATATCTTTTATGAGGATTCAAAGTAGATTACTGGAGAGAAATTCTGCTTCTGTGCAGACGGAAGAGCGCAGCTTGATCAAATTTTCTCCTCTGTTCTCACCAGTTAACATTAAACTCTAAATGGCATCCTGAACTGAGTAAGGAAGTGTGTTTCCCTTGTCCTTACAAACTGAGTGAACTGAAAGGTTAAGTTTTAGAGAGTTTTCCTGCCCATATTCTAGATGAAGAATATCTTCTTGCTGCCTGAAAGAAGTAACGTGGCTAATTGGAAGAATGAAACGCATTGAGACACAGAAGCATGAAAGCTCCTGGTCCTTGTTAGTCCAGGAACCAGCAGTACGTGGATGTATTTCGTGTTTCATCGTTGCAGAGTGGTTGGAAAATGTTGCCTTGTGCTTTGATAGAATTCACCAGGGATTAAGAGATGGAAATTCTCGGATTTTATGCACTTCTGTTGCATAAAGAGCAAAAGACCTCTAATTGAACAGTGACAATAAGAAAAGCAAGGTAGGAATTTCTGTTTCATGACCGATGGTTAGAAATTAGTTGCTGTCTTTTTGCTGATTTCCACCCCCAGCCCCTTTTCCAATCAGATTATGTCATGTAAATAGAATAAACAGAGCCGTCACTCCTGGAGGGTCATGTAGTGTATCAGATGGACTTTTGCTGAGATAGAAAAATAGTCTTTCTTTATGTGTTTTCAGTGCTTGGTCTGTCATTAAAATAAAGACAGTTGGTTAAAATATACGTGAAATTGAACATAGACATTAAACAGAATATAGGGTATCCGCCCATTCGCTGCCCTAGGCATAATTTGATGTTTAGAGTAATTTTGGAACTCTTAAGTTGCATCTGCATAAAGCCACCAACATTTTTGAATTGGAGATTTAAGATTAGCTGTAGTAAGATTGTAGTTTTCCCTGCACGGGTTCCGAAGGGTTTCGAGTCATCTCCCTGCTTCCTCCCCACCCCGTGCCCTTGGCCACGTTAGTTCAGTTGATGCTGCTGCTCTCATCATGCACCAAAGAAGAGAAAAAGAAACCAACGTGTTTGCAAAGCCAATGTTAGTTCTTCCCCCTCGTCCCCTTCTCTTTATACATTTCTGCCTTCCTTTAGTTTCAGTGGGATAAAAGCGAGTAGATTTACTCTCGGTTATTTACGGGGCATTTGTTTGAAAAATCCTGCTAAGGTGATTCTGCCAGCAACTCCTCGGAATTTTTTTTATGCCTGGGGAAGAGGGCAAAATCATATTAAAAACATGAAAGGTGCCTCTGCAGAAATACACTTTCAAGAAATTAAATAGCAACGTATTTCTCAGAATTTAGACGAAGGATTTGGACATCGAAGGAAGAAAAACAGTTTGAAACTTTTAGTGTTAAGAATAAACACTTTAAGGTGGAGTTTGAAGATTCCTTTCCTGAATACTTAAAATGCAGGAGTCTTTATATTCTATATAAATTATTTTACTGTACTGATGACTATTTTATCTAGATTTAAAAGTAGAAAAGTGGCATACTGTAATTGCAGTCAAGTGGTTATTTCAACAGACAGCTTTGTCATATTTAAAATTCCTCATTTGTAGCACAGACTTTCAGATGGTATCAGTTACTTTAAAATACCTTCAGTTTAATACTCTTAATGGAAATGCTGCTCTGAATATTTAGTTGGGCAGTTACTTTCCATCACTGCTGTTCTCCTTAAAGCTGTCTGTGTGAAATGGGGAGGAAAAGGGCCATAACAGTGACTTGGAGCTTAAGTGAAATACTTTGACCGGTCAGATTTTTGTCACTTGCAGTGACACAGAAGATGGTGATACAATATAGCATCTTTGATGCTGTGTAATGAAGGCAGTTTTACTGCGATCATGTATTTATATTTGCCAAACAGCTGTGTTCAGGAAAAAATTTATTTTTATGATCGGTCAGTCTACAACCTGCTTTTAAATCTTATTTTTAAACTTTTCAAAATAACCGAAAATCTGTAAAACTTCGGAAGATTTTATTTCGAATCCCAAATTGCAAGGCATAGATAAGTTAGGCCTTTAATTACCATCCCTCATCATAATTTAGTTAAATTAGTAACTGCTGCTGAGTTTTAGGATTAAAGGCCCAGTTTCTCAAGGTATAAAGTATTACCGAGTCCCTCGGAATTGTTACGCTGGGAACATGTTCCAGATAACCCGTGCCTGGTTCAGCCTCTGTGAGTGCCGAGCAAGCCTGCTCTCCTTTTGAAGCTCCAAGTGGTTTTGAAACCAGCCCGTTGTGCTGAACGAGGAGCCCTTTCTGGCTTGGAAAAAAACTGTCTTTTGGTAATTAGTTCCTACTGTAAGAAAGGTCCTGGGTCAGACGCCTCGGTCCCCACAATGTCACGTGTCCCTAACGCAGACCTAAGGAGCAGTCACAGCAGACAAAAGGCAGCTGAGGATTTGATGGCTTTTGAGAAATGTTTTCTAGCCTCTGGTCATACTAAAAAAAAAAAAAAACAACCCAACAAAAACCTTCCAACAAGCTTTGTACTTGTTGCAGAATGCTCAGCAGCAGCCTCTCTGCTGTGGGCTTACATACAAATGAGTTTACATTGATTAGTGGTGCGAAAGGCAGAAAATATGCTTTGCCATTTAATTTGGGGCAAATTGTTAGCCCCTCTAGATGAGGTTCTTGTGGCCATTGACCAAGTGTTGACTGCTTTAGTGTGTGACACGTTCCCAGCCAGCCAGTCATCTTCTCTGTCTTCTTGCAGTGCTATAGTGAGGGATTTTTTTCCCCCCGTGCGCCTGTGCCTCGTACAAATGCAGGGATTACAGCTGCCGTGTGTACTTTGTCCCCATCTTCATCTGCACTGATTCAAATATTAGTAAAAGAAAAATGAGGCTTTTTTTTTCATTTCCTAATTCCAGTTTTATTTTAAAGAACTTTTAATTTTTTTTTCAAAGACACAATAAAATAGTTTTAAAGGTTGGCTTTTTTTTTCTTTTTAAATACTTGCCCTTGCTCTGCGAGCATCCCCTGAAGATTTACAAACATACCAAGATGCCAGTGTTTGTGCCATTTAAGGCTGCTGACATTGTGAAGCCCTGAAGGGCAATATTTGAAAGGTGTTTTGTTTTGATTTTTGAGTGTAATTCTGACTCTGATTTTTAAAGATGCAAAGATTGATGTTGTTTGTATCTGAGGGCTTTTATAAAACCTCCTTCCAGGGAGGTTTCTGCTTGGAATAAGGCTCCAGAAATAATTTACAGGGTTGCTTAAAAGACAGAACGTGAGCCCGGCGTTGAGCCACTCCTGAGCCAATGCTACGGCAGAGATCTCCTGCCTGAACTCAAGATACATTTCAAATTCCCATGCTAATGTGGGATGATTATTGGTGTTACATGCAGGAAAAGGGAGGTTTGTCATTATTCGTATGAAGGGAACAAAAGGAGTTTGAAGCAAAAAAGATGGGTAGCTCTAAAGATAAGTTTAAGCATAGGACTTATTTTCTGAATAGAAAATTACCTGGCTAACAGCAAAAATTGTCAGTCATTTTGCTCTGACATCCTTGTATCAGACAGAGATGCAATATTAAACAGCCCGAGCACAACTGGATCTCCTCAGGAGCAACGTCAACAAGGGAAAAAAAGCTCAGGAAAAAGATTAATAAAAACCTGTCAGACTATGCTTTCTGTGAAGCTGTGGCATCTCTTGAGATAACCACATGCCCACTGCATTTTCAGATTACAGTAGAAATGTCTCCCACCGAAATATGCTCCCCCTTATTTGTTTCCCAAAGACCCCCTTTGGGATGAAAGGCCACTCCAGTGACACCAAACCTTTTCAGGTTTGAATCTGGCAAGAGGTGGCTGGGGGCAGCGTCTGGTATCCAAACCCAGGAGCTGAATCACTGCACAGAGCCACAAGGTTACTTTCTCTCTCTCTCTCTCTCTCTCAGCTGTTCTATTTGTTTAATGTGGAGAAGGGGCTGGATTAGTCTGTCTTTGCTTGTGTATCACCAGCCCTTGGCTCTCCAGAAGCTGCTGACTTTGTGTGCGTTGGGAGGGAAGCTGCAGCAAAGCGAGGCAGCTCTCAGGGAAGTGTTTTCCATCCTGGTAATCGAAGCTCACAGAGAGTGTTTTGTCATAAATCCAGCTGACAGGCATAGATTGGAAATGAAGCGTGTCATTTTCAAAACTATAACCAGACTATTTTTTGAGAGTAATATGAATTCATATTTTGAGCGTATTTGGGTTTATATGGGTTGCCATTATTTATATATTAAAATTAGATGTGCACAATTTCCAGCCTTATTATTTGAGTGGTTATTAAGAAATGTAGTTATAAATTATGAGTTATGGAATACTTTGGAGTAAAAGGTGATTTTCATAATGTCTTTTCCCAACTTACAAATAACTTTTTTGCCATAATACAAACATGCTGGCGGAGCAACATGATGATAGATGGCTCTTTAAGTATTGTAGTAAAAGAAAATTACTTGTATTCTGAGGCTGTGGATAGTTTATGTTGTTTTGGACCCATTTCCCAAGCAGTGATCGAAAACAGATTACAATAACAATTATACAGTCAGAAGATGCAATATCCATTTCTGTTTTAATTGAGTGAAAGAATAATAAAAACATCATTAAGAAAAATGAGGTGGACCTGTCATACAGTCTACCAATTTTTAGTCTTGGAGAAAATGCAGAGTAACAGAAGTGTGGGCTCTTTTTTATTATTATTATTTTATTTTTTCCCCTTTTTTTAAAGTCAAGTTTGTGGCTGAAGCTGGAAATCTGGATGGTAGGCTTCATACAGGCTGCTAGGAGCAGGTCTGCAGTAAGCAGGAGTACTGCTTGACAGGCAAGCTCAGCTTGGGCATTAGCTGAGTGTCTGGGTTGGGCTTACTAATGAGCATAATGTTTCTGTCATTGGTCTGGCCCTCCCTCGTTATATTAACATGCTCACAGTGTCACACTGACCTGCCAAACAGGGGAGTTCAGAGAATGCCATGAATAGGGAGAAAATTAAAAAATTTAAAAAAAGACGACTTTATCTTCTTTTTTTTTTTTTTTTTTTTTTTTCCCTCTTTTTTTTTGCCCCTCCAAATCTGTGGATTTGTATGGCAGTAAGAGTATTTGGTCTCTAAGACACTGCTCCTGGGGCTGACTCTCCTGTGGCTCTGTAGCTCCCTCACCATCCCAGTCTTCTGATGAAAACCTTGCAGGCAGCAAGGCCCCGTGCTGGGTGTGTCGTGTCCTCTTGGGAAGGGACCCAACCACAGGAGAAGGCCCAGGGAACCTGGCTCTCCACTGAAGCTGAGTCCTAGAGCTGTAAGCAGAAGCATCCCCTCTGCCACCCCATCCATGGGTGTAAAGAGCTTTGGCTCTAGCTGGGTACCATACAGCTTTCTAAGTCAACATTTGGAGTGGCATCCACTCATAACCTGGAGGTGAACTGGGAGCCAGTTCAGCCTTTGGAGAGCAGGTGTAGTCTGCTTCCTTTGGCTGATGCCTCCAGGGCAGCACGTGCACTGGCACTAGCAGAAGTCTCTGGTTCTCTGACATAGCTCTGTGTTCACAGTGTTGTAGCAGTTCAGTCTATGCAGCCCCCAAAGCATGGATTGCTGACTCTTGGCAAGTGAGGCCACACACAGTAGGTGCCCCTGAACACAGTAAGCATACTGGGTGTACCTGAGAAAGAAAATGGAGCTTTTAACTCTTCTTCTTTGACCTCATGACTTATTTGATGAAGATGTGGCAGTTAGTAAAAACTGTTGGGTTCATTGGACCCGCTGGCTGACAAAAGGAAATACCCTAAAATAGTACTGTTCAAGTGTATAGTTTTAAAACGTGTCATCTCATCTCTGTGAAGTTGTGGAGCCTTCCTCCATGGCTCTTGATCTTCTGTCCTTCAAAAAAGACACCAGAAAAGAGCACTCAGAAGCTGCCCTCTGCCCGTGGGGATGTGGGGTGGGAAAGGGGGAGCTTTGTGAGTAAGGACCCAGCCCCAGATGCCAGGTCCTGACCCAGGGTGCGCAGGCTTTCTGGGAGCACTCTCCGTATTGACTGGTGAAAAGGGAGGCAGAGGGAATGCCAGAGCAGCTCCTTCTCCTCCTGCCTTGCCTCGTGGTTCTCTGCTCCATTCGTTTTCCTGCTGAAGAGCTGATGAAGATTTCTGTGGTCTCCTTATGCTAGAAAAATGCCATCTAGAAATGATGTTGCCATAGCAGTAGTTGAAGCCTTGCTGAAAGCAGACAGGATGAAGGGCCCCATCAATAACCATTGAGTTTGGTGACATTTATTCTGAGCTGGTGGCTATTGTGGTTTGTCCTATTGCCTGCATTCTTGTAGCTTTTGCCCAGAACCAGTTTCACCATATCTCTTGATGTTGTCACCTGGAAATGAGGTTTTCTAATGCTGCCAGTATCTGAAAGACATGAGGAAGGTGATGTTTACAGGTCCATTCAGCTTGTCTTACAGCTGGAGCCTGCACTTGGGCTTGAGAACATGGATGTAGGAGCAGAAGTTAGGTTAGACTCTCTGTCAGCTCTTTGGATGGAATCACGAAGGAGGGGTGGTGCAGTTTCTTCTTCTTCTTAAGGGGAGGCTCAGAGGGGAATGGACCCAAAGGGGAAAGGAGCTCACTGGTGGTCCCTGAGGAGATCCCAAAAGAGGCCCGAGTGCGGTACGCAGCTCCTCTCCAGAATGCAAACCTCAAACCCGCTATGAAAGCTTTTCTGTTGCATTCCAGGGGACTTATCCCAGTACCAGGAGACTAGTTAACAGAACCTTCATTAAAATGCTTTTGCTGGAAGATATTTTTTTGCTTTAAAAATTACATAATAGGGTGGCATCTGCTAGTACCATCGAAGTTAAGGGCTTATTAGTGGTTCCAGTTTTCAGGGTCTAAAAATGTTGGTCATTAAAATTAATTCTGGGTGGAACTTGGTGCAGAGAGCTTTAGCCCCTTAGGCCAGTTCTGTTATGTAGCTGAGAGGAAAACAACAAAAAGCAGTCCCCTGAACCATAAACCCCTCAGGTCCCCTAAAGTTGTTTTTAAGTTGCAAAAACCAAAACCTAAAACTTATAGAAAACTAATGGCTCAAGATGATTTTTAAAAAAAAACAAAACCCAGTTGAATTTAAAAACGTTTCCTTCACTGGTTTTGAGTGAAATGTGTGCATTTTCCATTAGTTCATGTTATAAAGTGCTGGTTTTTTCCTTCCTTTTTCATCTGGGAAGCAAATTTAAACGACTGAGCTGTTTTATTTGGGAAAGTTGTAGCAGTGGTGTCTTGCTTTTGGCTGTGACCTGCGGTGTCTGTGTGTGGCTCTGGCTGAAGGCACGGCACTGGCACAGCCACAGGGGAGCCTGAGAGCACCTTGGGCTGCCTTTGGGCTCAGGCTTTCTTGGTTTATCGTGCCTCTCACTTTTCACTCACTCAGATGGAGAGCTGGAAGTACTTTATTCTCTTTAATTCCTTCTGCCTCGTGGCTGCACAAAGCCCCGCTGGCCACTCGCTTTCCTGCCCTTTGAACCCCACCAGCGTGGCAGGCTTGGAGTTTAGGTTGAGTTAGTACAACTAGTTTAGCAAAGCAGGTTGGTTACCAGGAGCAACCAACCCACTCTAAGAAGAGGCTTCATCTCCCCTGAGTGAGACCCCTGTGCTGGCCAGGCAGCAGCAGAGGCTGTGCTGGAGGTGAATACCTCAGCCCCTCTTGATTTCACGTTTCTCGTTCGCCTCAGCACATGCTCTGAATGCTGCTTTTCTTTTATACAGCTTTCTGAGAAACTCAAGTATTATCAAATCAAGTTCTGAATTTCATAATATGTTTCTGTGGTGGGATAGTGGCCTGGAATCTTTCGTGTTAAACAGTAAAGCTGTTATTTCAGCTAGGGGAAGGATTCTTTGGCTGGTTAAGCTGTTAGGGGCAGGGGGCATCTGCAGAGACGTTAGTGACTTCTTTATAAAATTTCCTAAGATCTGGGATAGTTGTGATGGTGGGAGACTGAAGCCACAGAAAGGACTGGAAGCAGAAGAAGGATGTAAATAATATCTTGTGGTTTTCAATCACCATTGGCTAAAATATAATATGTAGAACTGCATTTCCTGCCTACGGATTTATTGAATATGTAAAGCCAGAAAAAATAACTGAGGAGGAGGAGAAAGATATTGTCTGTAGTTTTACTCCCTCTGGCCCTCCTAAGAAGAAAAATTCTCAATGTAGTGTTATTTAGCATGATTTTGTTTCTTTGGCAAACATTGTATTAAAATCATCTGTGGACTGAGCTCTTCTGTACCAAATTGCATCTTGGAACAAATTATTTGCAGTGGGCTTATAAACCCGTGAAGAGTGGGAGTTTAACAGCATCACATTCCTGGTTGTGTGCAGAATCAGCTCTCTCACATTTTGTCCAGAACACTTCAGAGAGCAGAGGGTTAGCAGAAAGTAGGATCCTTGTTTTTAAAGAATCCTTTTGCAGTCAGGAGGTGCTTGGTGCTCGTGTTTGTCAGAGGATTGGGCGGTTGCAGAGATCTGATGTGGGCTCCTGGGTTTGACCCAGAGGTTTCCTGTGGGCCTCCTGTCAGTGTGAACACACAGCTGCCTTCACCTGGTTCCCAGAGGTAGGTGACAGACAGCTGCACAGTCAGTCATTCCTCCAGTCCCCAGGAAAAAGGATTCACACTGGAAGGATTCTCAGACTCGTGATGGGAGCATTGTAAGCTGCTGCTTGGTACGAGGGAGGCTGCAACACACCCCACTCACCCAACCCAAGCATTTGTTGTAAATAAGTGCCAGCAGTTTACAATCTGTCCCATTTAATGATATTCATCATTTTTGGGGTGGCTTCGAAGTGAGCCTTAATGGACATGAATAAGCCTTGCTGAATGTGTGAGCTCTGTCTCCACCACCTCATCCCTGCATTGCAGAGGCACAGGATCTGGTCAGGATCTGCTTTGAGCCTGATCCTTCTGGAATGGGAATGGCTGTGTCCCTGGGGCAGGGTGGCAGTGGCACAGCTGAGCCTGCTCCACCTCTGCCTGCTGCTCCTCTGGCTGCAGCCCTCAGCTGGGCTCTGCAGGAAGATCTCACATCCCCACCAGATACAGCTCCACTCAGATTGAAATAAAAGTGATGTTGAGATCAGAACAAAAACCTCTTTTTTTTCAAACACTGTTTGGTGTCCTCCCTCCTAGAATAAAACCAGTTTGGAATGCAGCTGATCTTAGGGCGAATTTATCTTCTCTCATTATGTGTGATCTTGAAGGTCTTTTCCTGCCTAAATGATTCTGTTTATTCATTTAGTTGACTTTTGGATAGAAGCCTCTTGCTGGTTAGTACATGCAGTAGGTTTTCATTTCTGGTCACTTCAGGATTTGCAGTTTACAGCCTGTTGAAAAGGGGCAGGCTGAAGCTTGGAAGCTTCTTCCTTTTTTTTTTTTTTTTTTTTTTTTTTTTTGTCTTTCCCTTTTTTGTTTTTCTGTAATGATGATGTTGGGTTTTTCAGAACAGAAATTATGGATTTGTGTTTCACTACGGTACAGGATGGCCATTTCTGGTGCAGAAATTCGGGTATTTCTGAAAAACTGGAAGCTGTAAAACCTAACTGGCTTCTGCCTTTTGGATGAGGGCTGTGAGGAGGAGCACTGGCAAACCTTTCCTGTGCTGCACGGATGCTGATTCCTGCCATTTAAAAAAGTTTTCTCAATTTAAGTTTATTTTTCAGATTTTTTTAGGTGAAAGGAAAAGAAATTTAAATACCACCTTGGTATATGTAGGGTCAGCTCTATTGGAGCACAAAGAGAAATAAATAAATAGCTTGCCTCCCCCTCACTGCCTTTGTTGGATAAAGGACTCTTGCCTAAAGGAAACCCAAAAGCAGATTAGGTTTAGGAAATGTTTGTAGTTTGATTGCTTCCTGTGGTTGTTGCCAGTGGTGGAAGCTGCTTTAGTGCTAAATTCAGGGCATCTTTAGCTAGATGATTTCCTCAGTGTCACCCAGGCTTTCCTGTCCAGCTTCCTGCTCCCTGTTGCAGGGGAAGAGCCTCAGCTCAGAAGTCCAGCTGAAGGGTCTCATAATTCAGTGTTTGGAGGTGTGCAGGGGAATAAACAGTTGTGGATTCTGCTTTTGCTGTTATTTAGATTCTATTGTCTTTTTTTCTGTTTATGTATTGGAAAGGGTATCTTAGAGAATGACCCACGTTGCAGTCTCTGCTGGGGAAAATGTTTTCTGCGTCCGATAATGAAGAATTTTCAATAGTTTATGAATTTTCAAATAAGTGTCCTGGTTTCTGATCTCCCAACCATAGAAATTTGCCTTTTTCTTGGAGGGAGATTACCCTGCATGTGTGCCTGCGTTCTGTTTAAAAAGAAACAATCATACAAAGCAAGCAACCAAACAAAAATAGAGCTAAAAACCCGAAGCACAACAACAAAAACTTTATTTTCCACTTTCTTCATTTGATAAAAATCTCTGTACTGTAGAATGATTTCCTTTGGGTTTGACACTGCCATTTGATCTCAGTTTTTAATAATTTTGGTGGGTTTCACTCCCAGAAGAAAACATGCTTGTGCTGTGAAGTATTCCCCCTAGAAATCTGGGCAGTCTTAAAACCTCGTGTTACTCAGGGCTAAGAACTGGCTTCTTTATTAATTCCCTGCTAGACAACCCCTGTACAGTAAATCTTTCCATCACGCCATGCTGTTGAAATTAATCAAGCTGATGTTTGGAAATTGTTCAAATTAGATTAAATTAAATAACACCTAGATGGGGCTCAGAACTTGGGCTGATGGAAACAGATTTTAATCTGAAAAGACATGAATTTTATCCGTGCCTCCTCTTATTGGTTGCTCTTCACACTGTGCTTTCTGGGACACACACACACAAGCACTGCTGGGGAAGTGAGTGGCTGAAATAGCAGAGTGTCCTCCTCAGCTTTCTGGATCTTTTTCTTTTTATCTTTAGGTGCTGAGCCTGTGATGTTTATGTGGAAATGGGCAGTGCAGAGAGCAGCATTTATTGCTTGCTCTAAAGCATGAAGTGGGAAAAGCTTTTGCAAATGAGCAAAAGAAACAGTGCTGGACTTCTTAATGTCTGCTCTGTCTTCTCCTTCTAATTTGTTTTTAGAAATTGACAGCTTTTATTTGCAAATCTTGCAATTGGAAGTGTTTTCCAGAGAAATGCAGAACTGCAGTTAGGTAATACTTCTATTTGGCTTCAAGGTTTTTTTTTTTAATTATTGTTTTATGAAGCAAAGTGTCCAGAATTTTCACTTCTTGAATGGAATAACTATTCCTTCATTTCCCTGGTGAATAAAAATATAGATTCAATTGGTCAAAGAGGATCAAACCTGTGTTTGGGCATGGGTCTCTTTGATACATATTTAATTTCTTCTTCATTTCTCTGCAGCTTAGATGAGTCTTGGCAAAAACTGCAACTATGCTGACCAAATCTTCTCTATATGCTGCTGCTTTTCCTTGAAAGCAGCGGCAGGGCTTAGGTCCCATCCCTGACATTTTTTAATTTTATTTTTTAAAATACACGTTACACAAAGGTACCAGTCACGGCCAACCATTCTGTGCTGCTGGGTAACAGTGGGAACAGTTTCTCCCTGTTCTCTTCCAGGGATTAGAAGGACTGCATGCTGTGTATGGATGTCCTTATAGAAGTCTTTACGTAGATGTTGTTTTATGCTCCCCTAACATTTTATGCAGATGCTGTCTCCATGGGGTCAAAGCTCCCTGAGAAGCACAAAAGAATGGCCTGTAAGTCAGTTAAGTGAATTAACCTCAAGGAGAAAAAGTATTTTTTTGTAATTTGTGATCGCTATTAAGGTTTGTGTGCATTCCAGCATTGTGTTAATCCTTTAAGGAAACAAACTGTTTCTTTTTTAGCCCTCAGCTTACCCCTGTAAGGGGCTGAGGGCCCTGTGGTGAGCTGGAGGTGTAACACAGGCATCTAGGAGCAAGACATGGCTTGTAGCAGCGTGTAAAGAGCAGGGCTGCTGATGTCTTTTTCTTCTGATTCCAGCACACTGAAAGTATATTAACATTTTTTTTTTTTTAATCAAGAAACACAGAAGTTTGAGGCACTAAATCCATTGGAGACATTATGGCCTAACTCTCCAATGAGAAATAAAGGGCAAAGCAGATGGAACTTCCATGGAGTGAGATTTCCTTGGAAATAAGTTGGATTACTGTTGCTTTTCAGTAAAACAGGGTCGGTATGAAGATTCCAGACTATAGTGAGAGGCATGAGAATGGGTTAGCAGTGACAGATGTGGTAACCTGCCCTTTGCTCTCTGGTTTTAAGGTACTAATAGCAGCTTATCATCAGTTACACTGGGTCACCGAGTTCAGAGATGTTTTTGCAAAGGCTGCTTCTGTAGCAGAGTCCCTGCAAGCAGGGGCAGCAGGAAGGGGCAGGAAAGTCATCATGGGCAAGAGTCCTGTGTGTCCTTTGTGCCATCCTTACAGTGGTGGCATGTACAGCACCAGCTCTAGCATTTGGGAGCCTGGTTGTACTGAGACCAGCGTGGAGAATAAGTGTGACTTCTGTGCTTGAAAGGGTGGGGAAGGCAGGTGTGTGACAGGGAAAGCATCCAGCAGGAGGATGGAAGATGCTGTGGCACCCCTCTCACAGTCTGCATTCACCTGCTTTTCTTGTCTTGCCCAAATGTGACTTAAACAACCAACATCACAGCCTCAGCCTCTGGCCAAGTGTCTGAATCTGTTGTTAAGACATTAAAAACCCCATCCCCAGGAAAGGGCTCCTGAGGGACTATGTGTTTGACAGAGGGGGAATTTTGTTGCTCGTGAAGGTTAAGTTTCATTTTAGTTAAATGATTTATGGACAAATAGAATTCTGTTGTTAACCTTTGATAGCAGTAGAAATCTCATCACTGATTTCAGAAGAATAGGATCAGCCTTGCACCGTCCTTTCAGGAAAGCACCTTGAGATTTTTTTTTTTTTTTTTTTTTTTTTTTTTTTCCACTAAGATTTTGTTGGTTTTGGTTCTGGTTTTTTTTGTTTGTTTGTTTTGTTTTTTGTTGTGTTTTTGTGTTTGTTTTTTTTTTTTAACACTGGCTGCTTAAACTTGAAACATGCAACATTAACCTAGAACCAAGCAGTGAAGAAGGAGCAGCATCAATGTGATGCTGTAACCTACTTAAACATTACTTCTGCCTTTAAAACAAAGAACAAACCACATCAGCTGAGTATCCCAGCTCAAAGCTGCTGCACTTAGCTGCTGGGAGCCCTCCATGCCAGATAGGTCACTAAGTGAGAACTGGGTATCCAAAATATATTTTAAAATAAATCTTGTCTCTGCATATTCAAGATGAGGATGATTTAAGCAGTGGGTAGGTGTGTGACTACCTATTTCAGGGCTGGGTGACCCCCTGGAAGGCTGTGTAAGTACAGGTTTGTAGATGCTGAACCTGCTGAGAGTAGAAGACTGTGAAAATATTTCACTGAGTTTATACAGAAGCAGAACTGCAAGGTGCTTTTCCCCTCTTTTGTCCTTGAAGAAGAGCCTGGTCCAGGAATACAGGGATTTTGTCTGGCCTTTCATAAATATACTCATTTTTCATAGTTATTATTTACTAGAAATAGTTACATTCCACTCTGAAGGACAGCTTTGAGAGGTGAGCCTTGCTCTCAGCTTTTGGAGCCGTAGATAGCATGTAACCAGCAACAAACTGCTGTGACTGCAGAGAATGTTTTTGCCAGCCCCTGACCTGTAGCAGGTGATGGGGATGGCTGTGTGGTTCTGTAGGTTTTCCATCTGTTCCACCTTCCCTCCGTGCACAGGCTCTGAGTGCTGCAGGGCTGTCTCCTGCAACTCTGCTGCTTCTGCTGCCTCGAGCATTGAATCCCTTTAAGTTCATGCCCCGCAATTTATTGCCATAGATGCCTTGATCCTGCAACCACAAATGTAAATTTACAATAAAACAGAACAAAATTGAATCCAGACCACCCCCTGAATTTTCCACTTCCGTGATCCCTCCTCATCCTTGATCCTCTTTGGAAGAGAGCTGTTCTCCCTCTCTGCGTCCAGGCAGCAGCAGCGGCCTCTCTGGCTCTGCCTGCCCGGCAGCTGCCAACACGTTATTGTTTTCTTGTTCCCAGCAAAAGCAGCGTGTGGGTATTTCCTCTGCACAGTCGGAAGACCGGCCAGGGGCTGGAAACGTGCAAATCAGGCTGTCCCAGCCAAGGGCTGCGAGTGGGACCGGCTCTGCTGATCCCTGCAGATGTTCCCCGTGTGGAGAGAAGCGGCAGCAGCTTTTCTGTGTCAGGTTTCCGAATGGCTGAAGGCAGAGAAGCTCTGACCTGAAAGGAGAGGGAGAAAAGAGAGCTGTAGAAAACTTGCGCGATGTTGAAAAGCTCTTATTAGGAAATCTTGTTCGTCCTCATGCTGACTGTGATTCTGTTCCTGAATTGTATTCTCTGGAGCTTTTAGTGTGGTTTTTAAATGAGTCAAGTGATGAGACTTCAGTATTTCCCTTGGAAAGCAAACAAAAGCTATCCCACAGGGAAGAAAGGCAGATTTCCACTTAAGATGAGCCTTCTAGGAGGTGTTTTAATTTACAGCTTTAATCAGAGATCGATGACACACTTCTCGTTCCTCCCTTACTGACGCTTTTTTTGTGTTTTTTGTTGCTTTTTCTTTTTCATCTAGGTTTGATGATCCCAGTCTTTTGTGTGGTGGAGCAGTCGGATGCCTCTCTTGAATATGATAATCGGGAGGAGCACGCGGAGTTCGTGCTGGTTCGCAAAGATGTGCTCTTTAGCCAGCTGGTGGAGACAGCGCTCCTGGCTCTGGGGTATTCCCACAGTTCTGCAGCTCAGGCACAAGGTATTCAATAAACTTCTTTTTTTCCCCCTCCTCTGCACCCGAGGGTGTTGGAAGTAAGGAGAAAGTGAAGGGAATGGGTGGAATCCTGGAAGTGGTTCTATGACTTGTGTTGATTCCTGCATCTTCAGCTAGGTGTGCAACAAGCCCTACCTTGTCAGCCTGGCTGGAAGGCATTAGCTGGATCTTGCTGGAGTGTGAAATATGGTGATAATGATCAGTCAACATATTCCTGACATAGTCCTGTACCAGGAGGCAGGGTTTTGCCTTGTGGAAGTCAGTACAGAAGAGCTGGATAGAACCTCTAGGCATGCAGCTAGATGGTGTCTGGTATTCCTCTCTGTACCAGGGCCATTTTGAACAGCATCTTACAGTATTTAATTTTTAAATTATCTATATAATCATAATACATTTATGGGCAATAGTAGTGCTGAACGTGCAGGCTGGTGTCTCTGTTTTTACTTAGACTTTATTGCTGCAAAGCCCTTTGTAAAGCTCTACAGGCCCTTCCACTTAGAGATGATTCTCCACTAGCAGCAAAATCTTAAAATAAACAAAACTTGCCTCTCTCTGTGCAATATAGCAGCTTGAAAAAAACAAACCTAAAATCCTAATCTTGAGGAAGACAGGCAGGAGGTGGTGGGTTAGGAAAAATCTTGCCAGGATGAACTTTGCTTTTTTATACTAAACTGACCCAACCTGTATCAGTGCTCATTCTTTTGGATGAGAAGCCTGTAAGTTTCAGTTCCATCTCGGTGTCACCAGTAAACCTGTGCACTTTTAGAGGACTTTAGTAGAAGCTTTGCCTGGGGATATGGATTTTATCTGTTGGCTTTAGTTATTTTGTGTAGCTGGGTATGTGAACATGTAAACAGAGGGAGCAGCAGTGGCACTGAACCCAGGAGTTCCAGGCAGCAGTTAATAGCTCAGGCTCCTTGTACAAACTTCTTTCCAAGCAGGGTGATAATGATTCATTTCCTCTGTCAGGCTCTGCCCTGGGAGTGAGGCTCAGGTTCTTTATACAGTCAGAGCTCATGCACATGTGTTTATTTACACAATCTGGTAAGAAAAGCTCTGCAAAAAGGTAGTTGTTTTGTTTTTTTAATAGGAAACATCGCATTTCGGTTTAGGGACGCTTTTTTCCTGCACATAAAAGGTCAGCTTATCCCCCTGTCTCCATTCTGGTGAGCCAGCTTCCCGTTTGACAGCACTATCCATCTCAGTTAA
Organism: Heliangelus exortis; assembly: GCF_036169615.1. Taxonomy (NCBI): domain Eukaryota; kingdom Metazoa; phylum Chordata; class Aves; order Apodiformes; family Trochilidae; genus Heliangelus; species Heliangelus exortis. Next base: position 37,553,238 of record NC_092427.1, on the reverse strand, counting down.
CACAGTTGCTCAACGTGTTGGGAGCTAACATGTGGAACACGCTGCATTAGGTGGCCAAGATTTGATTCTTGGCACTTGGAGAGGGGAACGGGCTTTGCTTTCAGCCAGCTCCGAGGAGGCATGTGGTTCAGTGCAGTGATCCACACTGCCTGAGCAGCTCACCTGGGGGAACCTGCTGCTGCAGCAGCTCTGCTGAGAGAACAGGAGGGGCACAGACAGATTGACTCGGGAGGAAAATCAGTCACTGTGCAGGGAGGAAATGTCCACTGTGGTTTTGAACTGCAGGCTTTGCAGGGACTGGGTTCAGATGCTCCTCTGTCACCTGATGGGTTGATCCAGCAGATAGAGAATAAAAGTTGGATCTCTAATTGTTGTCATTAGTCCAAAAGAAAAGACTGGCATTTGTGTCTTTAAGGCAGCAGTTGCCTTCCACTAGAAAACATCAGGTAGTGTAATGCTTAGAAACTAAAAGATCCATCAGCTACCAAAATATTTGGTCTGTTCATTTACCTTCACACATCTTGTATACATCCTGGAGGAATTCTGCAGGTTGTGCTGATATCAAGAGCTGAAGCTGAAGTATTCAGCAATGTTCTGTAGTGTGCTCGCTGTCTGTGAGGTGAAATGAGGTACCACAGAGACAGTGCTCATAGATCTCTGAGACTGTCTAGTTTAATGAGAAAATTTATAGGTATTGGGCTGTAATCTGTCAACTAGGGTTGACAATAGCATGCTGCTAAATTGTGGATAGAAGGATTTATTTTGGAACACAATTTTCTGATATTAAATATAGAAAAAATAAGGCTATTTGCTTTATTCATCCAGGTTGTGGGAAAGATCTGCTTCTGTTCTAGTGCTCGGGGTTGATTTCATTTAGCAATGTACATTGATAAACAGTCACTTAGTTCTGCTTTATGCTTTATGATCAGCTGAATTACAGGATCTGCATGAGAAGCTGAAGATCCTCAGGTGCATTTTTCAAAATGGTAAAGCTGTGAGCATCATGCTGTGCAAAACACTGACATGAGTAGGTGTTGCCATGTCCTCCAGGGACAGAGTAAATGTGAGCTTGTCAAAGCTTTGGGATTGTAAAGGCTGTCCAAGCTGTAATGCAGTGTGTAGTGATTGTCACCTTTAGAGCTGGCAGTGTTTCATTTCACCCCTTTGTTTAGGGGGCTCTGAGAGGGGGAGCAACATTCACTTCATCTTGTTGGAAACATCTTGGCCTGTGCCTGTTCCTTTTAGAACAGGGTCTCCAGTGAGAGAGAAGAGAGGAGCTAGTCCTGGGGAAAGAGAGGAGTGGTGGCAGCAGGGAGAATTGCTGTGGAGTTTCACACCACCTTCACCAGCAGTCCAGTGGCACTTGGACAGAACCACTGGGGCTGGGGCAGGCACTGTGTGCCTGTTACAGAGGGCCCTGCCTCATCTTTGCCATCTGTACAGAGCCTGGGTGCCAGCAAAGGAGAGGTGGCAGAGAAGGGTGGGTGCTGCATCACCCTCAGAGGGGTCTCTGTGCCCAGAGGGGTCCTGGAGCTGCAGAGATGCCCAAGGAGGTGACAGCACCTCTGAGCACGTGGGCTGCAGCCTGCACACACAGCTGCCACCTGGTCACTTGCCTTCTCACAGCTCATTTTTAGTCCTGCTTATTAGATGGAGAAGTGTTAGCATAAATAATTTGGAGACAAATATGTACCAGGGGAGGTAGGGAGGAAGGTGGCCCCGTGCCTCACTGGAAGAAGCTCCTCATTCCCACACTGCTGGGGCAGGCCACGTTTATTGCACAAACAGCTGGTTCTGAACATTTTTTGTTGATGGTGCTGAGAGCAGAGACTTCTCCAGCGAGTGCTGCCCTCGTGAAACTTCCCTCTTCTGACAGGAGCTGTGAAAAGTCTCCTGGAACAGCATGGGAATTCGTTAACAGCTTGGCACTGGGGTGTGAAAGTTGGTGGTGTGAATGGCAACAAAGGTTTAATAAACATTTATGTATTTTTCTTTCATCACTTGAGTCTACACCTGACACTGGGGAACCTGCTACACGTGCCTTCCGGAGAGGAAAGGAGTCATGCTTTAAAGGGGCACCTGTTTTATGTGTAGCTTCATAACATTTACATGCCCTCAAGCAATTAGTTTTTTTAATTTTTTTTTCTTTTTTTGGTGTGTGGGGTGTTGTAACTGGGCTGTAGATGAGAAGGGAACTGGTAGGGGCCACATACAGCACAGAGTGCTGATGGCTGGGGCCAAAGTAGTATGAAAGTAGCTGCAACCTGGAGAAGCCTGGGTGCAGCCCTGCAGCTTTGGGACCTGCTGGGGAAGCTGATTCCCTCCTCAGCATGGAGTGGAAGAAGAGCGGTGCTGGTTTGACACTTCAGCAAGCTCTGCTTGCTTAGAGTCCACATGAAACAGAAAGCAAGTGTGATTTCTTGTGTGTGTATGTACATATATCCACAGGATATAGCCAGCTGGGGGGCTGGTTGGAGTGGAAGGCTGGCAGGAGAGGATGGCCATGGGGAAGGTGTAAGAGAAGAATGAGGAATACCAAAGGCTGAAGCAGCTTGCTTTGCCATGGGGAGCTGCAGTAGCTGAGCCCAGGCAGCAGCAGCCCTGTCAGCCTTGCAGAACTTGCAGTAGAGGAGAATTTTGGTTGTTGTCAGTCAGTGTGTGGGCAGAGCAGGTGGTGGTGTACATCTGCCCTGATGTCCTGGTGCCCAGAGCTGTGGCTCAGGACCAACTGTCCTTCTCTGCTGCCTCCCCAGTGAGGCTCTGCTGTGGCTGGCAGCCAGAGGAAGCTGCAAGAGGGGCTTGGCTTGGCTTTGGGGCCTGCAGCAGGAGAGAGAGATGGCTCACCTGCCAGCAGAGCAAGGAAACCAAGGCACAGGCAGGTGAGGGCCTTCCTCTGCTTCCAAAGTGCCCGTGGCAGGGCAGGAAGGAACCCAGGCTGCAAACGTGTTCATTTTCCTCAAGGGTCTGAATAGATGAGCTCAGCCCTGCTCTCTGCTATGAACTGGAGGCCTCTTGTGCTTGCAGCCTGTGCTTCAGTCCTGTTTCAGAGCAGAAACCCCATCTGTTTGACATGGGGACTTGTAGCAGATCAATCCAAACCCCAGAATGTGGCAGCCTGGGTGCTGGGCTCCTTCCCTCTGGAGGCCAGCAGGACCATCTTGCCACTGAAGGGATTCTCACCATGTGTGCAAAGATGAGAGTTAGAGGGGATGACAAAAAAGCTCCTCAAAGCTCTGTTCTGCAGTTATTCTTCCATCTGTAACTAACAGCTCCTCACCTTTAGTTACCCCTTTTTATTCTCTTCTGCTGGCAGCACATCTTTTCTCTCCTTTTTGTAGGTAAAATTGTGAAAGGCCCAAATCAGACCATTTAAGTAACACGTGTGAGGGGAGGATCCCAAGTGGACATCTTGTAGTAAACTCTGCCATGTGGGTTGCTGACAACTTGTCTGGGATTGCTAAGCAGGCAGGGAGACTCAGCCATCCAGATCAAAGTTTTCCTTGTAAAAGCTGCTCCTTCTTGAATTGTACACTGCTTGAGTTGTGTTCTTTGTCTTTCTCTCTGATGTTTGAAGAAAGTGGGCTGAGTACTTCTCAAATATTTATTTTCCTCCCAACATACAGACATTTACCAGCAAATCACTGTTTTGTCTGCCCTGCAAAACTTCAGGACAACTGTAAGTGCAGCTCACAAGAACCAGAGAGAAAGTCAGAATTTAAAGAGAATATTGAAAACCTCTTTCTTCTTAGTTTTTGTTTTGGTTTGGTTTTGGGTTAGGTTTTTTTAGGCATTTCAGTGCATAATAGGCACAGAGTTTGAAAGACACTGTTGTTGTAGGGTCAGCATCTCATGCCATTTCAATTAAAGCCCCAGAGTTCTATTTAAATGTTGCTTGGAACTCCTAACAAATCTTATGTAAAAAAATAAAAGGAGGTAGAGGTTGAGTCTGTTTATATTTGTAGGATTTACTAGAATTAATGTGGGAATTTTTGTGGAAAATGTGACATAGAAAGAAATGTTAGAATGTCATATTTATATATATAAAGCATGGAGTATATTTTGTGGCTTATTTTGGTTTATATATATGATATATACTTATATATATAATATATATACATACATATGTAGTTTAATTTAGACTGTATTTCCATTTTATCCATATGCACATATATATTTATATAAAAGTATATGGTTTATATATGGAAACAAAATATCAAACCCCAATTAATAAACCAACCTTTCAGGTTACTTGCCACCCTCCCTCTCTAGTGTTATTGTAAGTAACCTGATTATCCCAAGAGCAGGCAGCCCAGTGAATTCTTGGATAAGCTTGCTGTGAAAGTTGTGAACACCTCCCCAGTGGTCAGGAAGTGCCTTTTTTCCCCACCACTCTCCCGTGCTGGTGTGCAGACATTTGCCACGTGGTACTGGCTTTCTGATCCCAATATATTATTTAGGGGATTCTTGTGATGGAACAAAGCCTTCTACAAGTACTCATCTGTTCTTCTAGATGGCAAACATCTGGGCAGTATCAGCAAAAAGGGGTCATTTATTAGTGTTTGAACAGCTTTGAGGAGGATAACCAAAGGTGGCCCTGAGAGCTCAGCCCTTCTGAGGCCTCTCTGCCTCTCTCCTGAGGCCAAGGGTTCGGGAGTGCCACCTCTTGGTGAGAGCTCGGGGGGCTCTGGTGGGCTCTGTGCAGTGGTGTGGGTGTCATTTGGTTGCTCCAGGCTTGTGTTGGCTCCAGCTGGGGCTGTGCTGTGGGTAGAAGCCAGGAAACCTTTTGTTGCTCTCCTTGCCCCTTTGTTTCTGAGCATGATTGCTGAGGCTGCAGCAGCAGAGCTGGGTCTCTGCTGGAGCAGGGCTGCACGATGTGGTGCTCTCCATCAGAAGGCAGGAGACAGAAGATTCTTCAAGCTTTGTGCTTCTCAAGGAAAGCTTTTTACAAGCTAATGAAGAAATTCTGGGGAAATTGAGCCACAGGCCTTGGTTTGTGTCACAGCAACTGTTAAGAGTAGTTTGGGGTAAAATAAAAATCAACTTTACTCCGAAAGGCCTGTGTGTACTCAATTAAAAAGTGAGACCAGATTTTTCTTGGCCCCCTTCCCAAGCTCTCAGCTAAGCCCACAAGCCCATGAACCACTGGTATTTTTGAGGAAAGCTGGGAAATGGTCTTTATTAATTTTAAAATTTTGTTGTCTTTTTCTTGCATGAATCTGATAATGAAGCAGAGCTGTATTTAACTATGGGAATAAATCAGGTTAGATGAGGTCTTCCCCTGTCCACAGAAGAAAAAAAGGTGCAGCTAGCTGTTAGCCAGCAAGCTAAATATTTAAACATTCACTTGTACAAGGACAGCAAAACCTGGTGGTGATGAACATGTTAGGGTGTCATCTTTTCCATTTTTTTCCTTATTTTCTAGACATTTTTGTCTGCTAAGTTTTTAGTTTGTTTTTTTTTTTTCCAGTACCTGTTCTAGATAGGAGACACAGCACCTTAACCCTGGTACAAGGGGGGTGCTTTTTGTCCCACCTGCCTTCCCCACAGAGGCCCAAGGCTGGGCCCACCTCCAGCTGCTTCTTCCTTGAACCCAGCAGAGGCAGGGCTCATCCCCTGAGGGGCTGCTGCTTTTTGGGAAAGCCATCTTTCAGGATCCATGGTTTCCCCTGGATGTAGGTTCCCCTCTGCTGGGATATGTTGGTGGGGACAAATCAGAGCTCTTTCTGCTGGCCAGGCTGTCCCAAGTCCTTTTCTCCTCAGTGCCCTGCTCTGGATGGCACTGCCTGTGTGCAGGGAAGTGATGGGAGAGGTGCTGACTGTGGGGTCCCTGGGCAGCTCCTGGTGCGAGGCAGTGCTTCCCAGTCCTCTGGAAACACACAGACACGCTGAGCATGGTTCTGAAACCTGGAGGGTTTCTCTTGGCCCCTCCTGGCTCTTGTTGGAATATCAATCAGCAACCGTGTTTGGTGTTCGCAGCTTTTCCTGCCGGCTGGGTTTGACACGGGCAGTCTGCCCCCCTGCACTGTTTGTCCTGGGGGCTGCAGGAGGCTAAATGGCTCCCTTTGCAGAGTGCACACCGGTGAGCAGAAGGCAGTGCTGGCAGTGACCTCCTTTTGCTGCTGCCCCGCTGCCTGGGAAGCTGGAGAGCTCTGAGGAAGGCTCAAACAGCAGCTCTGGCTGAGAGAAGTCAGGGTCTGTGTCCTCCTCCTGCCCTCTGAGCTACTTAGGCTGGGTGTCTCTTCTTCACCCTGGCACAGGACTTAGAGAGCTGCTTATCCTGTCTTCTTTTGGGCAGTGAACACCTTTGATTTATCAAAATGACTTGAAATAATGTATGTTTATTCAGGTGGGATATTCTGTGATAGAAAGAAGGCACTGCATCCAGCTGAGTAAGATGGATACTTTTTTTTGATCAGGATATAGATGAGCAATTTTTATTCCAACAGAAAAAGAAGTTCTACTAGGATGAAGGAAGTAGCTGTCAATTAAACAGTAGAGCCATAGTAATCCTGAGATCTGGGCTCTGGATTTTATTATGTTTTCACTCCCTAGTTTTGTGCATTACAGCATCTTTCACCTGGCTGCTTCCAGTCACCAGCAAAGAGCTGAATTCAAACAAGTGAGGTAGGAGGAGAAAGTGTGTGCCAGTCAGGATTCTTAGCTTAGTTGCTTTCATACTTTGTTTTAGTAATATATTTGCTGCTTAGCCACATTTTGGCCTTTTTCCTTTTGCTGATAAAAATCATTATGTGGGACAGCTAGTAGATAGTTCCTGCTTACAAGGTGACAACTCTGCTAAAAATGTCCCTTGGCACAGGGATTGTTAACTGATGGCAATTTGTCTGCCTTCCTGAGTAGGTTGGTTTTCTTTTTTTCAGTACCAGCTATAGAATCTATGAAAAAGTTGGGAGGGGGGGAGAAAAGAGCTTATGTTGTGTTGAAACTGAGAATGGACCAAATGCCTGAAGGAAAAGAATGGACCAAATAGGGAGCTGGAGGTAATACTATATTTTTTCCAAGACCCTGGAAGAAGATGTTTAGGCAGAATTGGGCATGCAGCAGTCAGCAAGAGAAAATTGGCATTTTGGGAAATGCTGCTGTAAAGTATGTTTCAAACATCACTCTTTCTGCATCCGTTTATATATTTTAAATATATAGATATTATATATTTTAAAGTTATATATTTTTAAATGTTGATGATGGGTCTGAAATCTACATGCAATACAAACAGAAAAGTGGTTTTTTTCCTGTGGCTGAAGTGTGGAAATCAAGTTTGTTTGTTTGGGTTTTTTTCCTCAATGGAACGCTGTGTTTGTTTGCTTAAAAGGAAGAATGGTATTTCATTGCTAATATTCACAAAGATTTATTAATATTTGATTGTGGAGCTTTCAAATACAAGGCAACACATACTAGTTGTTGGTTGCTTTTCCTGTTATCCCTGCTAAAAGACCATATCTACACCAGGCATTTGCATTTTCTGATCAGTAAAAATCCCCCCTACAATAAATGTGTATGTGAAATTGAGAACCTAATTAAAAGATTAACAGCATGTACAGTACTTCACCCAAAAGGCATGTGTTAATTTGTTAAAACACTAAAGATTTTTATGCTGTCTTTTTTGATGCTATCAAAATATTTTTGGTGGAACTGGTTGAACCTGGTCTCTTCATTATAAATTCTTCTGCAGAGTAAGATGACTTAATTTGATATCTAATTGCATAAGGAATTATAAATTATCTTTTCTAAGAGACCTATGACACTAAAAATGCAGAATGAACAAATAAAACTGATTTGTTCTTGTACAAATGAAGATACATGGCAGTATTTTTATTACAGACACCATTTGTTTGGGTTGAGTGTCTGAATATTTTGCAATAAGATACAAAGTGCTCTTTGTCGAGCAGTCGTTCCAGCAGTGCATCTTGAGGTGTTTTACAACTAATTGCCATGAAAGGAAGAAACCCAAATGAACAAAGCAAAGCCCCAGCCATACAATAAAGCCCTGTGCAGAATGGGATAAATCTGTTCCAGAGGAAATGTGTTTTATGTGCATCCATAGAAGCAGCAGGATCTGCCTCTTAGATCAAACGTGAAACTTTTATTTTGCTGGCAGAGGAAAGACCTGTTGATTTCACAAGTGTGCTGTATCTCCTGGCAAGGTGACTTCCTGCATGGAAAATGATCATTTCCAGCTAGGTAAGAGATGCTCCAGAGCACAGGATCCCAAGCCTGGTTTCCTGTGGGGAAGCAGGGCTGCTGGGGGTGGGTAGATCCCTGATGGGAAGAGCAGGGCTTCTCCTGCAGAAACAGCTGGGTATTTCCCAGCACTAAGTGACACAGTGCTTGCAGATTTACACAGTACCTTACAGCAGAATTAGGTAGAAACTGGCAATTATCACAGGTTTGTCTTTTGTAACTCCCACAGGATTTTGTCATTGAAAGTTTATAATGGTTCATGGTAAATTTACCATTTTGTGCTGATGTGCCAAGGCTGTTTGAATGTTTCTTACTCTCTGTTTAACCAGATTAGATTAAACCTTAGTACATTATTTACTGCAAGTATATTGTTCATGAAGGAGCAAAATTAATATTCTACTGACCTCTCAAGGGTTGAATTAATAGATTTGTCACAAGGATTAGTTTGGTGTAGTATTATAGAGATGCTTTTTTATTTCTTTATCCAGAGGTACTTCTAATATGAGGTTGACTGATACAAAGCTGCTTCTTTTTAAGCTGATTGTTATTGCTAGATACTCAAAAAAGCCCCACAAAACAATGGCATATTGTTTAAATCCCAGCTGATGTATGCATTTATGATTTTTTCTCCAAGTGGGACAAAAGAGTAGTATGGCATAAAGGCAAGTAGGAAGAAAATATAAGAATTTTAATTCCCCTTTCCCACTCTTCTCCTTCCCTTTCTCACTGAAGCAAGGTTGAGGAGTTGCAGGTACAGCTGTAGCACTGACCTGGCACTCTGGTGCCCCATGGCAAAATTGCCATAAAAACATTTCCAAGGCATCTCCTCAATCTTTCCTGGTTTGTTTTTTTGGTTTTTGTTTTTTTGGTTTTTTTTAAATCCATCTCTCTGTGCGTAAACTCTGGTTTTGCATGTAAATGTAAGGGAGATGGAGAAATCTTAGCTGCAGATGGAAAAAAAACCCCAGTGTCTTGATATTTTAAAAAATCCAGAATTAGAAGGAGATAAATTTACATAGCCTTTGCACCATAATAATGTGGAAAGACCTGACACAAAGCCATAAGGCTTTTTTCACAGATTCAGTTGTCTGGAAATTGTGCAATGCTGTTTAAGTGGAATGACTTTTAACAGATCGCAATAAATTTATAAAAAAAAATAAAATAAAAAATCGTGTCTTCAGCAAGGATTACATGATGGCAGTGCTAACTCCCATGCAATTAATAGACAGTGTGTACTTTGTTTTTCCTTTGCGTGCTTAGCATTTTGTCTAGATTTTATCTGGCCACGTATCCAGGAACTGGGTATGGATACAAGCTGCTGTTAATTGAGCTGTATTTAGGACCATTAAACCCATCCCATGTGCTGTATGGCAAGATGTGTAGCTGAATCTGCATTTGCAGCCCTGTAGCTGGCAAATCCTCTGGTAGATAGGGAGTCCTAGCCCACCTATGTTTAGGTACAAAACATAAAAAAACATTACCAAACGATACAAAATGTTTATGAGGAAAGAACTTCTTACACAGACGTAACATTTGTCTTGTTCAAAACCTGGGGTGCTTTTCCCAGAGCAGTTGCCAGGTGCAGTTTGTGGTGCAGTTTGCAGCTTCACAGGAATAAAGATGGAGTGTGTTCTCCTCCTGGCATGGATGGTTGGCTCCTGGAGTCAGCTCTGGGGTTGGAGCAACTCCTTTATAGAGGAAGGCTGCTCCTGGTTTCCCCTGATCTCAAAAATGTCTTTTTGCATCCAGCCAGTTTCATGGTGTAGTGTTTAGGGGGCAGAAGATTCTGTCTGATACAAGGAGTGCTGAGTTTGTATCTGGAAGCAAAAAAAACCCCCAACCCTTATTTTTGTGCTTGCTGAAGGCTTTTATACAAGATGCTTTATAGAAAAAGGGCTACGTTTGTACAGAAGGAGGTGCCAGAAGGCTAATAGAAGTGTAGTAGCTCATCTGATGGGTGGGACAGCCTGCTGCCTGCTCTTCAGAAGCAAAGTTAACCCTGTGTGGGAGGATAATGGTTAATTCCTGATATTTTCTTTCCCGTTCTTCTGGGGCTCTTGATGAGGGGAGCGTCAGCTTTTCTTTGAAAAATTGATTTGTACAGATAAACCATGAAATCTTGGAGGCTTCCCTCAGATGCTTGTGAGCACGATCCTGATTTTGGCACGAGAACGTGGAACAGAAAAGAATCTCAGCATTCTAATTTGCTAGGAACAAAAAGGAGCAGGTTGGGAACTCTGGGCTGCAGTGGTGCCCTCTGAAACACAGCAGTCTGTGGGTGTGCAACGGGAGCCTACCTGGGGCTGTGCTGGCTCCAAACATGCCTGGAGCCTCCTGGGGCCCTTTTGTTATTTCTGGGCCTTTGTGGGGGATGTGTGGACATGGGGAAACGTGAGAACTAGGTATTAGTGTTCAGTAGCAGATTTAAATTAAGCAGAAACCTCAGTGTGTTATAAACATGTAAGGCTATATATACACTCTGGCATGTGGCTGGACCATAGTCATGCTCAGCAAACCACTGAGTATTGTAGGACAGTTCATATGCTTTCTAATTCTTCCCAGAAAAAAAAAAAAAAAAAAAAAAAAAAGAGGATTTCAGTACTGAGTAATACCTTATTATCCCATTCCTACTATTGGCAGCACAGCAATTTGAACATGAAAAAATGGCAAAGTAGATATTTCCCTGAAACAAAATGTCCTAGGTAGCACCTCACTGATGTTCTGGCAGAACAGCAGAGGGACTGACAGAAACTGGGGCAGAAAGAGGAAAGGGAGTTGGGTGAAGGTTGGGAGGTGTCTAGGCTGACAGTTTCAGATGGGACTCTGCTCCCTTTGTAGGATGAGGTAAGAACAGAAATGAAGGAGCTGGTAGCAGTAATGTCCTGAGCTCTTCAGATTGAAGTGTAAGGTGCATATCTCAAATATTTCTTGCCATGGTGGAAACTGAAATGCAGTGTTCTGGTGCTACTGTAGTAAGGCAAAAACTGGAACTAGGAAGGTTTCCCTTGGTTTGAAGGGTAAATGAAATGTCAGAGTTCAATAGGCTCCCAGTTGTGTGATGTAGAGTCCAAAATCAGCACACACAGTGCTGTTAGTGTTCCTGATTGTTGGAGATGTAGCTTCAACAAGAGATTCTCTACAAGAAAATAAAGCCACGTATGAAGTTACAGCAGTGTAAATAAAGCCAAATGCTTCTCCAGTCAGTGGAGTTTTGGATTTCCACTGGTGCAGTTGATAGCAGAGGTTGAAGCATGGTTTATTTTCTGATGTATCTCAAGATAGGTTTCAAACACTTTTTATGTGAAGAAGTAAGTAACCTTTTGGGAATGCAGGCAACCCAGCTCCAGATACATTTATCTATAGGATGAGTAACCACTGCTGATGGTTTGCTGTGTTCCATCCACATCATTTTTCAGGTGCATCCTCATGTGGAAATCCAAACTCAACACAGCTATTCTAGAGAGTTATTTAACAACAGGAAGGACAGGCCAAAGCCAGTTACCTACAGGACATTTTTCCTTGTATGAAATCCATCCATTTGCAGGATATTTTTTGCTTTAAGATCTTCAGACTAATCTTATTACCTATAACAGGACATCATGGAAGCTTGAGTTGGGGTTCTTTCCTCTGTATGTGAATACCTGTGGCAGTGACTTAGGCTGGGGCAGCAAAATAGGAATTGTCTGTAAGAATCCACCTGCCTCTGCAGAGCCATGGAGAGGCAGAAGCCTCGTGTCTGAAACTAAAAGTGAGGAGGCATTTTTTTTTAGTATACATGGGATCTGACTGGGTTTCAAGTCATTTTCTGAAGGAAGGAGAAAGCTGCAGGGAATAGGGAGACACCAGAAGCCTGGGGTGAGGAGCCTTACAGTAGGCTCTGGTGTTCCTTTGGTTGTGTGTGTGCCTGTGTTGGACTGAAGGGGGGGATAACAAATCCCCACCCTTTTGGCAAGGACTCAGAAGCTGCTCTTTAGCTTGACTGGCACGTATGGGTATGTGAGAAGGTTTTAAAAGAAGGGAAAAATATTTGTTAATTTGGTCTATTTGTGGTTGAACTATCATAAACAGTTGGATGTAATAAGAGAAATACAGTAACTTTTTGTTTTCAGAGAACTCGATAGAAATATTACTTGAAATTAAGATTCACACATATTTTGCAGAAGAGCTTTCTCTGTGAGGTTTTCCTGTAGAAGCAGGGTTCCCTCTGACTGCATCCATAAGCCAAGATGGTGCCACCTTTTCTTTGGAACTTCAGGTAAAGAATTTTAGTTTCAAAGCATAAGGTGGTTAGTACTTGCCTGGAGACTTTTAAATAGTGCACAAAATTTTTCTTTGATGAACTTTTTTTTGGTCCTTCATTCATTACCAAGGTGGTTATGTAGGAACATTCATCAGAAGCCTTAGAAATAGCAGATTTATGGTGTCCCATGATGTCTTTACAGCAATATGCTGCATTGTAAAACTTCAGAGCAAGCAGTGCTGTAGCAGCAGGGTGAATAACAGAGCATTCATTCCATCCTACCAAATCCCAACAGCAAATATTCCACAGGCTCTCTTAAAACAGAAGCAGTGCCTATAGGAGTCAGAAGTTGCTCTGGGGAGGGTGTAATGGGAGGACCCCAAAAGGAGTGGCAGATATGTCAGTTCCCAGAAGTTGTGAAGAGTTGTGAAGAAGTTGTGAAGACTTGTGAAGACTGCCCAAAAGCTGGAGGCTCTGTGAGGTAAAAGTTCTTCAGCTGGAAATGGCTTGAGAAAACCTTGGTGAGCTGTGGTGCTTGTTGGGAGCAAGCAGGAGAGGCCACATCCTGCTCTGCTCCACCATCCTACGTTTGGAGCAAGGCCAGGGGGCACAGCTCTGAGGGACCTGAGCTACCACTGCCCTGACTCTAAACCACCGATAAAATGAGTTTAGCAATCCTGGGCTGCTGAACAATGATTCATCTTCTGATATGACCACAAAATGTAACTGACTTGGTCATGATCACTTCAAACAGCCAAGAGAACCGAATGAGGCAGGAGAGCCAGGATTACCCTATGGAGTGTCCTGGGGGGGCAGAGGTCAGGGCTGCCCAGTACAGCTGGGGCTGTCCAGAGCAGGAAGGGGGAGAGAGAGCTCTGCCTGCAAGGCAGACAGACAAAGGTCTCATTCTTCAGTGCTAAACGTGCTTTAGCAGCCACCCCTCTACACCAGCACTTCAAACAAAATGAAGGGAAATGTTAAGTCTGCTGCGTGCTGCTTGTTGGGGATGTTAACAGCTGTATGGTAAATACAGCCCTGGTACAGGAGGGAGAGGAAGATACAAGCAAACTTTCACAGCCAGCCTTTCATATCTGTAATTACATCCAGACTGAGCAGCAGTGTCACTTCAGGCTGCAGAGGAGCGTGGCAGCCCTGGAAGTGAGATTTCTTGGTGTCTGATCCCAGAGGGTGAAAAAGGGATCCATTGTGCTCTGCCCTGCTTGGAAACAAACCCTCCCAAGCCCTGCCTGTGGGCACGCTCAGAGAGTCCCCCCTTTTACAGACAACTGCCATTTGTTGCAGGGGTTGCCATGGCAAACGGGGGCAGAAATCCCGGCTTGACGTGAGAGCGAAGCACGCAGAACTCCTAAGGAGACAGATTTGTGAGAATATAAATTAATTAAATGGCAGTAATTGCATTATTGCACTATCTTGCCAGGGATATACATAGAGCTATTCCCGTGAGGGTCTATTACTGTGTTAGGGCTTGGAGCAAAGTGTAATTTTTGGAAGTGCTTTAGGGTTTCCAAATCTGTCTTTCTGCTCTGATTTGATTCTAACTGGTGGGAAATGGCAGCTTAGCCCTGCAAAGGTGCTTGCTTGACTTGTTAGAGCTCTAAGAAGATTTGCAGTTTGGGGTTTAAGGATTTGCAGTTTGGGGTTTAAATTTCCAGAGTAGCTTGGACCTCACCCATCTGGCTGAAGTAGCTGCTTGGTTGCTTGTCCTGTCAGGATCTGTGTCTGTGGGCTGGGACACCAAACCCTGGGGTTCTTGCAGACAGGAGTCCCCCAGGTGTCTCATGTGCCTTTTGCTCCTTGACTGCAGGAGGTGCAAAGTGTCCAGCAGGTGGGAGAACTGCTATGGTACATTTCTGCATTTGCAAGAAAAAAAAACCCAGGGCTGTTTTATTTTTTTCTCCTGTGTCCTTAGCTGCTGAAAGCCTCTGATCTTACTCTAGTTGTGTCCTTCAAATCTCCAGCAAAAGAATGGAGAAACTAAACTGGATGCTGCCTGGCATATTTTTAGTTCAATTAGAAAAGCTGCTTGGAAATATATATATATATGTATATATATATATATATATTTGCTCTTAATGCTGAAAACTGGCAGTTCTATATCTTTGCATCTAGTTATTCATTAGAGCATTTCCTTATGGTTTTAAGTGGGACTGTGTTATGGCCCTCTGAGAATGTCTGGGGAGAAATGAAGACTAAAATACCTGCTCCCCACATCTGAAAGAGAAACTCAGGTTTAAAAATGAGAAAGAGATGAAACCACTACAGATGGACAGAAGTGGAAAATGCTTTTTGTAAATATGTTGCCTTGGACCATGAGGAGCCTCACTCAGCTGACCCCAGGAGTGAAGGCCTTTCTTTAGGTGTTCTCCAAGCAGCTTTGTTTTTTTGAGCTGAGTTGATCAATCAGCCTCTGGCTGGCTGAATGTGGGCAGGCCAGGGCCTCTGGGCTGATGATGCCAATACCTCCAGCCTTATGAATTGACCATCTGCTGTTTCTTTTGTGTGCATGTTAAGAGCTGGGCAGCAAGAGCCTGCCAGTAGCCTAGGATTACAGCCTACAGAAAAGTTCAGCAGCTCTCAGACTTCTCAGTTTTGCCACTGCCTATTTGTCTGCAAGAAGTCTTCTTTGGCTGTGATGCTGGTAGAGCTTGCTGGTGAGCAAAGGTAAATACGTGCTGCTGTTCAACTTCCACACTTACTTTACTGCACCAGGAGTGTCATTTTGTCTGTTCCCCTTGGCTCCCTGAGTAGGTAGGGGTAGGCTGTCCAGTGCATCCAAAAAATTGAATGGAATGTAGCAAAGCTTCTGCATTGTGGATTGGAATTGGTATATTTGGGACAGAGACCAACAGCTTCCCAAATGGGAACTGAAAACAAGAGAAATATTCAAATGTTTGTAACTAGCTCAAGTCAGCAGCCTCATCTGGACCCAGCCAGATCTAATTCAAGATGCTTTTCTTCCCCCTGTGTTTGCCACCTACCTCTTAGACTTAGGCATTTGTAGTGAGTCAGGAGTTCAACTCTGTGTTAGAAAAAGAAAGGCACTTCTTGTGGAGTATCACTAAAAGCTAAGCCAAATTGTAGTTTTTTTTCTCATTTAATATGA
This sequence comes from Heliangelus exortis, assembly GCF_036169615.1. Taxonomy (NCBI): domain Eukaryota; kingdom Metazoa; phylum Chordata; class Aves; order Apodiformes; family Trochilidae; genus Heliangelus; species Heliangelus exortis. The sequence goes on along the minus strand of NC_092427.1, from coordinate 37,537,678 downwards.
CTTTCTTTCCCAGTATTTTCTGCAGCACTGTTCTTCCTTGTTATGTTTGTGGTTGTTCAGTTGAGGGGTTTTTTGCTGCATTACCTGAGTTAAAATGATCTCGTGTTCAAGGCTGAAATTAAGGAGTTTTGAAAACCTGGGTATTCTGATCATCCCTAGTGCAGAGATGGGGTATGGGTGGCTGAGTGCTTGGACAGAAAGCTCTGCATCCACTCCTCAGCTTCTCTTCTTAAATAATTGTAAAAATATGAAAAAGGTTAATTGAAACTATTTTTCCATACATGTTTGCAGCCATTCCTTATGGGTAAACTTATGCATAAAACATTGCAACTACACCCACAACATTCATTCTTATTAGATGAATACACTTTTTTATGCTAATTCTGCATGGGGAGTGAAAAATTTCTATCTTGAATCCTACATCTTCTGTGAGTACAACCATATCCCAAACTATGTTTCCTTGAGGTATTTTTAAGGCATTGGGCATTGTTTTAATTACAGCACACAACAGTTATCTGGAAGCTCTTGGTTATGTCAGTCCAAGGTGCCACTTAAGTCCTGTCCTTCTCACAATTAAGAAAATAAACCTTGTTCCCAAGGCTGGCAGGGCTAGGAGCCCCAGTCAGTGCTAGCAGGGATGTCACTGTCATAGCAGAGGGAAGCACAGGACAGGTCCCTCCCTGAGTGCAAGCATCAGGAAGAAATGGGTGGTTGTGTTTGGTTTGGCAGCTGAAGCTGTCGTGAGCCTGGAGTCACAGCCAAAACTGAGGGAGCTTTGAGTTGACTTGAGCTATTTTTCAAATGTTTTGGTGAACTCTCACTTTTCTTTTCTTTTTTTGTGTTCCCCATATTGTTTCAATTATACTTCTCAGTGCTGGGAGCATCACACCAGATATTCCATGTTTTGGGATTGTTTGTGAAAGGATTTCTCATCAGCTAATAGCCATTGCTACAAAAAAAAAAAAAAAAAAAATCTTCACTGCCTGGGTTAAAAATCTGAGCTCAGATGTGTGATCACATAAGGGAAAATTCCATGGAGACTTGGAGGGGAATGAAGTCCCCTCCTTAATACTTTTGTCTAACATATGTCACTGTATTAAAAATAATTACTTTGGTTCCTTAGAGGGGAAGAGGAAGGGTTGTTTTTTTAAAAAAACACTTGGAATTCTCTATTGAATAGGCAAGTAAACTCCCGAGATGGCTTTCATTTGAAAAAGATATTTGAAGTGGTACCTTTTACTTGAATGTTGGCCAGTTTAATTTGGATTATTGCTTCTGACAATTAACCTGGTGCTGGGCTGCACTTGTCTCATTAGCCATGTGGTGAGTGATGAAGTGGGATCCAGGAGGGCTCAGCTCTCACCTGGGAAACTCACCCACCCACCCACCCACCAAGGCTGCTTGGACAATTAGAAATCCATGGCAAAGTTGTTCCTGGGGGGCTGGGGATTAAGCAAATATGTGTAAGTTGTCCTAGGAAATTCACTGAGTAGTTTTGCTGAGAGAGGAAGTTAAGCAGCAGAGGAGGTGTGGGTATGGGATTTAAAAATGGCATTTTGAGGTGTGTATCTCCCTGTTTCAGCTTTTTCTAGTTTGAGACAGAATTTCTCCTATATTTACCTGCTTTAAAAACAAGATTTTAAATAAAAAGGGGATAGAGTGATATGAAGTTAAGGGTAGGGCTAAATAATTAAAGTATAAAATTCTTCAATGCTTCATCTGCCAGGAAATGTCCAGTAGATTTGTTTCTCATTTAAGCAAAACCAGTTATGCTGTTTGTTGCTTCAAGAACTGTTTTCCCCTTCTTTTTCTCTTCTGATTTTTATCCAGTGAGGAAAAATATCTGTTACTTCCACAGTCTACTGAGCTTTGTTACAGGGGGAATAGTCAGGAAAAAATGTCATCATTTGGTGGCGATTTGGTGAACAGAAGGATTCAAAAGAATTTTCTGCAACAGAAATAAGGACTTCACCAACTTTGTATAGTTGAAGCCTTGTCTAACTATCATCAGAGAATCACTGCTAGCATTCACACCCTGAGATGAAATACAAAGAATTTTCTGGCATTATTAGGAGACAGAACTGGGAAAAAATTATGGGTTTTTTCAATTTTTTTTTCTGTTTACATTTTTAATTTCTTAATCATACCAGCATTTGAATTTGAATTCACTTTGCATTTTATTGCATCAGCTGCCTACCAATACTTTGCTACTTTTGCTGTGAAAGTCAGCAAGGACATGGTTTTGCTGACTGCTCTGCTCTGTCCCATTATGTGGCTGTGCATTTGATATTTGCAGCCACTTAAAAAGTGCTACATGTAGTAGTTAGAAATAGTTACTCCATTGAATAGTAATAATTTATACATGAAAACTGATCAGAAGAGACTAGATGAGAGCTGATTTGCTCTGACATCTCTTCTTCTTGTTGATAACTTGGGTAATGTGAATGGTAAGACAATGCTAAGCCATGACTCAAGCTAAATAGAGGGTAAGTCATAGCCCTGGGGGAGGAGGAAGGGATGTTAGAGGTTTGTGGTCTGGAGAGCTTTTCCTGCAGAGCTGGGAGGAGCCTGGCCGTGGGCAGGAGGAGGAGGAAGGTGACAGGGATGTGGCCCTGGGTGGGTGGGGGAGCAGGCACTGACCAGCAGAACTGCTCACCCATGAGTGGTTCTCAGCCAGGGCTGAAAGCACCTCATCAACAGTGACAAGTCTGAGCTCCAAAACCTCTCCATTTATTTGTAAAAATCCAAATTGTTTTCTGTGTACAAAAGGAGACCTAAAGGGCAACAAGGTCGAGACCATCTTCTGGCTGGGACAGTTGTTGGTAGAGAGTTCTGGTGTCTCACTGAGGCTGAGGGAGAGTGTGCATCATTCTTGACCAACAAGCTGTCAAGTTCCCTGTCTCCCATGAGGTAGGGTACCACAAATTCCCTTTTGCTGGCAGAGAACACCTCAGCCATGAGAACAGCATTTTGTAGATTGACCAGGGTGACTCTAAAGTTTTAGTTGTTTGTCTGGTTCCCCTTTCTGTTTGCACTCAAGGAGAAGCTGTGCAGATGTGGGCCTAAGACCACTGGGACGTTGGGAGATGATGAGAAATTATCATGTTTCCTCCTGGTTTTCTTGGGAATAGAAATGTGAGGAGTCTTTTAGCTCTCTGCATCTGAGCATGAGACGTAGCTTAGGAAAGAGAAAGCAGTGATGAGAGCATTGAGCCCTGGAGGCATCGAGTTCAGGTGCAGAAATTGGTCATCTACAGGAGTGTTGGCATTAAACAGCAGTTTCTTTCACCAGAAGAGCTGTTGCTGGTGCTGCTGTGATAACCTCTGAAGCTGTCTGCAGTGGGACAAAGCAAAAGAGGTCTGAGGGTGCTGGTGCATTCCTTCAGGCTTGATGGGTGAGCTGCTGCCTGGAGGGTGGCTCTCAGGAGGTTACCAGAGCTCTCCCCCATCTCATCAGGGTGTTTGCAGGGTCACCAATGCCTGAGACTTTGTTAAGTCTCTCAGTGGCTGATGGTGCCCATTAACCTACTGGGTTTAACTGGGACTGAGTTAATTTTCTTGCTAGCACCTTTGCTATCCTGTGGTTGCCTGAGAATCTTAGCTACTGCATCAAGAAGGAATAAACATCTGGAAATGGTTCAAAGTGTGACGTGTGTGGTGCAAGCCTCCAGATCCAAAGGTGAATAATCCCTTTCAGTCTTCACCATGTGCACCATCCAAATAAATAAAAAAAATTTTGTTCTTTCTATCTTTGTCTTTCATTTGCAAACTGAGGAACACGGAGACGGAAATGCTTACAGGATCCAAAAAGGATCTGGTGGCTTTGTGAGGAAATAGGTTCAGTTCTAGGAAGATGTGGGATAAGAAAACAAATCTGGGTTCATCTCAGCATAATGTGGGCTCATCAACAGCACAAGGGAAAACTGTTTTTTCTGAGTCTGGTGGCAGTTCCTGCTTGCTCTGAGTCATCTCCTCTAGTGGTGAACTACAGGCTTTTTTTTATTTTATTTTCCCTCCTTTGTTTTCTGTTGATAGAAAAAGTAGCATAGTTCAGTAACCAGCAAAGCTTTATTTAGACTTATCAGAAATGCAGAATTGCTTTGCTCTTCTGTGGAAGAGGGAGATGAAGAACTTGAGAATCAGGTTATCAACTTAAATGAGTGTCAGGGAAGGAAAAATTTATATGGAATTTAATTGAATGGATCTGAATTTACATTGCTGCTCAATTTAGGGACCAGGGTTGTTAACATGTATTTTGAAAAGAAGTATTGCAGCCTTAAAGAGACAATTCTCTGTCTAGTAGATCAGTTTGTAAGGGATTGGGAAGGTTTGATCCTTTGCCTTTTACCCATTGTTTAGAGTTCAAAGGGAGACCTGAGCCTGATCAGCAAGCCCTCAGTCCTTGCCTCCTTGCAGAGTGTTAAATCCATCTGTGCAGGCACATTTCCCTAGGGATAATTTTGCTTCCTTGCAATTTTTAATATAAAAATGCTAGAATACAAGCTTTGCCTCCTTTGTTGACTGCTTCATGGTGGATCTGGCTCTTCACTGAATGTCCCTGGAGATCCTCCTAGCCCTATGGCCCTTGTTTGGTCTGGGCTGGCTCTGGGTGTGCTCCTTACAGTAATGCAGCTACAGGGAGCTGAGTCAGATTGCAGGGGTAACAGCAACCATTTCTGCACATGTTGCATTCATATGGAATTAGTGGGCACAGTCCTGCTTTGGGGTTTTCAGCCCCTCTCTCCTCAGCAGTCCATGCTTTTCAGTGCTGCTGGTTAGATGCTGTACTACTAGTTCTTCAGTTGTTCATGTTGCTTTGTTGTTTTTTTGGTTGTTTTTTTTTTTTCCATGGAAGTCAAGAGCTCAGTGTCTGGTGGGAGGAAAGAAAAGACAGAAGGCAAGCCAAAAGTAGTAATTTAGTGAACAAATGTTCTGCTACTCTTTATACAGCGTAAGGAAAACCCCAAAAGACACAAATCTTAAACTAAAGAGATTAAGCTGTTGAACTGCATAGGCCAAAGTATGAATCCACATTCAGCTTAGGGGCTGGTTTGTACATAACAGCACGCTCTGCCTCCCTATTTTCCTTTGGACTTGAGACCCATGAATTTTCAGATCTTCATGTAGATGACTCAACACAAAGATAGTTGGCTACTGTGTGTCTGGAGTCAGAGCCAGGCTTTCTGTGCTCTCTGGAGCTGGGTTACTGTGAGTAGGCAGGATATTCACATTCATCCGAGGCCAAACAATGTCTGTAGGCTTAATTCTAAGCCTATTAGCCTCTACATTGTCCTATTAGCAGTGTTCTTTTCTAACCTTAAACTGTGTTTTGTGTACTCAGTGGCATGCCACGTTATTGTGCTTTTTTTGTCCTGCTCAGGGGGCTGTCTTTCTGCAGGAGCACTGAGGCTGGGTGAATTGAGGGACTTAGGGGCACTGGCATCTTTGGAAAAAACACACCCAAGTTTGTTGCTGAAGCTACCTTATGCCTCTCCCTCTCTGAAAAACATCACAATCTCAAAATAAAATAAAAAAGGCTTCTGGAGGGTGGGGACCAAAGTCTATCTGCTCGGATGGATGCAGGAGGTATGGTGAGGCTGGAGGTGGCCTCAGTGGCTCAGAGCTGGCAGCCAGCTGACAAAGGAGGCTGGAAAGCAAATGTCTGTGTAAAAGTTGTGATCCTCTCACTCGTGTGCAGCCCCTTGTCTGTAGCTCACGAGGTGGCAATCCAGTCACTGAGGCCAGAATTTGGGGTGAGGTGGTAAAGGAACGTGTTGAGCAGCTGAGAGCACCAGGTGATGAGTACACACACTCATGTTCCTTAGCAACTGAGGCAAATACACTAAAGCCCCCATTTTCAGTCTGAAAGGCTGAGGTGGAAGCACATTCCAGGTCCCCTCTAGGAGTTACCTGCCTGTGGTGGCTCTCTGGGAGGCACTAAGGCATGGACAGGAGCTGTGGTCCCAGTGCCAGGCTGGGAGGTGGCAGAGAAGCAACCTGGAGAACTCAGAGAGGCTCCAAGCAGCAGAACAGTGGTGGTTTGAGGTGGCCCAGCAGGGATGGGAGCACTAAGGAAGCCCTTGGGTCAGGAACAGGCTGAGGTGTGACACTCCTGCTCTGCATCTCAAAGGTGCTCAGCAGCCCTGGGAGGAGGCACAGCCCTGGCTCCTGAGCAGCCTCAAGCAGGCCCAGGATGGAGCTGGGAAGGGTCTCACCAGAGGTTGCTGAAAAGACAAGAATTTCATGCCAAAAATGGGGCGAGTGAGGGCTGCTGAACTTGTACTGCTGAGGAACACAGGCCTGGGGCATGGTGCCTTTCAGGAGAGGACAGGAGGGTAAAGCTGAGCTCCATGCTGACAGGGCTGTGAAGGGCAACTGCTAAGAGCTGCCCAAAGGCCTGGGTGCAGAGAGAAGCCTCTCTGGTGGGAGTTTTATTGACTGAAAAGTCTTTGTTTTCATGCCATGGAAGTGAGGCTCAGAGGAGTGGTTCTTTCTCTTGGACAAAAAAGAGGACTTCTCTGTCTTTACTCAGGTATTACTTCTTGCTGTCCAAGGTATGTACAGCCTTAGCCCAAAACTGCCAAAAGAGAGGTGTTATGCAGGGCTAAACGTGGTTTTCCTCAATGAAGTTCATCATTTTAAAAAGTGATACAGAAAAGCATAAAAAATACTTGGGCTTGTAATATTTTGTACCTCCTTTGCTTCCTCACCCTTCTGGTTATTTGTGGTATTCATGTTCTACCATATAACAGGTTTAAAAATAACCCCCTAAAGTAAATAGCATCAACCTTTTTTTATTTTCTTCTGTTTCCTTACCAATCACTGGCTGTTTTTTTCAAACAGAACAGGGGGTTGGAAAATTAAATAAAGACTTCCAAAATAACAAGCTCCAGAAAATTTTATTTAATTTGTGGGTTCGTTCTGTTCTCTCTTTCTGCCCTCTCTCTTTTTTTTTTTCTTTAAGAAGATCTTTATTAATTTAGTCTAGTAACTTAGTGCCTACATTAAATTAATTTAATAAAAGTCAGGGTCCTCCCATAACGTTTCCCAAATGTGAAGCAGCATCTATTACACGAGGCACAACCTTTTCACAGTAAAATGTAAACCTGATATGTAGAATTGCAAGGCATCAAACTGTTTGGTGTATGTTATTTAAGTCAAATACTTGAGTCCAGTCATGCTGGAGGAAAGGAATGGGCAACACTAGCATTCAAAAATTGGAAACTCAACCCAAGCTTCATATATCAAAGCGATTTTCATCTGTGAAAGCACTCTCAAGTTCAGCAGTTAAACCCTGTAGCAATAACAATCCTTCTATTGACAGTTCTGACCATGTTTCTAGAAACACTTTAACAGAATCATATAAATATCATACATAACCATGCAAATGCATAATGTTTACCCAAGTCTGTATTGATCCACCTCTGAAAGGCAGGCAGTCCAGGCAGGAGTGTTGGAGCTGCCCAGCTCTGGCACCACGAGGTTTCATTCTGTAAAACCAGCAGTGCTGCCCATGGTTTCCAGCAGCACCTTGAAACCAGCAAACACCTTCAGCAAGAGCAGCAGAAGGGGCCTGGTGGTCCCAGAGCTTCGGGTGTCCTGCTGTGCCTTCACCCTGCTGTGCAGAGCCCTGGAGCTGCAGGAGCCTGGGGAGCTGGGGTGGGGTGTTTGGCATTCAGGGAGTGTGGGTGTTCCTGGTGACTTGTGGATGTGTACATCACAGTGTAATCACATAGTTTATTCCTGTTCTCTCACTGAATTATTTATTATGGACTGAAATGAGGAAGGAGGGGGATTCTTTTGTATTGGCATAAACATTGGATTGTGTTCATTGTGTGCTTCCAATTACTAAATCACCAAGATGTCAGTGGACATAATGCAGTACCTCACAGGGATGTTACCAACCTTAATTAATTAATGCTTTTAAAGTGCTTTGGGATCCTCTGCTGAAAGGTGCTTTAGAAATACAGGGGAGGATTATGCTGATTATTTTTCCCATCTATTACTGCAATATGTCACTTAGTGAAATTCACTAGAATAATGTGGGCACCCTTCTCGTCACGGGCAAAGGCAGCACAGTATTTTTGAAGTCACCACGAGCTGGAGAGGTAGCTCAATAATATATAAAATAAATTAATTTCTGCTTGAAAAGTCCTTCCCTTTGCTGGGTTAACAATAATAACCACAAATGATGCCTTTATGTTGTTGCAGTTTGGTGATCTACTGCAGCCAGGGCAGAGGTTAGCAACACAGGCAGAGTTGTTACGTCCTGCAGGACAGGGATTTCCTGCAAAAGTGATTTATGGATCAAGAATTCTGTGTGCTCATTACATGGGACAGCCAGTTTTTAACTTCTGTAGCAAAGCACAGCTGAACAAAGGAAAAGAACCTGCTCTAGCCAGGGGACAAGACACCTCTGAAGAGGATGAGCAGGGGCTCTGCATCAGGGATCAAATGGTTGGTCTGACCAGTGTTGGCAAATGCTTCCCCTGCTGTCCTGCTGCCCCTCTTGTGACATAGGACACAAATTTCCTTCCTTTTCTCTCTCTATATATTTGGGTATTCCTCATTATTCATTTTCTATCCATCTCCAGAAAAATGTTGAGGTGTTGATGCTAACAGAAACTTCCAAAATGTCCCTTGCTTGAGCCTGGGACTTAATTTTAACCATAGCAGATCAGCATTTTAAATAAATTACATTAATTACATCAATCCTGTAGCCATTCAGATGTAACTCAGGTATGCTCATAGTTTGTGACAGGTGAAATCAGGAGCACAGCCATGGTGGGAGCAGGGCACAGTTTGTACAGGGAGCCAGTGGCAGCATGAGGTGTATTGTGCTCCCATTTGCTCTGTTTAGCTGCTAAAAGGAATTTGTAACACTCCTTTTAAGAGTTTGATTTTATAGTAGTGATGCAGTGAAGTATCTGTGAGATGCCTCAAGAATTCCCATGCAGCTATCAAGCTGAAAAGTTAACTGTGCAGGTGACAGGGAGATGCACTTTTTGTTCATGGCCAAGAAGTATCCTAGCTAGACTAGGACACTAATATATATATTTATATATATATATATATATTCCAACTCCCAGAGGTGGCATTTTTAAAATGGCTTTTGCAAAGACAAGTGAGGCTTCTGGCCCATATAGGTACATAGTTTTCTGGGACACAGGAATCATAGAATCATAGAATGGGCTGGGTTGGAAGGGACCTCAGAGCTTATCAAGTCCAACCCTTGCTCCACTCCCCCCGTGGTTCCCAGCCCATGGCACTGAGTGCCACATCCAGGCTCTTTGGAAATATCTCCAGGGATGGAGAATCCACCCCTTCCCTGGGCAGCCCATTCCAATGGCTGAGCACCCTCTCCAGAAAGAAATTCTTTCTCATGGCCAACCTAAACCTCCCCTGGCACAACTTGAGACCTCTTGTGCCCTCTTGTCTTGCTGAGAGTTGCCTGGGAAAAGAGCCCAACCCCCCCCTGGCTCCAACCTCCTTTCAGGGAGTTGGAGAGAGTGATGAGGTCTCCCCTGAGCCTCCTCTTCTCCAGCCTCAACACCCCCAGCTCCCTCAGCCTCTCCTCATAGGATCTCATAGGAAGGGACATAATGAAAAGTCTCTGCCAGGTTAGTTGCATTTTTCCAGGAAAGCAGCTATGTGCCTGTTGCTGTTGTGCTGCTGATTAACAGAGTTATTCTAGAAGTTCACATCTCACCAGGGTGAAGCCCCAGGAGTACTCCCAGTGCTTTGGATGTATCATTCTTTCAGGTCATGAAGATCCCTGGCCAAGTTCTGCTGGGTGTAGAGATCATCCATGGTGGGGGTTATCCCTTCCTTCTCCAGAGGAGCTGCACTGAAATGCAAGTGACTTGAAAGCCCTCTGGCAGGGTGAGACCTGGCTGACCCCTGTGGAGGGACACATGGTGGTGGTTGTTGGCCATGAACCTGACACTTGGGCTCACAGGAGTTTGCCCCTGGGGTGTTCTGACGTTCTTGTGGGTAAAGGGAGTTATGCACATTTGAAATTGGGATTTTTTTTGAAGTTGAAGCTTAAATGCAGTGAAAGACCTGGCTGTGGAAGGACACGCATTGAAGAACCAACAGCCAGCATGGGTAGAAAATCTCTTCTAAAATACGTTTGGGGAAAAAAAGAAAAATCTTTTGATAAAAGTGGTCTGTTTCTTGTCTTTCAGTGACTGACTGGCCTGGGCTGCACTCAGCCCATTTCTCGCTGAGTTCTGGAGAGCTGTTCTAGTGTACAGCTGTCTCTTGAGTGTGTGCAAGCTTTGAAATCTGTTGAACTTCCAGTTCAAAAACTCTTACAGGAAAAGCAAAGGATCATTGATCCAGGAGAGAGACCCCGCCTCGTTTCCAGAAGTTTTGTGCCCTCAGGCAAGCTGTGCTTTTGGATTTCCTGAGCAGGCTGCTCTGCCCGGCATTACCCACACCTCATTTTGAGAAGGTCTGGAGCTGAGAGGAGGGATTCCTGGAGCAGCAGTGTGCTCAGCCAGAACCCAGGGACCTTGGCTCTTGGTGTCCCCACTCTCAAGTCTCAGCTGTGGCAGGAGAGCAGCTCAGCCAGGCCAGCTGAGGAGATTTGTGTAAGGGCCTGAGCTGCTCTGTTTGGTGTCAGTCAGAGGAAGAATAAAAACCACGGATGTGGAAGTGACTCCTGGCTCCTAGGCTGTTCTCACCTTGGTGTTGCTGTTATACCAGAAGCCCCTAAGCCTGCCTGAGAAAGGAGCTTTTTAGGGTGTAAATTTTGTCCCACTCAGATTTCACTGAGGGGTCTTTCCGAGGTGTCCTCTGTGCTCATGAAGCTGATGTCACCTTCCCAACTGCAGCCCCAGAGCTGCCTTCAGCACAGGGCTGGTGCCAGGAAACAAACCACCTGTGTAGTCTGCAAAGGAGCTGGTTGGAAACCGTGGCTCCTGGGGCTATCATTGGGACCAGCTCAATGTGCTCTGGGAAAAAAAAATAAAAATTCACAGGTTGTGTCACAGCGGCTGAAAAAATAGTGGCACCTCTTTCCTCTTAGGCCTCTCAGCAGCAGGTGTTACCCTGCAGAGGCACCCAGCCCTATGGCAGCACCTGTGTTTGGCTACATCCAGCCAAAACAATTTCCTTTCCAGTTGCAGAGGAGGATTTAAAAATAATAATTAAAAAAAAAAAATAATCTCCCTGGCTTCCAGTGGTAGCAGACGTTTGCTGTGAAGCAGTCGGCGCAGTGTTTCCTCCTGCAGCTGCCCTGTGGCTTTTCCCTTTGAAACTTTTTTAGTTTGGGGACAGTTTTGGGTAACTTCAGTGACCCCTGCCCATCATTTTGTCTCTCGCCAGAGCTGCCAGGCCCGAGCAGTTGCAGATGGTCTGCTCTCTGAGTGCTTTTCTTAATTGAATGAAAAATAGAGCCTCTTGTAAAATATTACCAATTTAGATGTGACTTATGGGGCACATATGATGCTTATTTTTTCAATTACATGAAAACTTGGCATGGTTAAACATAGGAAGCCAAGTGTTCTGTGAAGCTGGTATAGATTTCTGGATTTTTAGGTGATTTTGCTTTAAATTAATATAGAGCAGAAGGGGGTGAAGGAAGTCGGCAGCTAAACTGTGCTTTCCCAGTATGTGTTTCACTCAGTGGACCCTTGATGCTCATTTCATGACTAATATATGCTGCACTGTATGCATTTCTTGTTGTCACCAGAGATAACATTAAGTAAACTATCCCCTTAAGAAAAACAGCTTTTCTTGGCAAGTGGAATATAACTCAGGGAGCCAGCACTGGAGACATACGGTGCTGTGAATGAGTGCTGTGTGTTACTCTACTGGAGCTGAGTCCAGGCACTATTTATACTGCAGCATATTCAGCACCAGATTGTTAAATCTTAATACTGAAACAGTGCATCATTTAAATGTTTTTGTTCTGTTTATGTCCCAAATTCAAGCATTGGATATCAAGCAACACCTACTAACTTTTTGTTTCATTTGGGCAAGATCTCCCCTTGCCTTAGGCTTTCTAATCTGTGCCTGAAATGTTAGTCTGGCTGTACCAGCATGTTACAGTGAAATTTTGTGCTCCTGAGGCTGAACTGCGTTGCTTCGAGCTTATTTCAGTATGTGGTGATAGAATATATTGCAAAGCAATATGTCACTGATAAATGCAAACAGCTAAATGCAACAGAAAAGGAGCTGTACTAAAATTATGTATTCGACCTGTGTAGAAGTAGGGGGAAAATGCTCCATAGCAGTTATTTCGTGTGCTCATAAGCATTGTGTTCTGTTATTGTCTCTGTGCGAGAAGCTTTGGTTTAATTTTAGAGGTGGTATTTATTTTATGATCATGTTTGGGAGGTCAGGATGAAAGGCTTTTGCCATTTGTTTCATTCTGATTAACTCCGGAGCTGGTGAAGAACCAGGAGTAGAAAAGTGAGGAGGAGAGAGCTGCAGTTTCTTGGCATCACAGCATCCTTCCGGGTACCCAAAGAGAGGGCTCTTGGAGCCCCTCTTGTGGAAGTAGTTCTCTCACCTAATAGTTCATTTCTGGCAGCAGAGTCTACAGGTGGTCTTTTCAAAGGTCAGAAGGCACACAAACAGACCTCAAGAGGCAGCAGTTTATATGGAAGGAAAGATGATGGGTGTCGTGTCGGGCTGTGCTGAGAACAGTTCTGTGAGCAGCAGAGCAGTGGGCAGGGGAGCAGAGGGGAGCAGGGAAGAAAAGCAGCAGTCACAAGGGAGCAGGAGGAGGCTGAACTCCTTTGCTGCCCTGTAAGAGGGCACTGTGGCTTGCTTTGTTTGGCACCTTCCTGGAAGTCATTCCTGGCCATTAGTCATTGGTGGTGGTGTGGGTGGGCCCTCTGCAATTGTCTAAACAGAAATGATACCTCTGCACCAAATGGTTTCCCATGCAAGTTTATAGGCTTTGTGACAAGCTCATCCAGAGGAGGTGATGATCCCTATTAAAGAATGAACAGAAGTAGAAATAGGACTTACAGCATTCCCTCCGCCCCCAAAATGCTATTTTGGATCTGTGGTCAGCAGCTTGCAGTTGTTTTTATATTTTTCACAAAGAAAAGCAGCTGTCTGTGCAGTGCAGCTTGCAGCTGGGAGCAAACTTCTTCCTTTGTGGATTTCCAGTGCCATCCATCTGCACTGGGAGTCCTACCAGCCTTAGATTGTAGCTGTGTGCTGAAAGCCCACACACAGGAATTTGCCTGTTGGAGTCAAAAGCAGTGCATTTATTTACCAAAGGGTTTTGCAGACTGCAAAATCGGGACTATAGAGTATTTAAAGCTTGTTCTAACTTGGAGAACTAGGCTTTAGTGGGATGATGAAAGATGTGAAGGGAGGAAGCCTCCTGTGCTTCCTTGAAGTAATTTAAGAGCCAGGAACGTGTCAGCAGCTCGCTGCTAAGAATTTAAAATCTGTTCCTACTCTTTCCCCATTGTTTGTGTCAGGAGTCAGTACCACACATCTTTTTGAGCAAGGCTGCAATAAACCTCAAGGCAGATCTTGAATCTTTCGAGCAAAGCAGCTTATCAGAGGGTTTAGTCAATGGCAGATAAAATGTAAAATATCATTTTTTGCTTTTCTTTTCAGGAATTATCAAGCTTGGGAGGTGGAATCCCCTCCCTCTGAGCTATGTGACTGATGCACCAGATGCGACAGTAGCTGACATGCTACAAGATGTCTATCATGTTGTGACATTGAAAATCCAATTACAAAGGTGGGTGTTTCTGAGCAGCTGTCCTTCCCAGCATCACTACAGAGATGTGCACATCCTGCCTTCATTCATTGCTGCTCTTTTCATGAAATGAAAAGAAAAGAGAAAGGGGTGGGTCGCTTGGCAGCTTTCTGGTGCGTGTTCCTGCTCAGTTTTTAGGTTTTCTGAAGTAGCAAGATGGTAGCAGAGAGGGGAGGGACAGACACTCTGTTAAGCAGAGATCTGGTGCCTTTAAAGGCAGACCTTCCCACTGCCCCTCGGGTCATGGATTCTTGAGGCCTCGCTGTGCCAAAACAATTTTCTCCTTGCCTTTTCCCAAGGGCAACATTGTGAGAACCCAGGTCCTCTACTGACAGTTGCTGAGATGGGGGGCAACTTGTTGACTTTCTGGGGTTTTTTTCTCTAGTGGTCTTCCCAGGGAGAAGGTGAGAAGATGAGGAAGGGATGTATTGCCATGGCTCCATTTAGCATTTAGAAAATATTTTCCTTCCTTGAATGCTAGTTCTGATTAGAAAAGGAAAAGCTCCTGACACTTGGACACTTGCTTGCCATCCTGCTTTTTCTTCTTTTTTCTCTCTATTGGCCTTACAAAAGAGTCCTCAAACTCTTACTGATGTCTGGAGAAGGATTTGTGGCAGGTTCCTGGCAGTGCATGGAATCCATGTTGATACCTCTCTGACATTAACCTGCCAAGCAGCAACATTTCTCTCCTGGAACACCTCTGGGGGGGCCTGGGGTCTCCAGTTCCCACTACCAGGCACCCCCTTGCTTTTGTAGCCTGTTCACATTTCTCAGCTAGACTGCATCTCTGCATCTGGGGCCTGTGGCCTCCCTAAAACTGGAGCAACTGATCTCCTCAGCAGTATGAGGTGCCAGGAGGCCACTTAGCCTTTTGTCACAGCTGTATTACAGGAGGGTATCAGCCCAAGAGCAAGGTCTCACTCTTTATCTTCAAAGTGCTCAGATGGTGTGTAAATAAAAGATGGAGATAAAGATGGTCATTGACTGCCTGACTCCTCAAGCACCCCTGAACTTTCACCTCTGAGGGTACAGCCAGGCTGTTTGGGTAGGAAACAAAACCTTCAGAGGCTGAGTGGGGAGCATGCATGGTGTTTCACAGGCATGGGTGGCAATGACAGGTGTCTCCCAACCTTCTGCTGTGCTTCTGGGGTCTGTCCCCAGCTCTGTCGGGGCAGTCTGTAAGCTTGGGCAGATAGAAGAGGCACGAGTCAGATGAGACAAAAGCTTCACTGCATCTGCAGTTCTTGCAGAATGGAAGTGAGGATGAAGTACAAGGGACAGATGTTGGGCATACAGCTTGATGTGGTTCTGAAAGGCTCTAGGATGCTTCAGCAATGAGGGCAGGATGAGAACCAGGAGAAAATAAACTTTATTTCTCAGCCTGGCTGCTCAAAGCCTTTCCTCCACACAATGCAGGCCCTCACTGTTTGGTGATTTTATTAGTGACAGCCTGGCCTGTATATTTATTTTTCTATCCCAGCAGGAGCATCCTTTTCTGTCTGGAGATGATGGTTTTATCCAGCCTTTTCTGGGGCTCGCTTCACAGAGTTTCTTTGCTCTCCACCAAGCCCCTGAGGGAATGGTTATGCACACATGTAATATCATAGCAGGATTAGCTGCTATCCCTGCCATTTTGGTTAAACTGCACATCTGCTGGGAGTCAGGCTTGATGGGGAGGGCAGAGAGGGGAGAAACACCTTGAAGGGCTGACTAAGCAGGAACCTCCGGGGCTGTGCTCCCTCCCCCCAGGTCTGTAGCACTTGTACTCAGAGGGTAAGCATCTAGGGAGGTGATGATTCTATCTGCTTTCTGCTTTCTCTTTTAACAGCTGTTCAAAGTTGGAAGACCTGCCAGCAGAGCAGTGGAACCACGCCACAGTTCGCAATGCCTTAAAGGAACTGCTCAAAGAGATGAATCAGAGCACATTAGCCAAAGAATGCCCTCTCTCACAGGTCAGTGTTTCTAATTATCTCAGGGAAAGCCAGATTTACAACATTTGTAAACTCCTATTTGTTCAGTGTAAAGAGCCTAGCCTAGGCAATTCCATAAACGTCCAATCAATTTCTTGTTTTCTTTAGAAAGGAGAAATTCTAATTAATACAAAAAAGTATCTTTGCACTGTGCTTTCTTACTGGGTTGCCAGGTGGAAATGATGAATGAATGGTTGATTTCTATCTTGCTGTTCAGAGAGTTGTAGATGTAAATGTAAGTTCTTCCTTCTCCATCTCTTGCAAGAGGGCTGATGATCCTCAAATGCCAGAGCTGAGTTACTTCATCCCACTAGCAGAAGCCTTGCCTCTCCCAGTAACCTGCAGGTAACTCTCATCAGCCTCCAGCTCTGGTAACAGGTGTGCTGTTCTAACAGTTGTGCCCCAATTTCTGGGAAGCAGCAACACAAAATGTATGTGCAATTATGTTAAAAAAAGAACAAAAACTCAGTCTCATTTCCGTGACTGCTTTATAAGCAGCAGTGAGGTCATCCTGAAGACACTAAGACATGGGTCACATACCCTGAGCTGTTTGTGCTTTGGATTGTCATAATAAGAGATTCACACCATTTTACGTGACTGCCCTCTCAGAAAAAACAGGAAAACACTTCAGCACCCAGACCAAATAATGTTGCTCAGGCTGAAAAATAGGCTGCCTTTTAAAAACTATTCCAATCACAGGTTAATATGTCTAATATATCTTCAAAAGGTCAAAACATCAGTAATCCCTACTCCCTAAAAATGTTACTTTGATAGCCTGTACCCAAAACTTTTCCTCCTGTGGCTGCCTGTCTTCCTTGCACTGTACAGCCATCCTGCAGCTCCTGAGCCAAAGCCTCTCTGAACCAAGAGAACTCTTTCTCTGTATAACCACAAATTTGCCTCACTCTGTTATGATTGCAACTCCAGGGGAAGCACAGAGGTGAGATACAGGGCAGAATTTAGGTCTTTCCAGTTGAGAGGAATCATGTTGTCCATGCTGTGTCTGCAGAACTCTCAGGAGTGGAAGGGCTGTGTAAGGGAAAGGCATGTAACTTGCCTTGTTTACTAAAAGAGTAGCACTGACTCTAGATATGCACTGAGCAGAAGTGTGTTGAATATGAAAGTGGTTTTCTTTTCACACAGTTTAAGTGTAATTTCTTTAAATAGAATTATCTGTGGAATCTGGTCAGCTAATGAGGATTGCAGCATATGGTTGTCTCTGCCCAGGCTTCTTCAAGATCCAGTGTAACTGAACTATACATCATGTCAGATGCAGAATTCAGTTGTTGTCTGGGTCTTTTTCCTCCCACTGTAGTTTCAGGCCTACCAGGTGGAAATGCTACAGTTGGTTTACTCCTGCCATAGCCTCGGTCTGAAATAAATTTGCAAAATTACTGATGGCAGGACTGCAGCAGCCAAAATCCTTGCCCTGCTATTTATTTGGTGGACAAAGCTAAAAGGAGATCCTTCTGTAAAAAACAAAGCTTGCTTACTTTTAAGCACAGGAATAAGTGACCTCCAGTAGTGATTAACCCTTGAACTGGGACTACGAAAATGCAGCTTTTCTCCTTATTGTTGTTGCCATAAAAAGTTTCAGTCTCTTTTGTTTTGTCTCCCCAAATGCAAGAGACACCAGGGCAGGTTGTGCTGGAGCTGTCTGTTACCATCAGCCCAATACTCCTCTAATACAATTCTTTCTCCCAAATCAGCTTTAAAAAAATATCGTGCCAAATGTGAAATGTCATTACAACCCCCTTGTGGTTAATATATTATTGACAGCAGCAAATTGCAGAGTGGTCTCTCAGGAGTCAAACTGCAGGGGAAATGCTGCTGGTTATTAATGTGGTCCCAGCCCCACGAGGTGCTCCCTGCCTGCTTCTCACTGCCCCAGCTCTCCCTGCAGCCCAGATGGGGATTCTGATTGCTGCTAATGGGAAATGTAATCATTCACTTTGATTTCAAATTGGTCTGGGTTTTTTCTGCTAGGTGTATTGTGTGCCTGCAGCTTGGCTACAGCTCCTTTTGAGCCCCAGTTAACCAAAGAGGGGGAAGGAGGGCAGGTGGGGGGAGCACGTGTGGTAGAAAGAAATCAAATTATTTGAGGATTTTCACCTTTGCTTGGAGACCTCTGTCTTTTCTGTACCTTGGGATTCTGATTTCTTGGGATGCGAGCACATTCCATATTTTTCTCCTTGAGCTTCCTGCCATGGATTTTCTGTGTGTGGCTATTTCTCAGCTCCTGGACTAAGTCATTTTCATTCCACATGGCTGTCATGGCTACACACATACCAAACCTGGTTGCTTGCTTCATATCTTCTATTCCTCCTTTAAGGATTGCCCCAGGAATAATATGGTTTTTTTTAGAAATTTGCAATTACTCAATTTTCTTTTTTTCTTTTTTTTCTTTTGCCACTCTTTTCTGAATGGTTATTTCCTTTTTGCAAACTTATCAAGATTCCTAACACAAATACCCCTGGGATTCCTCTCCATTTAATAGTGAGGATATGTAGTCTGAAAGTTGTTAAGGTTCCTTCCCCTGTTCTACTGTTCAGCAGCTGAAGAGAATCTGTCCTGGGATTTTTCACCAGTGGCTGCTTTACTATTTGATGTTATTATTTATTTGAAGCTTTGCTTTCTCAAATAAAGGTTAGTGAGCTGATGTATTTGGGATATACAAGAGCTCTATGATTTCAGTGGTGTCCATTTATTGTAGAGCTAGAGGATTTGGGAAGGGGGAAGGAGAAAACACCCTATTATTGCATAGGCAGAACTAAACAATTTCCCCACTGGAAATTTCACTAAAATGACTCTAAGAAAAAGCAAGTTTTCTCATCTCAATTTTGTTCAAAATCCTTCCTTAGCAGAGGCCATCTCCCCACCAGGCTTCCAGTGTGCTGGTGCTTGTTAAAATGCTGTGGAGCCAGGCAGGATTTATGGGGAGGGAATTGCTGCTGACTGCCACAATGCTAGGTTTATGTCTCAAAATATTGATTTTAATTAGAAAATTGAATCTCAGTTTTAGAAATGGAAGCTGCCACTTCAACAGGCTCTTATTTCATAGCTGTTAGAGCACTGCAGTGCACTGTAGCAGTGGAAAAGTTGAAGTGAAAAGGCAGAAGAGCTTCTTTACTGAAAGTGCAATTACCTCTTGAAGGCTGGAACTCATCTCCACCACTCAGTTATCTGAAGTCTTTCAGTTCTGCTCACGTTTCTAAGTCCTCAAAACTCCAGAGCTGAGGAACAGCTGTGGTGCTACAGAGATTGGGTAGAAAGCTGGATAAATCTGAAGAGGGAGAGCTGGTTTTGTTTCTAAAGCATTGCTAAAATTGAGTAAGCCCCTGTCTAAGCCTTGTAGCTTTCCAGAGATGTCTGAGATGCCATTTTGCACAAGATCTCTCCCAGGAGCTGGTGGGCCAGAGCTTGAACCTTCAGTAACAGCTTGTTGGAGCTGTGAGCTCCCCTTTGCTCCCTCATCTGAGTGCAGAAAGGTCACACCATGTGCTGGGGCTTGTTCTCAGCACTGGTGCAAGTGAGGAAGGAAGGCAGAGGCAAAGTGTGAGTTCTGGAGAAGGTGCTTCCTCCATAGGATGGAGGAAGGGAAAAAATAGAAAGGAAGAATTACCAGTAACCAAGGTGTTTGCCACCCCATGGGCAGAAGCCCCCCAGATCAGAAGGGTCATTTGTTATGGGAATCAGGTGCTGCACAGCTTCTCTGCTCCTCTCTGCTTCAGTTTGCTCATCCTACCAAGCTGCAGGGAGTAGAGAGGAGTGGTGGTGAAGCAAGCAAGTGATATTTCAGTTTTATTGAGCTTCTTGGAGGTTTGTGGCTGTTGTGTATTGTAGCAGGCATAGTTCCCTCCACTCTGAACGAGGCTTTTAATTTCTCTTTGGGGTGATTTTTCACACCAGGGCCAGTCACACGTTTCTATAAATTATATTAATCTAACTTATTTGCCTAACTGTTGTTCTGCAGCAAGTAGCACGGATGTTCTCCTGTTCTTGGCTGTGTGGTCTTGCTGCATTTGGAAGCAGAACAGAGACATCTGAAAAGCCTGATTTGGCTTATGCATGCTGGAGCATCTAATCTTACCTTTAGGATCTGGTTCCTAAACCCCACCTGTTCTCACCAGGGTGCATGTGTTCCCCAGCATGGCACTGCCCCTTGCTATGCAGCTGCAGGTCAGCTACCACAGTGTCACCAGGAGAAACTGGAGTAGAACTGTCCACACACCCCCAGGTCTCAGTCTGGGATTGTACTGAATCTTTTTTTGCAGTGTTATAGAAAAATAAGAATTCTTTTTTAATTATGGCTGGGAGTACAGAATGGAGAAGAAAACCAATTTGGTGTATTCATCAGGGACTTCTGGTTTTAAAGTTGCAAATGGATGATCATTGTCCACTCAGAGTCATTCACCTTCCCTAGAAAAGATTTCTAATTGTGTAAGGTATTTTAAACCACTTAATGTCTTTTTTTCCTGTACTTTCAGAGTATGATTTCATCCATTGTAAATAGCACATACTATGCCAATGTGTCAGCAACCAAGTGCCAGGAGTTTGGGAGATGGTACAAGAAGTACAAGAAGATTAAAGGTAAATTGATTTTTTTGTGACTTTCCAAGTTCTTGAACTTCTGCTGACAGTTTTAGATTTGCTTTAAGTAAAGTGATAATAAGCTACAATAATATTAGTGAATTTGTCTACAAAGAGGACTCAGTCACAGCACATTTGAAATTAAATCTGATATTTTACAAACAAGGCTGGTGTGAAAACACAGGTCACTTAAGACTTGCTTGAAATATCCCATTTAGCTGTGCTGAGAGATCAACTGTGTTTTAAATTATGCTAAAACACTTTGAAAAAAAATAAGCTCTGGATTTAAAAGTTAAATTGCTATGTAAATTACCTTAGTTGCATTTTATTCATGAAAGCTTCAAACCTGTCTTTCTGAGTTCCATGTGCACGTGCTGTCTGTTGTCAATACTCAGTGTACAGGCACTCCTGCCATGGTTTCTGGTTCCTTAGTGCCTGATTGTTAGGAGATGTTGCTAAATAACCAGGTGATGCACCTGCTGAGGTTAAGATGAAAACAGCCAATTGTTTGTATTTCTTCTTCAATGAAATTGTGTTAGATGGTTAGCAGTGAGGCAATAAAATTATTAGTCATAAATCCATCCCACTCTCAGATCACTGGTACCTGTACATGGAGTGATGTGACAAGTGTCCATCCTGTGCAGATTTCCAGGCATCCTTTCCTTTGGAGTGGGACTTGGGTGTTCACTGGAGCATTTGTTTTGGTAGGGGTTTTTTTTGCTGTAAAACATGCAGGTGCTTTGAGCAGGATTTTAGGGATAGCCAAAAGCTTTTCCACAGTGCCAACTGGCTCCTCCTCCCTCCACGTATGTCCTTCAGCCTCAGAGACCAGCTTTACCCTGGGAGAGGGTTTTTCCAGAGTTTTTCTCCCTGTTACACCACTGAGAAGATTCACTGGCTGAGTGAAGACATGGGCTGTTTTTCTGCAGCCCTGTCCTCAGAAGCCACTGTCTCTGTAGGCTCATGAAGATCAGCAGCTTTCAGAAAGAGCCTGGCATCTTTTTCTCTTAAAAGGCTGGCACAGATGAGCTAAGAAAGCTGCTGCTTTAGCTTCCATAATAATACCAGAAAGAATCTGCTCCTTGAGTTAGGAACACATGAAACAAAATTGCACCAAATATCAGAAGAGGTTTGGAGGCATCTGGTTTCCCTCTGCACATCTGGCCTGTGTGGAACCCACCTGTACAATGCTCAGGCCTGGGGTGAGCAGTCATCAGGTTTTCACTAGGGGAAAAAATAAAGAAGGTTTGATGGTAAAGTTATTGGTACCTAGCAGGAAGGTGGTTCAGGCAGAAGTGGGTTTACAGTGCAGATGGGGAAATGGAGGTGTTGGCTTTCATCTGAAAAAATGATTAGTCTTGAAGTGAAAATGTTGATTGGGTATTTTAATGGGTGGTTCCTCTCGTGCCAAACAAACTGAAGAGTTCCTTCTCTCTTCGAGTTGCCATTGTGTGATTCAGAAGTGGTGGTTTGATTTTTTTCTTTTTTTTTTTTCTCTAAATGGTGTCTCCTAATAAAAGAATTTTATCCAAAGTGCTTTAACATATCCACTTGGTTAAAAACCAATCAAAGGAATCCAACAGCTTCAAGGTCACCACCATTTGCTTTTACTTGCTGTTGTAGGAGAACAGAGATGAGCTTTCACCCCCCTTCTTTTCCCAAAGTGGGCAAGGGTGCCAGCTTCAGGGGCTCTGGATGCCCTTAACTGTAGTGTTCTTAACTGTAGAGATGCCACTACAGCTTTTGAGACTTTCTAGCACACTGCTGTCTTCCACTTTCTTCCATTCTTAAAGCATTCAATTCTTCATGGTCTTACTTTTTTTTTCCCTTTTTGAGTGCACAATTAAATTGTTAAGTGCCAGAAAAGCAGAATGAGACTTCAATCAAGAGGTCAAGGACCCAAACCTGGAGAGTTTGCCAGATAACTGTATCTGTGCTATTCAGAGAGACACAGCCAGTCGTTGCTGTTTGGAAGTGTGTGTGTGTGTGTGTGTGTTAGCAGGAGGAGAAAAAGGAAGGTTAAGGTATGTGTGAAGTAAACACAAGCTGCTATAAAGCAGTTCAAGTAGTGTTGATTCATCAACCATACGAGTGGGAGAGAAAACAAAGAGTCTATGGCAGGTACAGTGGTGCACAGAGAATAAACAGCCACACAACTTCAGGGCAGGAATCCCAGCCCTCTGGGAACACGAAGACTTCTGCACTTCTTTGGGTGGTTTCAATTCTTGGTTTCTTTTCTGGAGCCAGTTATTCCTACAGGACATCTCAGTTAGTGTGTAAAATCAGGGACTTGAGTTACATGCTTCAGATGTGCTTCAGTCATCACATACTCCTTTAGCAAGAATTAAAAAAAAAACAACAAAAAAACCCCCCAAGTTTTCCATGGAGGTGGATGGATGATGCAGTGATTCATTTTTCTGGTTATAATCTGGGTACATTGGCTAAATCTATAATTTAGGGACCCTGGGCCCAGCACCCATGCCCATTTGTGAGTCTAGAGCTGGTTATTAGAAAGTAAAAGCCAAAAACCAATTCACATGAGCTGTGGTAAGGCAAAAATGGAAGGGGCTTCAAAATAACTTTATTGACATTGCAAACTAAATGCAGCCTACAGTGTTAAATGTGTTTCCTATTATCTGCTAATGTCTGTTTTAATAAAACAGTGGGAACTAAATGGTTGCTTCTTAATCAAAACCATGATTTCCTAAACATAAGCTATATGATTCTGTTACAAATTGCCACATATAGATCTCCTAGGTCAAACTTTTTTTCCTTTCTCATAGAAATAAATAAACAGTAAAATAATTATGCACTCTGGAAGATCAAAGTAATTACAGCTGAAGCCAGGCAAAAAAGGAAGAAGTTCTCTGGGAAAAAAAAATACAACAAAACAAAAGCATCAAGTTGCTGAGTGTATGGTTAATGTAAAAATAAATACAAGAAAATGAACAATCAATAGCTCGGTATCATTAGCAACAGATGTCAAAGCTGTACACAAATGGAATTGTATCAAATCAAGTAAACATTCTCCCTGTGGATTCTGTTGAACTCACCCAAAAGACAGCTCAAGTATTCATGCTTGTCATTTCAGAAAGGTTTTCAGCTCAGTCCAGCTCAGCACAGGAACCTTACATTGGTCTGGAGGTGATGTTAGACTAAAATTCTGCCACCTGTTTCTCACAGGCTGTCCCCTCTTTCCAGTCTTCTTGGGATAAATGTATATATTTGAAGGAGAGCTTGTATTAACAGAGGTCTAATGGAAAATGTACATTAGTTGGGCAACAAATAGCTCACAGTTCTCCTGTGAACTGTCTCTTCTTCTCCTGGCCATCTATAATCAGGGGGGTAATTACCCATCTACTCTGTGTTGTCATTTTATTCAGAATATGCACCATGAATGAATATCAGTAACTACTAATTTATTAATATTTTAAATGTAATATTACTCTGTGAAACAATTTTTTAAAACATTTTTTATTTACTTTTTAAGTTTTCCCCTTTTTGAGGGATGTGACATTTCAGGACAGAGCTGTGCATACATGATGGGCCTTAAGTGTGTTTAAACCTTCTGGAATGAAGAATCAGTTTCTCCTTTTTAACAGAGGTTGCACATTAATTGATGACAACTGTACAGCAATGGCTTAGCCCAGTGGTTCTCAAACTGTCCTTCCCCTGCCCAGTCCCATGGGGTTATTCCTCTCAATCTGAGAATTGCTCATCTGGGAATTGCTCATCTCTGGATGCTGAACTTGCTGAAGCTGGGAGAAGGTGCTCAACGTGGCTGAAATTCAGGATTTGAATATTTGTTGAAAAGGCCTGTGTTGCTTCTTAATATGATTAACAAATAGATACACAAATAAAAATAGCTTTTAAGTAACTGTATGCAGATATATATATACATACACATTACTATCTCCATCTAAACTCTCTCTCCAAGTATATGGAGAGATGTATTTCATGTCTGTCAAGGGATGAAATTTAGACCAATTACCTACTGCTTGCCCAATGTTTTGGGCTCCTAGCATTTAGAATATTTTTTAGCTATATTTTACTCTCAAGTGTCATGCTTGCTATTTTTTTCAGGAGGACTATCACTGTATCAAAGCTTTTTCACAACTGAAACTCTTAACTGGTGTGATTTTTATTTTTTTTTCTTTTTGCCTGATGGCACAACTTAGCTCAGTGGGAGGAAGTTAGGAAGGCAGAGGGGAGAAGTAAATACATTGTGAACTTAAAAAGGAAAAGATGTATTTTCTTGGTGTATTAAGAACATTTCATCTTAGCTCTTGCCATCAGTGGCTGTCAAAATAAAGCTATACAAAAGAAAGCAATTTCTTTTTTTTTTTTTTCTTATAATGTGTTCTAGAGGCTGCT
This sequence comes from Heliangelus exortis, assembly GCF_036169615.1. Classification (NCBI taxonomy): domain Eukaryota; kingdom Metazoa; phylum Chordata; class Aves; order Apodiformes; family Trochilidae; genus Heliangelus; species Heliangelus exortis. The sequence goes on along the minus strand of NC_092427.1, from coordinate 37,513,009 downwards.
GTAGGTCGAGAGAAGTTAGAACCAGGGCTGAGGAGAGATCCCAGCTTGCAGGAACCTGGGACTGCAGCACTGTGCCTGTGGGACTCAGGGGGAGACTGTTCTGCTGGGCTTTCAGCAATGCTTTTGAGCTGTTCCTTTGGAAACCTCGTGGACAGCTACACCAGATCTTTCCCAAACAGTGGTTTTGACTTTGTAAAATACCCTCTCTATTGATATATACATGTGTGTGTCTCTCTGTAAACAGGGGGCTGTATATGTATGGATGTGTATATGTGCATATATAGGTCTTGACCTTTTGTCTTTTCAACTACCAGATCGAGGCAGAAATGTTAAGTTTTTTAGGAGATAATTTCATGTCTTGTTTGTTATGGTAGTTGTGGCTCTGGCACTAAATCAGTTAGGGTCATTCAGGTCAGCTCTGTGGCTCTTGACATTACTGTAATTTTTCCTTTACTTACTTTTGCACTCCTGACCATGTGTTTACTTCCCTAAAAATAGGACTTTCCTCACTTTCTTAAGGAAGAAGGAAAGAAAATAACATCATTGGCAAGCAAGATTTCAGCATGTAAATGACATACATGACCTGAAGGTCACCAGGGACTCAGAAGCATCCTCTTAGCATGAGGAGAGAGCTCCTTGGCTTTGCAGTGGCTGGGAGGAAGAAGTGGCATCTCTCTTGAAATAGAAGTTTAAGTTGTCAAGATTCATCAGGAGTTACAGACCCCTTAACTGCTGTTTTCTACACCCACATTATCATTTTGTATCTCAGTGCTGTCCCTGATGTGAAGTGCCAGGCTGGGGAGTTTGGGCATGTGTATTGTTAGGAAACAATTCACCCACTGCTGTGGCCCTCTTGGCTCTTCCTCTCTGCGAGCAGAATTAAAGCAGACTTTTCCAGGAGGGAGGTTTGTATGGAGAAAAAGTGGATGTCTGAATTGCAGCTCTGCAGATTGTCTTTGGGCTGCTTTGGAGGGGTGGCTCTGAGCAGCAGCTGTCCTGTGGCAGAAGGGGCCATGCTGCCATCTCAGCCTGTGGCTGTACTGCAAAGCCTGGAAACAATTCCTGGAAACCCTCGAGCCACTTCTGCCTTCTCCCTGCCTTGCAGGGACTTTGTACCTTTTTTAATTGAGAGATCCTGACCAAAGCTGTTCAAATAACCTTACTCAGCTTGATGGTTTGAGAACATCAGGAGTTCCAAGTAGAGTGCTTTTCTCAGTGAGGCCCAGTTGTGCAGTGAGGCTGGGACTTTGCTGAATTATTAGTCATTTTCTAGTCAGGAAGCACTTTTTGTTTCTAGTCTACAGAATCTCAAAATGAATTTTCTACCATATTAGAAGTATTTGTGCGTGCTGCCTAACAACGTGTTAGCTCAGAAGGAAAGGGACTTTTAGGTCAGCATTAGTGGAGATGAGATTGGAAAGGGAGGAAAACCTGAAGGTTAGATATAGGCACAAACTTTTGTGGTGTGAAAGCTGCAATGTGGCTGGCTGTGGCTATGTGGATTTCATGAAACACATTGTTCTGACAGCAGAGCTGAATTCTGCTCACTGGAAGTATCTGAGGAGTTCATATGTCTGCCTTAATGATGTTTGTGTTCTGTCTCCTTCCTTTCACTGTCTCTGGTGTGATGAGTCAGGAGGAGATGCACATGTATCTCCTGGAAGGATTGCACAATGGACTGGGTATTCTGGGAGGTTTGCACCTCCCTCTCGAGGTGCCCACGGAAGGTTAGGACTTAAATAGCAGGACAGACTTCTGTCACAGTGGTTTGACAGGAAGGCAGCTATTTTTATATCAGATGAGACCACTGGTCCATCTAAACCAGTCTCTGTGTTCCTGTCAGACAGTTGTGAGTAATATTTGCCCTGCTTCTCCGTTTCCATTTCACCTGACCAGTGTTCCTGTGTTGCACCACGGGCTCACTGATGCACCTTCAACGTCGTTCTCTTCCCTGGCAGGTGAATTTGGCATGTCCTGTCTGCAGAGGGTGTGAAGGTGCTGTGAAAAACTGACTTCATACTTCTGTGTGCCCTCTTGAACCTGTACAATAGCCCAAAAATACTCTTCAGATCATGGCTTAAATTCTTCTCTTCTGACCAGCATCTTCAGAAGCAATGCAGTCCATCAGGAGAATATGACTTTTAGTATGTTTAAGCACAACAGGGATGTTAGCAGCTCTGTGTCCCGAGGGATGCCTTGGATCTAATCTCTAGATCTAATCCAAGGGAGGGAGAAGGTCAGCTGTGGTGAGAGTCAGCAGTGTCAGGAGCCTCTGCTCAGTTCACCTGAAACAGAAGCTGGTCAAAGGCCAGAACTTTTAATGATAGTTCTACTAAATACAAAAATAGTGCCTTGTGCTTTGGTGGGAACTGAAGGGTTTGCAGCAGAAGGAAGAACAGACAATGGCCTTTTCCTGTCTGGTTTCCATTAGGCTTGGATAAAGGCCTTTGCTACCCACCGCCAGCAGCCAAACCAGTTCTGGATGTGCTCTAAAGCTATTTTGAGGTTCTTTGCTCTCCTGCAGGAGCAGAGGAAGGGAAAGGTTTTAAAAGTTGTAACTTTTGATCGAGTCTGCCCTGCGTTGGATCTGCTTTTTATCCATCCCTGAGTGCAGGAACAGAGGCCCAGGCAGAGGTCAGGCAGGGATTGGAGTCAGTGAAGGCTTTGGGGAAAGGTGGAGGTTAGATGTTGAAAAAAATGAGACTCCTCAGGCCAGCCCTTTGCACTGAAGTGGCTAAATGGTCTGTGATTAAAAGAAGTAAGTCCCTTCCCTAACTCCAGATGAAAAGATACAGTAGTACCACTTTAGAAGCACTCCTCATGCTCTGGAGTGGTTCTGCTCTTCACAAAGTGGCAATCCATCCCGTTGTAGCTGAAGCAGAGGGCAGCCCCCAGGTGCTGTGTCTGTGAGGCAGAGGCTGGTACTCATCCCCAGGCACAGCTCCAAAGTTCAAGTCCTGCTCCAGTGAGCAGGATGGTGCTAAGCCAGGAGAAACTGTGGGAACCTTTCCATCTCCAGCTGAGCTCGGGGCACCCTACGGCTCACAGAGCTCTCCCTGCCTGGCCATGAGCACCGCTGGTGACGTCCTTCCTGATCACCAGGTTTTAAATAATAAATGAGACAAAGAAGCAAACTCTGAAGCACTGGAGAAGAGCCCTGGGTGGTGACATCCTGCCACAATTGAAGCGTGGCAATTCTGCTGGCTAGTAACTTATTACAAAACGTTTCTTTACCAACCCCTTCCTACTCTGGGGCAAAGTGCCCGTGCGCCCGCGGGACCGAAGACTCACTGGGGCATGGGTGCTGTGGCTCCTCTGTGTGCTCTGGGAGACTTGGTGGGCTCTTGCTCTCCCTGCCCCGTCCGTTATTGTGCACAGGAATTTGGTTTCCAGTTCTGTCAGTCAGCTCAGTACTGCTCACAAGCCCTAAATGCCCCACGGGCTGTTTGTCAGAATGTTCCTATTAACAACTCAGTAAAAAAAGGGTGAGGGGAAGGGAAGGTGGAGAAAGAAATCTTATTTTAAATCTTTTCGAGCTGGTTTTCTTTCGAATGGAAAGTTGCATGTGGACCACCCCAAGCTATTGTGCTGGGGACTTGCTTCAGCTGTGCTGGGCTGCAGAAGGCAGATCTGGGTAGAGGTTAAGAGCATGGCAGAGGGGAAGGGGGCACTGGATTGCTTTTGGGCTGCATCCGGCAAGTTTCTAACTCAGTGTGGAGCTGCAGTGCATTGGCACACGTGGTAGTCATTATGAGGAGAGAAAGGAACACTGAAATACAACCGTTTGCTGCCCTCATTCTGGGGACTCTCTTGGTTTCTGACTGCCTTGTAGAGGTAGTGGCATGTTGTCTGGGGGACAGGGAAAGGAGGCTGGAGTGCTCTGAGAGCTGCTTGCTGAGCTGGGCTTGGTGTCCCAACACCTTGAGGCTGCCTACCTGCTCTGTTGCTTCAGCAGGGTGGCTGCCTCTGAAAGGTGGCAGGATTTTTGTCCTTGGTTTAAAAGAGCTCTTCAAGCAGAGCTGCAGGGAGAAAAGGGAAACACTGCCATGTCTTTTGCAGTGGTCACAACACAGATGGAGGTGGGAAACAGTCTCCTGGACCAGCTTTTGTTTAACTAGCACAGGCACTGCAAGGCAAGGAAATTTTTCAGCCAAGTGCTTGAACACAGCACATGTCCATGGAGCCCTTCCCTTCCTACACTAAGGTCCTGCTGCTGTCCTCACTGCTTTGTGTTCCAGTGTATTCAGATCCCAGCCAGTTCCTACAGGCCTGCAAGAGCTGTGAATGCCTCCCCAGTTTGAGTGGAGCAACAGCAAAAAGGGAAGGAGGAGGGAAAGACTGTGATGTGGCAGGAACTGAAACGTGGAGGATGCAAAACCCTCTCTCAAGAAGACCTGCTGCAGAATATTGATGTCACAGCATCTCTGTGCCTCCTTTTTGTCTCAGAGCAGTGCAGAGAAGCTGGCCCATCTCCCAGGGCAGTGCCAGGCTCCATCTCAGGCTTGTCTCAGGCTTGCTCCAGTCCAGCCCCACAGAACCCTACCAGTCCATAGTTACCAAAGAACAACAGGGAACCTGATACAGGGCAACGTGTTAGAGAAGGAGAGAGTCTTGAGGGGTTGAGTAATGCACATTTTTTCCATCCAGTGTAACTGTTAATGGTAACCTTTTATTATTGAAGTGGTTGGAGTGAGTAGAAGCTGGTTTGTATATGCAGGGCTGTATGGCCTAATGGGATCTGAAAGGAAACATCAGAAGGGAAAAAAGCACCTATGGATGCACCTCAGGTGATGTCTCTGTGTAATTGTAATTCCAAGTAGCACTGCAGAGATTAACAGCCTGACAGCCTTTTAATCTTAAACTTTATTTTTATAGGGGTTTATAGCTTGGCACTGAAGTCAGGAGTGGGTGGAAACTTGGGAAATGTGGTTCAGCCCAGAAAATGAATGTTATTTATATTTATTTCTCACCAAGTTTTCAAAAACACTTGGTTACTGTTTTTGTATTCTAACAAGTAGTAATTTGTTGGTTTCAGTGACTTGTTCTCTGTGTATTTCTTAAACTACAAAATAGTTCAGAACTTCCTTCAACTCTTCTGAAAGTCCTAGTGGAAGGACTCTAGATTTCCTGGGGTCTAAATGAAGGCTGAGTGCATTTGGTAGCTGAAATAGACAGCACAAATAAACCCTTCATTAGAAAATCAGTTGGGTTGAAACACTGGCTTTTGAATAAAAATGTAATTTTCTTAGAAATGCTAAATTTTTATTTTTAAGATGTGTTTCTTAAGCAATTATTTTACTGAAGCTTAAAGATTTTTGTGTATTTTTTCCTTAAAGAATGGGAAGACTGAGTCAGAACTTTTTACAGGAAAATCTTGGGTACAAATTCACATAGTTGTAAAACTCAGTACTTGTGATGTTCCAGAATGACAGCTCTAAAGATAGGAACTGTGTGTGTTTGTGTGTGTTCAGGCCATGGCTCCTGCCCCAGTGAGAATTCAAGGCTCTCTGGCTGAGCTCAGCTCTGGAGGGTGAAAAGAGCTGTCTTGCTATTGAGAAGGAAACAGGGAAAGTCATCAGGAAGCTGTCATCCTGAGTGTCAGCTGTGTAAAGCTTCAAAGCTTCAGATAAAAGTTTTTAAAAAGGAGTTCAAAGCCTTGTACAGTTGTTCATCACTGCACGAGTGATAACAGTATTATGGCATTTATGAAATAAATCCTATCTTGTCACTTGCTGAGAGCAACCCAAGAAGGAGGTGGTGGTTTCCTACTTGTGTGATGTGTGTCTCTGAGCACTTGGATACCAGCTCAGTATATAAATGCCTGTCCAATTGCAGGTTGGAATCTGCAACCCACTGTAAACTGACTTATGATTCCTTTAAATTTTCTAAATAGATTTATGTGCTACTTTTTGAGGAAATTTAGGTTTCTAATATGTGCTTTTAGTTTTGCTCTTATACACAAAAATGTTGCTGGCAGAGGAGTTTCTAAAGGGACAGCACGTATGGGTATATGGAATGACTGCACATGCATTTAGGGTACAGTGTTGAATTTTTGCAGCACAGTGTCCCTCAGGCATCACAGGAGTTTGTTGTGCTAAACAAAAGGGTTTTTTAAGAGAGTGAAGTCACTTTTTTTGAAGTGGGCATTCGAGCAGAGCTGCTTCAAGGTTTCTGGACAGAGTCCCAGCAGTGAGGCTTTGTGTATTTCCTCATGTGTGACCTGCCTGGTTCTGTAGCTTGCTTTCCCACAAGCAGGGTGAGTGGACAGTGCCAGATAAGACACCAGGTAACTTCATCCACTCTCAACACAAGGCAGAGTTTGTGTCAGGGAAGATAAGATCTGCAGAGTTTGTCATGAGAAGCTGTTCCATAGCTGCCCAGGGAGCAGCTTGGTTTCCATTGGGCTTGTGTGAGTGGATGCTCATTTTGGTTTCTTGCCTTCACCTGGACACCGGTGGTTCTGAAACATCAACTCCTTTTAAAAGTTATTCAGTGTGCTGTGATGGGTTCAGAAGTCAGGGACAGCATGGGTAGGAATGTCCAAGCTTGTTTCTCTAGGAAACAAAGTTGGAGAGGATATCTGCTACCAGTTTGATAAGGAGGCTTTCTGAGCCTGGGAAATCCAATAGAATTTTAATTGTTGTTGTTGTTGCTTTTACTTTGTGCTGCTTTTGCATGTGTTCTTGTGAAGCTTTTATGCAAGTCCAGACTTGGAAGCTGCTGTGCACAGCCACCTGCAGTAACCCTGCTCTAGCAGTCCTCTCCTAAGTGCCTACTTGAAATGACAGCAAAATAATTTTTCTCTTTTAACAGTGGAACGAGTGGAAAGAGAAAACCTTTCAGACTATTGTGTTCTTGGTCAACGTCCCATGCATTTACCAAATATCAACCAGCTGGCAACCTTGGGAAAAACTAATGACCAGTCTCCTCATGGCCAAATCCACCACAGTACTCCGATCAGGAACCAAGTGCCAACCATGCAGACCATGATCAACCCCGGGCTCCTGTCTCCTCAGCTGAGCCCACAGCTGGTGAGGCAGCAGATAGCAATGGCCCATCTGATAAACCAGCAGATTGCTGTCAGCAGGCTACTGGCTCACCAGCACCCACAGGCTATCAACCAGCAGTTCTTGAACCATCCACCCATCCCCAGAGCTGTCAAGCCAGAGCCATCCAATTCCTCGGTGGAAGTGTCTCCAGATATTTACCAGCAAGTCAGAGATGAGCTGAAGAGAGCCAGTGTGTCTCAAGCTGTGTTTGCAAGAGTAGCGTTCAACCGCACACAGGTACTGATTTCTCTTCTCTAACAAGAAGTGCTGAGGGGCAGAGCTGAGCTCTGGGGGGGCTGTGTGGTCCTGCTGGGTCATGGCAAGAGGTCTGCAATAGGAACGGGTCAGACCATCCTCTGTTTTTTTCCCCGGTCCCTCTGTGAGGATGGAACAGGACTGTGTCTTCCTGGAACAGCTGTTGGTTTGTCTCTGGTCCCTGTGCAGTTACCTGAGCTTGGTTTCTAGCAGCAGTAGATCTTGTTTGCTTTCACACACCTGACACAAGTCTTGTCCCTCACCTAGTGAAATGCAGCTGTTGAAATGAGTGCCTGGTAGTGTCAGTGCCTGGCACCTGGAGTACCCAGGTGCTCAGGAGGACAAGCCATGCCAGTGATCCTGCTGCCAGGTACCATTCCAGGCACTGGGAGTGGGATCTCTCACTTGGGGTACTCTGTAAGAAGGCTAAAGAAATGGAAAGTGGCTTCATATTTATTATTGGTACAAATTTCTGCTGTGCAGTCAGAGCTGGTCTTTGAGGTGAGCTTTACCTGTGAGAGGAGGCAAGGGCCACATGTGTGTGTCTCCTGGAGCTCTGTCCCTTGTCCCATACAGTGCCTTTGTCTGTTCTCCTGGGTTAATGATTTTCTTTGGCACTGCCATTTTGGAAATGCCATGTTATGAGGGAACTAATTAAAGTATGGAGCACATTTTTATTACTTCCCTTCTTCCATTAAATTCATAAGATGTCTGCACTCAGAAAAAAACATTCACTTTCAATCAACATGACTTTGAGTTCTGGGGTTAGCCTTGAGGATATCAAATGAAAACTACATAGGAACGTATGAGTATTTCCTCTTTAAAATGCTGCTTTTAATTTGGAAAAGCTTTTCAGCCCTCTGGGATCATAACCCATGTATATAAAGCCTGGTATAATCAAGGTAGATGGTATTGACAGAATGACATATTCTGCACTTGAGTGAGAGGTCAGCACTCAGGTTGCTGCTGGTGAGGGTTTTGCCAGTGTCCCTGAGCATGGAGCTCTGCTTTGGTTCCAGCCCCACCAGACAGCATTCCCTGGGTGAGCTGGGACAGCAGGTCTGGAACCAGCCAGACTGGGCTCACTCAGCAGGAGCAATGTCATGAAGCAGGCATGCCAAGGGAATGGCCTTTGAGAAGGTGCCAAGCACCTTTCCTGGGCAGGACTGCACCTCTGATACTCTGTCCCTGACCAGTTTGCATTTGGGGTCAGGATATAAAGCAGGGGCTGTGGTTCAGGGTACTGGTTTCACTGGTTTTGTCAATCCTGCTGTCCTTCTCCTGGCATTTATCTCAGGGTGCACTGACTTCTCTAGCTTTTCTTTAAAAAACAATCTTCCCCATGCTGATCACTTCATTACCAGATATCAGACACATAATTTTATATAAAAGGAAAGAAATTACCTACTTCTTAGCCCCCTTTTGTAAGGAATATGATGGCCCATTCAGTCCATGACACTTAACTCCAGAACAAGCAAGTCTTAAAACATCCATGAAAGGTTTGCATGAAAGGCTCCTGCATCCATGAAAGGCTCCTGCAGGGCCTTCACATAGAAGACCAGCAGACCTTACAGAAGCATCATATCCCTAGAAGCCACCACCATAGCAAAAGAGTGTGGGAACATATTTACACTTCCCTGTGCTCAGCTTTTAATTCCAGCTGAAATCAATCTCCTCTGGTGTCAGAGACTCAGTACCTGACATCAGGGCTATGAAGAGGGCAGTCAGCCTTGTGCTGTGCAGGAGGTGTGGGATGTTCCCACACATCCATGCTGGAGAAGCAAACTCTGTAAGAGGCATTTGGAGCAGAAGTTCAAGTCTGCTCTCACCACCTTGCATTCTCCCTTCTGCTTCCCAGGATGCTCTCTGTGGGAGATGGAGCCATGCAGGTTTCTCTCTGGAAGATGTTTGGGTTGTTGCATGGTGCAGGAAGTGCCAGCCTTAGAAACTGGAGGTCTGTTGTTTCTGGTGGTGGTACCAAGCAGTGATGCTGTGTGCCAGCAAGCTAATAATTGGATTAATCACTGCTTAATCTGGGCCACTGCTTAATCTTTCTTCCTGGTAGCTCTGTGGTGCACATTAGCCTATAATTAAGTATAGCTTCATGAAATATGTACTGTGAGGCTTGTTTAATAGATAAACTATTCTCTAATTTATTTTAAAGTCCAATGACCTACATACTCAATGCTGAAAAGCCCCTTCTTACTAACATTATTTCTCCCCTGAGACCTTCCATCTGAGCTAATCTGTTAAATGAAGTAGAGGAAGCTTTGATCCAAACTAGGCTAAACCCATGGAACAAATGTCTGACACGTGTCTGAGTGTGGCAAGTGTGGACATGAGAAAGGGCAGAAGAAGTATAGTTCTATGCTTTGTCAAACTCCCAAATCTTCCTCTTAGAGCTGGAAATACGTGGGGCTGTGTGACAAGCCCTGTGCCTTTCCTGGGACACAGGGCTCTCACCAAGAACCAGCCACCAGGCAGCTTCCTCCTTTCTGTGCAGGCAGGAAAGCTCCATGGGGTCTTTGGCTAGGAGCTGTGTTAGCCATGAAGAGGGTTTCTTTCAAGCAGAAAATTGCAAAGTAAACATCTTAAGCTTTATTTGAAACTGGGTATGAAATACCCCAAAAGTGTGTGTGACTGATTTTTAGTAAATGCCTTGGGCCAACCTCTGTGCCTTCTTTTTATTTTCTCTTCAGAGAGGCAATGCCACAATTTTAGTTCCCCCTGCTGTAAAACCTAAATGCTTATTCATTCAGCAAACAGGACAGGTAAAAGAGAGTTCTCAGACCCACAAAGACAATATAGTTATTGAAGGTAGTTTTAATGACACCATTTCCAAAGAGTAGGAAATTCCTGCACAACCTTATAAACATTAAAATGCTCGTGCACACTGTGATGTTTGTCTAAGCCTAAGGCTGTTGCCTACAACCTGCTCAGAGATTATAAAAAGGATGTGTGTTGGAAAAACACCCTCTTAGGCTTGATGTAGCCTTCCTTTCTCTGGTGCCTGCCAGCAGCACTGCAGGTTTTAACTCCAGGCATGGTCCCTTCTTGTGGGCTGTTCAAACCCCTCCAGAAGGGTGTGCAGCCCAAGGAGTGGAGCCAGGGCTGTTCTGCCCCATTCCAGGAGCCCTGTTGAGATGGGTGTGACACAGGCAGAGGTGACAACATGCAAGGGGGGGTTGTATCCCTGGCCCTATGTTTAGCACCATTTCCCTCCTTCCAAGAGAGCCAGGGAGCCCACTGGGTGCTACAGGGCAGGATGGATCAAGGGAGCTGAGGCAGTTTGCAGTAGTGCTTGGGCAGGAGGCTCAGTTTCTTGCTCATGTAACTGTGTATTTGGTGCTCAGATTCTTCATGGCCAGGGTGGTGGCTGTGCCTTCCTTTTGCAGCTCTGTAACCTCCAGTTTGGAAATCTTCAGGCTCCCTGCCTTGAGCGTGGTGTTTGCTGGAGTAATTTGTTTGTTGCCTTTCTTCAAACTGTTCAGTGATCGAATAGGTCACTAATGGAAAGCAAGGCATCCCTGCCTGGGGCTGGAAAAACTTCCTGCAAGAGGGTGAGTGGTTTAGAATGGAAGGCAGAGAGCTGTGTGACCTCCATCAAACACTTGAGAGTTACATGGTCATACCCAAGAGCTTGATTTTAAAATGGAGAGCATCTTCCTGAAGGGTTTTTACACACAGCCAGGCTGTAAGCTGGACTTGCTATTGGTAGAAGCTTTGCTTTCTGTAAGACTTCAGCACTTCTTGATTGTATAAATCCATTCAATCTTGAGAAAAACAAAACAAAAAAACACCACTAACAAAGAAACAAAGACAAAGGAAAAAGTCTGATTCATACCACAAATCCACAGGAGGAGTGAAACTGTACTGTCAGAGGCAGAGCACCTGGCACTTGGAATTGCCCTGTGTGCATTTGTAAAGCTCTGAAAAGGGCAGAGTGCAGGAAGCATGCACCTTCTTTCAATCAGAGTGACTTCCATCTGTGGGCCACCTAAACCAGGGGAGGTGACTAGCGGCCTCAGATGGCATGAGCACCTTCCAGGTGGGCCAGCAGAGCTACTGGGAGATGGGAGGCAGGACAAGGGGGCTGCTGGCCAAAGCTGCTACCAAGAGGTGAATACACACATGGACTTTGGCCATCTTCAGGGCAGAGTCCTTGTGCTGTCTCCTTTTTGCAGGGTCTCCTGCTGCAGCATTGGAGTTGCAGCCAAAGATCTGTAAGAACCAAAACTTACTTACCATGGGCTGCAGTGTACTGAGAAACAGGCATGTGGGGATGGGCACAGAGCTGAGAGGTCACTTTGAAAGCAAATGTACAAAAATCCTCTCTCTAAATTACCTTCTCCTTTTCTGGGAAGTTTTCTAGCAGATCTGGAGGTGCTGAAGTGATTTGTGCTCTTCAAATTCCTAGCTGGAAAAGAAGTCATTTGAATCCTGCTTTGCAGAAGGAAAATGAGTGGGCTGGAGGAGTTGCAGTCAGGATGGTTGGTCAGCCTGTGTGGAAGAGTCCAGGCAGAGTGAATGAGTGTTTCTGGGTTTTATTTATTTATCTATTTATTTTTAATTTCTTTTTGCCAATGTTTTTACATAGTAGCCAAAACCAGTAAAATGTTTGGGTGAGTGGCCAGTGCTTGTTTCACTGAACAGCCTCAGAAACTGGAAATATCTGTGAACTCTGAGGCTTTTTGAATGGAACAGTTGTGGTGCCAGATGCAAAAGAGAGGTGGGTAAGGATACCAGGCACGTTCAGCCTGCTTGTGAGCCTCTTCCCAAAGAGCACTGCTCCCTGCCTCCAGCTTTAGCCTGGGAACAGCTGTGCCTTTCCAACCTGCAGCTGGGCTCCTACCCGGGGAGCTGGGGTGTGAAAGGATAGGATGGATCTCTTTGGATGGAACAGGTAACAGCACAAGGAGGAGGAAACTCCTTCAGCCTCAGATGCAGTGAAATGAATGATGAAATCAACTCCAATGATCCAGCTGGTTGGAGGGCTTGGGTCACATCCTGGCTGCAGGAGGGGGTTGAGGTGTAGGGAAGCACAGGATCAGTGCTGGATGGTGGCCCAGCTTCTGGTGTCACTGTGGGCTCCTGCAAGGAAGAAGGGGGACATAATGCTGCTGCAGCATGAGGGTCTAGAGGGGCTGGGGGCTCTGAGAGCAGTGGCATGGTTGGTGAGGAAGCTCCAAGGAAAGACTTGGGGGCAGGCAGGGAAGGAGGTGGGTGGCGATCCTGATTTATGACTAATTCTGCTTTCTTTGGCAAAATTCCCCCAAACTGAAGTGGCATCAGCAAAGGGTCCTCTAAGAGAGTTCAAGATTAGAAACATGGTTGGTGGCAGTAACTAACTCTTCCACCTCTACTTGCTCGTGAGCCAAACCCTGGTCAGAATTCCCTTTGCAAATCATTTTCCCTTTAACTGGAGTGAGAGGAAGACAAGCAGCTTTAATTCCCTGCCTGGCATCTAGTGAGACAGTCATGCTGCATTCATTGCTAGGGTGTCTGCCTCATTGTGCACAGACTTTCAATTAGCAAGGGTTCTGGTTTTGGTTTGGGGGGGGATTTTTTGTTGTTTTTTTTCCCCATAGAAAACTCTCTCTCATTGCATGAAACCCTTTCATGCTGCCCTGCTTGTTTTATTCTTGTGTGTAATGTGGCACAAGCAGCATTCTGTTGTACTCACAGGAAAGAGGGCAGTCTGTAAGGGAAGTGCTTAATTTAATAAATTGCAGATTTTTGGTACATGGGATATTTGTTCCAACAGTGGGTTTTGCACTGCCCAAAATTTCAGTTTCAATTAACTTAATTGTATTCAATAGGCTGAATGAAAAGATCTTAAGTAGCATGTGAGTCAGGCTTTCAGAATGTGTGCTGGGAGGAGGCTGCTGCCTGCTCAGCTGATGCACAGGAGCCCTGAGCCTTGGAAGCAAAGGCACAGAGTGTGCAGGAGCTGTGCATCTTGCTGATTTTCCAGAGTATTTTGGTGTAAAGGCTTGACACACACGTTACCTAAATGGTGGCACTTTGGGGCTGCAGGTGGCCGGGCTTTTCTCTGCCTCCTTTTCCCCCACACAGCTCCACGTGCACACCCTGCCTTCCCTCATAAAAAAAGATGCCGTAATAAAAAAGAGGCTTTATTAAACTAATGCAATAAAGGCATTTTCTGTGAGGATTTAAGCACTTCATTTTTAATAATAAAAATCAAATTGTCATTGTTGAACCCTGTATAAGTTTTATTCAAATCAGCCTCTAAATGCTTTGTGCCTGAGCAGCTCTCTCCTGAGATGTGTGTGTTTTAGCGTTGGTTAAATGAGTTTAAGAGCCAGGCTCATCCTCTGGCTGCAGGCAGTGAATCTAAAGATGGGGAGATTTCTTCTAAATGAGGGGCTGAGGTGCTGCATTTGGCTGCACTGAAGGTGCTGGGAGGCAGCTGGTTCCCCACTCAGAGTCCTGTGAGTTCTGAAGCTCCTGGGAGCTGACTCTTTGGCCCCTCAAGACAGAAGGGGTGGTCAGGGAAAAGGGTGCAAACACAGTTTTGGCCAATGGAAACTGTGAGAGGCTGGATACAAGGGTGCTTGGTTTGGCTAACCACTCAAAAATTTCCACAGATTATCTGAAGCAATTTTTTGCTCAGCAAAATTGGACTGGACACGTTGCCAGGATAAGCATTTCTAAGAGACTTCCAGCACTCCTGCTTCATGTCCTAGCTGGAATTAGGAAGAGATGCAAGGGAAGGGAAACAAAGCAAGGAGTGTTTGAAAATGAGCTTGAGTTGGAAGAAGCCTACAAGCACGTCATATAGAGGTTCTTGTTGAGTGCTGCACACTTAAGAGGCAAAGAGAAGTATGTTTGGAATTGTCAAATGTATCTTTCTCAGCCCAGAAGATGATACTGAGGGTGAGACCTGGAGTAAATGCAGGGAAGCAAAGAGATGTCAGGGTAAAACCTGCCTTGATGTGAGAGAAAGACAGCAGGTGGAGGTGCTTTATTTCCTTGGAGGGTTCTGAGAAGTTGGTGCTTGTGCTGCAGAGCTCCCTGGGCTTTCAGCTGCAAGGAGCAGGTAATTTTAAATGCAAACAGGGATTTTAGGCTGGCAAATCGAGGTGGCTGTTGGATGCTGAAGCTTTGGTGGCAGTGTTGCTAAGTAGGAATGAGCACCTAACCCTGGTTCCCTGAGTGCTGCTTTCCGTGCTGGAAAGAGACCTGGGATGCTGAGAGGAGAGGAGAGGTTTCCATCATTGAGCTTTAAGATTCAGCTGTTGAATTTGGAGAACTTTTCTATGTTTTTAGCCCTGCTTAAAGTCACATCTGTACCTGATGGGAAGCAGGATAGCTTTTCTGCTGAGACTCTCAGTTACAGGTACTGGGCTTAAAGTCCTTGGAGCTTTAAGTACTACAGGAGCAATATTTTTCTAGTATTCCAGCATTTTCTCTGTTGCTTTTGGCAATAGCTGGAGTTTGGAGAGGCACAAATAAACCGAAAAGTATGAAAAAACTGTTTATGCTTTTTTAGGCCTTCATTTATATAATCTCCTTATACAGAACATAGAACCTGAGGTTTAGCATATTAGTTGGGTTTATTTAAGTTTTTGCCTTGGCCAGGGTTTTAATTGTCCAAAGCCTGTTTTGAACCTTTTTAACCTTACTGCCTGCTCTGGTAGAGACATTCCTTAGGTCTGGAGGAGAGAGATGCTCAGCTCTCATCCAGGTCACCAGACCTGACACGTGTGAGGTCCTGGCCAGTGCCTGTCAGCCTCCTGCTGCTTCATGGCCCTCATCTTCCTCTGTCCCCAGGACATCCCTGCCTGGGTTACACTCCAGCATGACCTCCACCCCCACATCCAGCTTGCTTTTGGAAAGCTCTGGTTGCAAAACTGCCCTGCATTTGGGCAGAGTCTGCTGTCCCACTGAGATCTCATTTACACCCTCTCCAGGCTGCAGCCAAAGCACTTTGGGAAGAAGACAGAAAAGCTTCCCTCACCTTCTGTGGGCTTTGGGCAAGCCTCTGTGTTGGCCTGGAAGGCTGGTCAGTTGGTCTTTTGGATGCAGGAGTCAGTTTGGATAACATTTGCTCTACATTTGTACCGTGTTGTCTTTCAGAAGTTCCTTGAAACAATTTTCGTGCCCAGGAGGTTTGGGTTGTTTATCCTGGAAGTCCTGTAGTTAGTAAAATTTAAAAGAAATAAGTTCAACAAGTGGGGTTCACAGAATGAGTGCAAAGCAAACCCCCACGACGGTGACTTTGGCTTGAAGGACCCCATTTCAGCTGGACTGAAAAAACACTGTCAAAATGACTCCTACCTTAACCAGATCTGTCAACTTTTTTATTTTGATTGGGCGTGTGCTCCTTCCTCTACTGTTGGTATTAATTTTTTTTAAGTCAGATATGGATCAAGTGTAAAATTTTTAAAATGGTGCAAGTTTCAGGGGTAAAGCAACCTGTGCCTGCACTGAGTCCCTGTCTTGGGGTGAGCACACCCCTCATTTCTGAGCACAGCCTCTGTCGACATGAAACTTCTCTTCAGCAGCTGGTTTAAAAATGATGCACAGGAATGAGAAAGATACTATCAAGCTCCATGTCCTAAAATGTATCCTGAGAGCTGTTTGGTGCAGAACTTGGCTATTTACAGAATACTTGGCTATTTGGTACAGATTTTGGCTACTTAAAATCAGCTGGAGGCTTCCTGGTCACTGAAGATCTCTTAGGTTTGCAGAGCGGGTTACTCTGCAAACTGCCAATTTTTAATTTATTTTCTTTTAATATGTGAGATGTAAGTAAGTCAGAATGAGCTAATTTAGCCAATGGAATTTTATAGCAAATGTACAAATGCTGTGGGTTTCCCAGCCTCACCCCCTCCAGCAGAAACATAATTTGCAGAAATGAAAACAGTCCCTGGCTGGCTTCAGGGTTTTCTCAAAAATAGAAACAGTGGGGTTCGTCTGGCTGGGCCGGTTTCCTCACCACACACCTGGTGTATATCACTTTAAAAAATACATTATGCCTGATTAAATTACAATTAAATGAAGTCATGATCATTTGTTTTTCTGGAAGGAAGATGTTTTGCATATTGAGAGGCTAATTTCTTGCAGGTGACAAAAGGGCTGACGATATTATTTAATATTGCTTTATTTTTTATAATGTTTCTCCCTGGTTAGTTTGTGTATACTTCAGTAGCTCGGAATTATATCACTGTAAAGGTTATTGCTTCCCAGATCCTTTATTGTATTGTCCTACCCTATCACTCAGCTATCTGCCCACCGTTTTTTGCCTGCAGTGTTTATCTCCAGTTGCAGGAGGACGTGAGGTTTCTCCCTCTGTGTCAGTTTTTGTGTTACCTTGGACCTGATAAATCAGTGTCCAAGCACAGGAGTTGATACCTGGGGCAGTGAGGTCCCTCTGGGTGCTATGGCCAAGCCACTTGGACCTCTAAGCCTCTGATTTACAGAGGGAGTCAATGACTGCACTGGAAAGTAATTGCTGGCATGCTTTCCCAGATGTTTCTGCTCTCCATTTTTGAAATTGAACCATAAATTTAGCCAGGCTAAGATGGGGAGAAAAAGCTGTCTCAGAGGCAGCTCCAATAGCTTCCAGGAACCTTTCTTTCAAGCTAAGCCCATTAATATTTGAAGTTGATCTTTTCTTAAAAAGCAAATAAGTTATGTAGTCTTTAAAAGACCCAGGAAGTGAAGAATTCAGAGAATCTGTGGGACTGATAGTTCGTTTATTTCCTGCATTTGGAGAGTTTTCCCTGCCTTGAAGGGAAAATGGGGACTTAACTTCCAGTCTTGGAAGCTAATTCCAGGCATGGGTTCGGGCTTCCGGAACGTCGGGTTTTTTTGGTTAATCTCCCTCAGCCCAGGAGCCTGGCAAACTTTGGAGAGCTTTTCAAAATGTCTGCAGCTCCTCTGAGGGGTGGTAAACCCCGAGGAGGGAGCCAAGTATGAGCAGGCAGTCGTGTTGAGGTCACAGAGCATACCAGAGGCCAGCCCGGGACTGCACATTCTTCAGACTTTTTCCCAGCGTTGATCTTTTTCACCAGTTGGCTTCTCTCCCCAGTCACATTTCTGACTGGAGGCTTCCACCATGGCTCCATTCCCAGCTCCAGTCCTTCTGGTAACTACTCTGATGATTGCAGGAGGATGCAGTTCTGTCAGAGAGGAGCTGAGAAGGTGGAGATGTCTGCAGCCTACCTGCAGGCTCAGAGCAGAGCCTGTCCTGACCACTCCTGGTGTGACCACTGCTGAAATCAAGCTTGCATCTGTACTGGCATGGGATGTTTAATAGCAGGGAGCAGGTAAAGGCAGGGAGCAGGTAAAGGCAGGGAGCAGGTAAAGGCAGGGAGCAGGTAAAGGCAGGGAGCAGGTAAAGGCAGGGAACAGGTAAAGGCAGGGAACAGGTAAAGGCAGGGAGCAGGTAAAGGCAGGGAGCAGGTAAAGGCAGGGAGCAGGTAAAGGCAGGGAGCAGGTAAAGGCAGGGAGCAGGTAAAGGCAGGGAACAGGTAAAGGCAGGGGGAGCAGGTAAAGGCAGGGAACAGGTAAAGGCAGGGAGCAGGTAAAGGCAGGGGGAGCAGGTAAAGGCAGGGAACAGGTAAAGGCAGGGAGCAGGTAAAGGCAGGGGGAGCAGGTAAAGGCAGGGAGCAGGTAAAGGCAGGGAGCAGGTAAAGGCAGGGAGCAGGTAAAGGCAGGGGGAGCAGGTAAAGGCAGGGAGCAGGTAAAGGCAGGGAGCAGGTAAAGGCAGGGGGAGCAGGTAAAGGCAGGGGGAGCAGGTAAAGGCAGGGGGAGCAGGTAAAGGCAGGGAACAGGTAAAGGCAGGGAGCAGGTAAAGGCAGGGGGAGCAGGTAAAGGCAGGGGGAGCAGGTAAAGGCAGGGAACAGGTAAAGGCAGGGAGCAGGTAAAGGCAGGGAGCAGGTAAAGGCAGGGGGAGCAGGTAAAGGCAGGGGGAGCAGGTAAAGGCAGGGAGCAGGTAAAGGCAGGGAACAGGTAAAGGCAGGTGTTTGCTGGGCTTGTGAGGAAAGCTTGGTAAATAAGATCAACCTACTGAAAATGTTGGCATTTGGTTAGCTGGCTGACTGCAGGGGCAGTGTGATTGCAAAGGTTTTGGAGGAGTCTCTGATAGGAAGGTAGTAAACTGAGTAAATGTTGCAGGGTTTTGACTGGGGTGGTGTTTTCTAGCAACATTTTTCTTGCTGGAAAGGAGGGAGCCTTGGCTGTACTGTGAGGGAATTTGCCTGGGTGGTGGCTGTAAAGTAACTTACAAGTAAGCAGTCTGGGTGGGTGAAAAGGACCCCTCTCTGCTGCTTTGCACATTTAAACAGCTATGTTTCAGGAGACTGCTGTTACTGCTTTTTGGAGTGGAATTATCCCTCTGTGAGGTGTGGGATGTGAGGGGGTGCCCGTGGGGAGCTGGTGGCACCCACTGTGTCCTGGGAAGAGCTTCTGTAGGCCCTGCTCCAGGCTTGTGTGTTGTGCCTCAGACTTCCAGATAATCCATGGAAGCGCCGAGTGCATGGAGTTAGGCATAAGTTTGACCCCATCATTAGGTTTAAACCTCTTTTAATGACATTTTCATCTTTCCAACTCTTTTTTTCTTTTTCCTTATTTTATTTTGGAAGTGCTGTGCTGGCTACCTCCTGGAATAATGGCTTTTGTAAACACTAGATGAATGTGGTGCTCATTCATGGTTGCAATCTGAAGCCTGTGGTACTTTAAAATGAGGCATGAAAGAACGGGTTAAATCCCTAAAGCTAGATTCTGAGGCTCTATTACTGCTCCATTTTTCTCCTCTCAGAAATGACTGTCCAAACCAAAATGAACGGACTGTAACATCACAAACCAGCCAAATGTTTTTCTTAATAAAGCTCCTGCACTTTTTAAATGTCGAAACTAAATTTACCAACCTTGGCAGATTTGTCAAAGATGAACAGGATTGCCAAGTCTTCCCAGCTTCAAGTAAAGAGAGAGAGAGAGATCTAACAGCTCCTAAAATATTTGCAGCAAGCACCTGGTGGTAACTGCAATTTCTTCTACCCAGTGCACCTACCTTCCTACCCAGCATCTCCAAACTCAGAGGCTTATTGCAGTGCCAGAATAGGACAGTCCCAAAATAAATACCAGCCCCCAGAAGACAAACACTTTCCTACAAAATATCCCCTCTGGAAGAGCCCTTGAGATTCTGCTGTAGGATCTGAGTATTGCAACCCAGCTGGTTACACTAAACAAATTAAAAAAAAAACCCAAACCAAACCCAACCAACACATGACTGGGCTTTTTTTTTTTTTTTTAATTTTTTTGAACCAGGGCTTGTTGTCAGAGATCCTGCGTAAAGAAGAAGACCCTAGGACAGCATCCCAGTCCCTGCTGGTAAACTTGAGGGCAATGCAGAATTTCCTCAACTTGCCTGACGCAGAGCGGGACCGTATCTACCAGGATGAGAGAGAGAGAAGCATGAACCCCAACGTGAGCATGGTGTCTTCAGCTGCCAGCAGCCCAAGCTCCTCCAGAACCCCCCAGGTAAGATGTTACTGATCCCTCCTTAGCTCTCTGATGTGTGGATTAGCCCAGGGAAGGAGTTCTTCCCTTCCCCTGTCAGTTGCTTTCCTCACCTGGATGAGTTGTGGAAATCCTTTTATAAGGTTTTGGAGTGACTGCTAAGAGATGTTCAGTGGATTGCAGCAAGATGTTGCAATGATTCTAGCTTTTATCAACACCTTAAATGGAAAAAAAATATGTAACATTAGTGCCTGAAAGAGTGTGTGTGTGAGCATTACTCACAGACTGTTGCTGTATGTCCACTAAATGACTGTTATGGAGTACAGAGATATTATATCCACATATTGTGGAGTATAGAAAGCACACGGGAATTTTTATCTGTGTCCATCACATTCTGCAGAACACAGAGGAAATTTCTGGGCTTGTGGAGAGGTCCATATGTGTTGCAGTAAAAAATGTAGTGAACAGATTTGGAGAGTGAACTAGATAGCAATCAGTGTGCTTGCACAGAGGTGATGGTTAACTCCTACCATGACATTTGCCTAACTTGAATTTGAAATTTCTGACTGCAGACATGCTGGGTCAGTTCTGCCACTTCTCTTGGTCACTAGAGAAGGGGTCTGGATAACCCTCCTGGAAAACCCCAAGTCTGCAGAGGCTTGGCCTGTGTTTGCTCTGCTTCTAACAGTGTTACTGAGCAGTTCTCATACTGAGTTCTGTAGCCACAGCTGCTAAAAACAAGTAAGGGCTGGGTGGGGAGTTTGGGGAGCAAGGGGGAGGGGGCAGTATTTTTTTACCTGCAAACCAAACTGATCATCCTTCAGGAAGGTAGGTTGCTTGTTCAGAGTAAAGCTGGCATTTGGGTGCACTTCACCATGGTATCAGGTAGAGAGTTGTTTTCCCTGAAACCAACAATATCCTGCCAACCAAAATCTGACAATTTTTATTACAGGAGAAACTGGTTGTATAATTCTTATCTGTTTAGGTACCTTTCAGAAACTAAAATTATAAAGGGAACTATTGTAATGTTTAAGTAGATGTTTGCTTTCTGCCTTTATTCATATTAATGAAAGGAGTAGCTTATTCCTGCTCTATATTTATTGCAATAGATTTCACAACCAAAATCAAGTAACAGAAGGAAAAGGAGAGGTCAGAGGTAATCAAGTGAGAATAAAAATGGGATCTGTTGCCCCATCTCCTTCTTCCATCAAAATACAACATTCTTCCATGTTCTAGCCACAGCTAGAACAGTATTTAAATCAATGGCAATTTTCCCTGCCTTTGTAAGGTCTATGTGTTGCTAGAAAACCATGTTCTCGAGGTATACAGCAGCCCATCCTTGCCTTGGTTTTGGCTGGAAGAATGCAGTAGAATATTATGAGGCTTTTTAATCAGCAAAAAGCAACACACAAAGGTTTGTGTACCCAGCACCCTCTGGATAGCACTCCCCCAGCCCTGGGAGGGCCAGCACCAGTCAGCACAGGTGCTGTTTTGACAACTTGGACACCTCTGCAAATGAGGCTGGTTCCCAGCAGCACGGCTCCTGCGCTTCCCCATATGCCTGGGATTAGCTCTGAGGAGACAAATGCCACCCTGGTGTGCAGCAGGATGGGGGGTGCTTTGGGGTGGCACCTCTCAGGAATCCTCTCAGGGAGAATCGGATGGAATGGTGTTTGGGAAGGTGGTTTCCATAGTTACCAACCTCACATGGCAAGCCTGGTGGGAACCAGCACCCTGGGTAGGAGGAGGGCCTCTGGAGGTGGCTGGTTGCGTGGGCACCCAGAGTCACCCATCTCGGCTCTCCCTACCTCCTGGCAGGGTGGCCCCTCCTCAGGAGCTGCCCCAAGGTGAGGAGGGCAGGTGGAGCCAGCAGAGAGAGTCACCAGGAGACATTTCAGCCATGGGAAACCCCCCCTGAATCAAGCCCAGTTTTGAATCTCAGCCTCTGACGCGGAACACTCGGGTGTCTGGGATGTTTCGGTGTGGTACCTGCCCTGTTGATTTCAGTCATTAAATAAAAATGGCCCAGGCCTCAGGGTGTGTTTTCTGACATGTGGCCGTGGAGCTGGTGGTGTGGGAGACCCATGCAGGATGGAGCTGTATTTTTAATCATTCTGTTTCTTGCTAATTTTGTTCTTCTCAGCATCTTGGGCCTCTGTAACAGCCTTTGAGGCTGTGGTGACCTCAGCTGCTGCCAAAGGCTCCAGTGACTGGGAAGGCTGTTTTTTTCTACCCCTCAAAGCACTGCAGGGTCTTTGGTAAAATTGAGCTCCATTAAATGAGTCCTGACAGACTTGGACTGTCCTCTTCCTTCCCATGATCTCTTTGTTGTTTTCTTATCTTTCCCACGATCACCCCAACTTCCATCAGTCTGTGGCCCTGCCAGGCTGCACCCTGCCTGTGCCCACGGCCTCTGGGTGGTGGTTGGTGGGTTTAGCACTGGCCTCCCAGGCCATGTTGGTTAAAGCTTTATCTGGAAGTGGTAGGAACTATGATTAGTCTGGATTGCTCTCTTGGCTGGATTTTGGCTCCATTATTAGTGTGGTCTTTGGACAAAACAGAGATCAGGGAGGAGGAAGACTTGGAGGAGAGCAAAACAGGAGGAGTTCAAAAAGTTTGGGTTTGCCTAGCTACCCTTCCCATTAACAAATAGGTACTTGGCATGTCTGCCTAGTTAAAAATTAACATTAGATGTACTCTAGGAGGCTTCAACTCTGGCACAAAAGCAGGAGCCAGTGAAAAGGTCTATAATTGGGCCAAATATCTGAGGGTCACCAGGCTTCACGGGAGGTTTCGTCCTGCGGGCAGCGTGAGCTTTGCCGCCTCGGCTGTTTTGTTTCCCCGAGACATTTCCATCTCAGGAGGAAACAGTGATTCCATAGAAGCAACCTACATATTTCTCTTAAAAGGCACGAAGGGTGATCAGCCCTGGTGTCTCTGCTCCTGGAGCTCAGGACAGCAAATGAAATCTGCCTCTCCACAGCTGCTGGTGCCGGGAACACTCTGCGAGCACCGTGCCACCCTTGTTCCCCTGCCTGCCAGGGCCTTCTGGGGGCTGCCCAGGGGCTTTCCAAGAAAAGTCATGGAGCAGCCTGCTGAACTGGGTTGATAGGAGCCTGGTCGGGGCAGTCCAGCTCAGGGAAAGTGCTGGCAGCGTCCCTTATTGTCCTTCATTTGTCACAGAAGCTGATGGGAAATCATTCAATTAAAAGGAGTGCAGCGGAATACACAAAATCTCAATATGAGTTTAGGAGAATGAGGGCAGCACATCAAAGGCATGCCAAAGCCCAGCTTTATGAAATGATTATTTTTTTTTTCATTTTCACTGATTTCCTAGGTGAAATTAGGTGACTGTCTGGCTAGCATAACGATGATAAGGCTTGGGAAACCATACGTACTCAAATGACATACGTATAGTTTTAATAAAGGATGAGGGTGACTTAAGGGAGTGCATTAAATCGAGTAATAATTTATTATTTAGAGACCTCTACCCATTTACTCATTTTTTCTGGGAGAATTGGCTCTTCCTCCAAGGTGTAGGCCACTTCTAGCGTGGGGGGAGAAGGTAGAGGCTGGTGCCTCTGCTGCAGCAGCGAGCTGGCAGAGCCAACTTCAGTGGCCTGGCCACCTATGCTGGTGTTGAGCTGCTCAATAAACGTGCTGAGAGAGGGGGGGAGCTGACAGGGCCTCTCATGTCCTATAGGAATGCACCGCAATTATTTCCAATCACAATTAACCTGATTAGAATAATGGACAGGAAGTGTCCCTCTGTAGCTAATGCAGTTTGGCATCAGCTGACTGAAATCCTTTGATAATTTCTGCACAGATGGCTGGGCTGAAAGCAGCACTTTTTTAATTATTATTTTCATGGTCTCTTGGTAGGCCAAAACCTCGACACCAACAACAGACCTCCCCATTAAGGCGGACGGCGCCAACGTCAACATCACAGCTGCCATTTATGACGAGATCCAACAGGAGATGAAAAGGGCCAAGGTATCTCAAGCTCTGTTTGCCAAAGTGGCTGCCAATAAAAGTCAGGTGAGTGGTAGAAGGGATTTCGTCGTTGCCGGGCTTTTGGGGCTTTTGTTTTTAAAGCAAACCGTGGGGCTGGAACTAGAGCCGTCTCCTCCTCCCACCAATAAAAATACATCTGTTCCTACAATAATAATAATCTCCATCTCTGGGGAACCTGTCGTGTTTTTGGCTTTTGCCTGCTGAAGTGGTTTCCTTTTCCCTTTTAAAATAGGCTGAGGGAAGAATCAGCTCACAGCCAAGCTTTTTCTCCCCTTTTGTACCAGCACGCGTGCTTTTTCTCACTGGTGGGTGTATAACCCACACCTCTGCTAGTGGGGCAAGGACCTTTCAAAACGATGGTATCCTTCTCATTTGGCAGGTAAAGAAATTGCTTTCTTCAGTAATTAGCTGAGGGAAGGCAACGGGAAACGGCATATTGGGCAGGTGTTTCATTTTTTTGCATGTTCTATGTGCTGCATACGGTATTGCCATGTGAATAATTCACATCAGATCCAATCATTTTTACAAAAAGGCATGAGAGGGCACTGCTGTGAGTTCTCCTGGATTAATTTCCACCTTGGGTGTAAAAAATACATGCAGGCAAGCTTAGGTCTGGGTGAAATTCTTGAAGAGAATCCATTAATTTAAAAATTTCATCCAACTCTTTAAAAAAATATAGTGCACCAGGAGGGATTTTGTGGAAAGGAGGACAGGGAGGTGTTTTTTTTTTGTAGGAAGGGCAGCAAGTGGATTGGAGACTGTTGGAAGGAATTGTTTACTCAGTGCAAAGGGCTACTTCTGAACTTGGATGTTGTGACAGGAGAGGGCATCAATATGCACATGAAATTCACAAATGTGTCTGTGACAATGAGAGAGGGGGGACAGAAGTATCTAGATGTGTGAACTCTGCAAAACACAGACTTTCTTTTCATCTGTGCAGGGAACTGACGTTGCAGTCATTGAAGTAGATGTAAAATAAGAGGTTGAAAGGCATATAAACAAAGCATCAAAGCACATGGGAGAGCCTTGTCCTTGTTACAGGTACAGGAGCCCTGACACGTGGAGGTCTGATTCAGTTTTCCTTCCTCATTTAATAATTAGTTTTCCTTGCCTTCTGCTTTCTCTTGTCAGAGTACAGGGGTTACAGTCCACAACCCCTCTGCTCCCCAACAAAATCCCAGGCACAGTATGAAATACATAAAAGGAAAATACCATGGAACCCTCTTAAACTGTTAAATGCATAAAAATCTCATGTACCACATGGCAAAATATAATGAGAACTGGAGCTGTTAAACGAATAAAGCTGTTAAAAGCATAATGCCACTTGGCACAACTACTGTGCATTTAACGGTTTTCCACTGTGTAATAAATGACATATGTGGTAAACGTGCAGTAAATATAAAAACTGCACAATTGATTTTGCAAACGTGCCCCTTATTCTTTACTCCATGCAGATATCAAAGTTCCACCCAGAATCCAGACTGGACAGCTTTTAATAAGGAATGCTTAACACAGACTGAATGCCAGCCTCTCTGAGGTTTGGCTTAAAATTGACTGCAAGCTTCCTGTCATTATACCCAGAGGCTTCTTGAAATAGAGAGGGACTGAACCACCCAACAATAATTTGGGTGGCTCACCAGCTTCAGCCTCTGCCAGCTTGAGTGAGCTTCCCTGGTGGCGTTGCACACCAGCACCAAAACAAAAATAAGCTCCTGGGTCCTTCACGTGGCAAAGGAAGAGGGCAGATTTTGGAAGCCAGATGCAAAAGGTTAGGAGCAGGATCCACAAATGTTCTCCTTAAAGCAAAGTTACTGCACACCAAGGTTTTGTTTCCTCAGCAGGGGCAGCAAAGAAAGAAGTGCTTCTGAGGCTAATGTTTCTTTTGTTTCTCAGCCCTGCCAAAGCAATCCTGGCTCCCTGGGATGACCCAGCACTCGCCCTGCTGAGATGTCAGAGCGCTCTGCTGGAGCATGAAAGTGCTTTATGGGGGCACTGGAAGGCAGGGACAGAGAAGCTGTGGCCAGGATCTGTAGCCATACGGGGTCACCCCCTGCCCCAAAGCCCACCTGCCTGCTGTCCTCAGCCCAGCTAGGTGTGCCACCGTGGCCAAGGAGGAGTTCCAAAAGGAAGGACACGGCTGCTGTCTCAGGGAGGGCCAGTGGCAGGGTGGGATCTCACCTTAGGTCTGTCTGGCTCCTCTGGAAACCAGCAGTGGGGCTTTCCCAGGGCTTTGTGTAGGCAGCTGTGCCCGTGGTGAGCATTTCTGGGGAAGATGCTGCTGATTTTGGGAGCTGAGTGATATGGTAGAAGCACTCACTGAAAACTGCCCATGTTTGGAGGAGGGAGTTTTCAAAGAGGGGAAAAAAGAGGCAGTCTGAGGGTTTGCTTGGACTCTCCGCCAAGGTTCGTTCACTTGCTGTTCTCCACAGGCCTGGCTTGCATTGCCTTGGCTTCCTCTATTATTCCCTCACCCCAGACTACTGAGAGGCTTCCAGTTTGCTAACAAGGCATGTGTTATGTTGGGCACTGCTGTTCTGTCAACAGCAATCCACGGGGCTGTGAGATCTTCACAGTTTTAGCAGCCAGTGGATCTCCGACAGGGCTGTTTTGACATTTTATACGCAGGGCTGTATGTCATGTACCCCAGAGAGCATCCAGAGCCAATGGAGGCTTCATGTCATCTTCTCTCTTCTACAGGAAGAGTGATACCCACTGAGAGCAGTTATTGCAAGCTGCATCATCTACTGGTGGAGCTAATTGACCTCTAATTTAACAAGTAGCCATCTTTGTGCTAAAGTCGTGGTAGAGTCTCAGTTCAGCAACTAAAGGGGAGGGCAGCTGCTTGAAACAAAGGTTTCCAATCACAGAGCTCAAAGCCAACATAAAAGCAAGGAGCAGAGCCCCAGGGAGGCACCAAGGTAGTATGGTGAGACTTCTTTAAGGGAATTCACCTTCAGAAAGATCTCAAGCCATTCATTGAGACATTGACTTACTCATCACTTACCTGAGTATGCTTTTTATTCCATTTAACTCATACATAGGCATTTTTAGTCTCGTTTCTGATGGTCTGTGCATCCCTTCCTATTATTTGAAGGCAACAGGAGCTGAGAGGCTCAATGCCCTCCAGACACAGCCTCCAAAGCTGTCATTCATCCTCTTTTAGTTGCCAGCTGTTGGTGGTGTACCCACTGCACAGCCTGTTTCTCTGGGGGTGCAGCCTGCTAGTGCTATTTGTCCCTTAAATGGCTAAACCTGGGACCTGTGTTCTCAGGCTGGGAGTGTTCCTGAGCATGGTTGGAACACCAGGGTTTGGTTTCCAATCTGCACTTTGGGCTCTCCTGGTTTTATTTGATTCACAAGGAAATGGGTTTCCATTGTACCATTTCAGTGAGGTTCTGCTGGCCTTTTTGTCTCCAGAGTTGGGCAGTGGGACAGGTGGAGGCTTAGACCTGAGGTTGCTTCAGGTTTGATTGTCAGTCTGGAAAACTGGTTTCTACATCCAGTTCTGCAGCTGCTTTCCATTACAGCTTCAGCAGAACCATTTCCCCCAGCACTTCTGTAACCCTGTGCAGCAGCATCAGCCCCCTGACCTCTGCAGTCAGTGTCCTAGCAGAGGCTGTGCTCAGCAGATGGGTTTTTTTTCTTAATTTGTGTGAAATGAGTTTAGGAATATAGTTCTGGCCATAATAAACAGTCACTATCAAGATAAATAGTGGGCATAGCTGGCTGGAGCCCTTGCTGCCAGGCTGAGGGAGGACAAAGTTTGGAGGAAGGTGGAAACCAAACTTCCCACAGTTCTCCCAGGGCAGGAGGCTCTCCTTGTTCTGGCTGGGGCAGCATTGGGAAGCAGGGCACATGCTGCTGAGGAGCTGCCCAGGGCAGGGCAAATGGAAGGCTTTAACCTTCACCAGGATTGGGAAAAAAAAATAAAATAAACCCTTGAAACTGTGAAGTTCTTCCTCAAGGGACTGGAATTTGTTCCAGTTGCACCACGGGGAAGCAAGAGGGACCCCATGGAGAAACTTCTGGGGAAACATGAAGCTGGCAAAGCTCAGTCTCTAGTTTGGATCTTTGCTCCATTTAAAAGTGAACAAACAAAAATTTAACCAGGAGGCTGGAGGCAGGAAAGCCCTTCAGGTGAGGCTCTTCAGGTGAAGACAAACCCAGGGCTAGGGGTGGAAGTCACTGCACCAGTTCCTCACCTTTCCTTTTGACTTTTTACAGCATTCGTTCTAGAACCCCCTGGTTTTGTCCTTCCCTCTCTTTGCCTCCCAGCTTATATTTCCTGGCATTAATTTGATATTATGGGATGCTTTCTCTCCCCTTCTTAGCTTATAGTAGGTATTTTCTGTGCCCTTAAACTAATCAGCTTCCAGTGGTGCTGAACAGCAGCTAGAAAACCCAGCTGGTGGTGAAGATGCATGGCATATACAGTGTGTGCACTTTGGGCACTGCTGACTGCTGGAGCATCTCAGTGCCTTCAGCATGGTGTGAATCTCTCTACAACCAGAGCTAGTGTGCTGATATTTGGACATTCTTGTTACATATGGAGGAAATGGAGAAAGCCAGCTCTGTCTTTGACTCAAAATTTCTTTGAAGTACCTTTGGACATGAGCTTCTTTTTTGCAGACTTGTATTCATGGTCCCAGCATGACCCCCAGCATCTGCAGCAGTGTGCCAGCTTCTCAGCAGCTGAGTGGAGCAGGGGAGGTTGTGTGTGGAGCTGGGGCTTTGCCCAGGAAGCCCTTGGCAGTCCCTCCTGGGAGCTGGTGGCAGGCTGCTTGCCCTAACCACAAGCCCACACTTCCTCTCCAGCCTGAGGAGAAGCTGGTCTGAACTTGGCACGTTGGAAATATCCTCAGTGCACAGCATCCTTCCCTCTGAGACCAAGAGCTGTGAGCAGGCTTGGTGTCCCCATGAAGCTGAGATACGTCAGGGCTCCTCTACTTCATTCCTGGTTTGGTATTGTTTCCTCTATCCTAAGGCTAGTGAGGAACCAGCCCTCCTGGAAGTGCTTTGCATTTTGCTTTCAGTTTTGGGGGAAGGAGAAGTCCTGAGCCTTCCAGAAAAGGCAGGTTCCTGAGTGGTTAACCTTGAACTGTATCAAAATGCTCCGAGAGAAGCTTCTCAGGTTCAGTCCCCCTCCCCCGGCTCTCATCAGGAATTCATTGAAGCCATGACAGAACTCTCCATTACAGTTAGTCTTTTATCCATTTCAGCTTTCTTGATTAGGTTATCTTGAATCATTAGGGGGTTTATTTATTTTAATAGACACTTATTGGATTCATGGAAAGAGAGTTTGGTGACTAAGGAACAAGAGCTGAATATTCTCTGGCTCATTTCGCACTGCAGAGTCCCAGACTGAAGGGAGAGGAGAGAGGCTGAGAAGTTTGTCCAGAGGACTTGTGTGATCCTGTGTACAAAGGGAGCTTTCTCTGTGGAATGCAGCATTTCTTTCCCAATCTTTCAAGACTTGCGTCGATCATTGCTGCTTTTTTTCCTTTTTTTTTTTTTTTTTTTTTTTCCTTTTGTCACATATGTTGACATTTTCTGCACTGATGATGTGGGTGAGGAAATGGCCTTTTACATTTATTTTTTGAGATTTATTCCTGAATCACTCTTCTGAAAGCTCTTCATTTGCCTACTCATGCTTTCACTGGAGACCCTAGAAAATGTCAGCACATGAAGCTAGCTGCACTGCTATTAGTATTATTAATTTCAGGGTATCTGCAGGGAAGGTTGGTTTAACTGCAGCCTCAGTGTGCCTTGTGGTCTAGCCTGAGCCTACAGGTTGCCTGTGACACCTATTAACTGTGGGCACCAGAGTGCCACCTCCCGTGGTGGCTTTCAGTGGAGATGCTGCTCCAAGTGGCCTGGAGCCCCAGCATCCCTGAGCCTGAACTCTTCCCCTGTGCCTTCTTGTCCCTTGATCAAAAACGTGGTCCCTGGCTGACTGCAGGTCAGCACATCTCCAGGAAGCACTTTTGGGGCTCAGGATGCTCGTGCACATCTTGGTAGAGCACTGAAAAACCTGACCCTGCTGCAGTCTGTGTCCTCTGGCTGTGGGAGCAGCCTCTCCTGCTCCAGGGTGAGTCCAGCAACATGGAAAGGGTCAAGCTGCTAAGGAGCACAAGTGATGGAGAACACAGCTTGTGCTGGCTGCACCAGCTGCCTGTCCCTCAAGAGGGTCTGAGTGCTCCAAGGCTGCTGCTTTGGTGTAGTAGGCACGCTGTTTCTTTAACAGCATAAAAGCACAATGGGAATGGTTGGCTTCCTGCAGATTTTTGTTGTTGTTTGCTTAGCTATGTGGAAATGTATTTGATTAGGAGACAGAGAGAGAGGTTAAAAATAGGACATTAATATGATATTATTTGTTTTATCAAATAAAATGCTTAGAAAATGTTTATCTTGTCTCAGGAGAACAACAAAACCAGAGGCCAGCACTTCTCTGCAGCTCTCTTTAAGGAGCCACATCGGGCTGCAGGCTCCATGCCTCTGGAAGTTTTGGGGTGAAACGAAGGAAGTTCTGAGCAGAATTCCTCCTAACCACAAACACTGGGTGTGCCTGACTGCAGAGCCAAAAACATCCTTTAATTGTGCTGTTTTTTCCTCCCCTTATTTTTAATGGAAGACATTCCCATTTGGGAACCTCAGAAGCTGCCATCAGGGGCTGGATTCTGCCACCCATATTGACACTGGCAGGGCTGAGAGTCCCCGGGTGAGGGTGGCAGTGGAGGGGCTGGGGAAGGACCTGGGGGCTCTCACAGTTTTTTAGGATACATTCACAGAAACCAGGTTCACTTGTAATGCAGTGAACTCAGATGTTGTGGATGAGTGGGTGAAAAAGTGGCAACATCTCCTCCTTCACTTTGCCATCTCCGTGCCAATAAATGTAACTGGAGATGAAAATTCACTGTGAATGGCTGCAGCTCCAAGAATTTCTGTATGTTAGCATTTCTTAAATAATTCTCCTGGAAAGCTCTGTGTAACGTACACAGACCCAAAGAAATAAATAAAAGAAAATAAATTGCCACCAAAAAAACCCCCAAGTTGAGTTTTTTAGCAGAAAAGGGAGATTTGCATATTAATAATTCATGAGTTCTCATTGAACATGCACGAAGAAACGGTGCTATTCAATAGAGAATACTGTCATCTGTCACTGTTTTATTTGACATTTACACTTTTTTTTTTTTTTTTTTTTTGCCTGGTACTGCAAAACTTTCTTGGATGGTGTGCTAAGATTATTTAAATAAATAATTAAGAAAAAAAAAAAAAATGCAGACTTCTCATCTGCGCAGGGGGAAGGCGGTTACTTGCAGCCATAAAGAACGTGTGAGTAAGCTGCAGGGCTGTCTTTCCTCACGTATGAGCCTATTGCCTAATGAGCAGCCCCATCAATGGATAAACGGGGTCTGGAATGGCTGAGGGAGGGAATTCTGGAATAAAGAAAGATGGGAAAAGAGCAGGAAAAGGAGGGATCCGACAGAGGTGATGGTGCGAGCGCAGGCCGGGTGTGCACGTGTCTGTGTGGGGGTGAGGGAATGAGGGCTGTTGTGAAGAAAGCTGCCACAAATATATTGCTGCTGATGATTAAAAATAAATATTTATAAATGGTGGTGTTGGGAGAGCTCCAGTCCCACACACCCCGAGAGGAGGAGGCAGGGCGGCGGGCACGGTGACTGCTCAGAGTTAGGCACACCTTGCAATTTCTTGCTAATATTAGGCTCATGAAAATCTTTCTGCTCTGTAGGTTAGTTATTATTTATAAAAATCACAGAACCAGCTGATACATTCATAAGCTAATTATTGTAGCAGCTGGGTACACATGGTGCAATATGTCTGAGGCTGTGAAGTATCACAGATTTCTTGGGGCCTGCTGTGGTGGGGGTGTGCTGTTGAAGGCTGGATCCCTTAATCTGATCAGCCAAGCAAATACTTTGTGGGGAAACTGGATTAATATCTCTCTAAATACCACGGATGTGCTTCACCTTCAGAACCAGGCTCCTTTAAACGTGCCATTAGCTGATCTCCTTTGGGGAATGGAGAAGTTCTCAGGTGTCCTGAGGATGGCAGGGTTTTTGCCTGGTGCCTCCCTTTGCCAGAAATTAATTTGGTTTGCTCACGTCTGCACACATGGTCACACTGCAGTCTAATCTTTTCCCTAATAGCTCCAAGGTCAGGACCTCGCATGTTGCCAGGCAAATTGAGCACCATCCTTCTGAAAGACTAATGGCAGGCAGTGCCCAGTCCATAATGAGGCCTGTAGTGCTGCTCTAAGTGATTGTAATGAGCCCTGATGAGAAGGGGACAGATAAATCAAAAGGCAGCACCTCGGGCTGGCTGAGCCAACTTTGGGAAGGGGAGGTGGCCCTGCCAAGCCATCCCTGGGCCCTGCTGGAGCTGGGCACCACACGGTGCCCTCAGGAGCCATCCTCCCCCAGACCTGCCCCAGGGGGGCTCCAGCTCCACCAGCTGCAGGGTCCGTGGGTGTTTTCTGGTAAAGGATTGGTCTTCATGCTGCAGCATCCCGTGGGAGATGTTCAGCATACCTGCTTGACACCTTTGAGAGCTCAGGTGGAGACTCACTCAGATCACTGAGAAAAGGGAGCTGATTTTTTTCCCCAGAGGGTTTGTTTTCCATTTCAAAACCTCTTTCCTTTGGATGGAGGAACCCCTGAGAAAATACTGTGGAGCTGGGAGGTTTTCTTCCTTGTCTTCTCTAAGGGGGAGAAAGTTTTGGAGGATTTCCGAGTAGAGGAGAGGGGAAGAGGAGAGCCAAAGGCAAGGGAAGTGGCCAAACGACATGAAAATGCAGACATCACCTGGCTGAGAGATTACACAAACACCAGCCAAAATTCTTGGAAAATATAATACAGATTTTTTCCCCCCCCCCCCCCCTAAGTAAATGTTCAGATATCTTGTTTTCATCCTTGCCTCCCCCCAGCCCTCCTAGTTTATTGCAAGAAAAGATCAGGTCTGCACAAATGTGGCCTCTCACTTGTAAAAACAAGGCAGTGTTGTGTTACAGATTAGTTTATAAATCCCTGGTGGCTTCACAGTTCAGTGCCTACAGCTGCTGCAGATGGGTCTGGGTTTTTGTCTCTTCGCTGTGCTGCAGCCGGCAGTTGAAGGAGAAAATGGAATGATCAGGTTATTAACATGTAGGCCGTGAGGAAGAGGCTGCACAATGAGAACAGCTGGTGTTGCTGTCTTGGCTGATGCAGCAGAGATAATCAAATCTTGCCTTTTTTTTTTTTTTTTTTTTTTTTTTTTTGGTGGGGGGTGAAGGCAGAAGACACAGTGGAGAATAAGACAAACAAGGGCTTATGATACTATATATGGGGGTATATGGGAGAAGTTGTCAATGGCTCACAAGTTGTTACAGAAAAAGCAATACCAAAAAAACCCCACATGGGCCAGTAATGGACCTGGCCATTGGGCTTGCCCTAGCCACTGCTCTGAAACACACAGTTTAGGTACTTCTCCTGATGAAAGTTTTTAACATCGATCGAGCTCTCTCCAAGGTCTTGCAAGGTGCCTGTCAAAATGGTGTAAAAATGCTGAGCTGTAGCTCAAAAATGATGGGTCATAGAGCTACTAGGTTAAATATTGTGACAGGAGTCAGTAAGGTGTGTTGACAGCATCCTCAGCCTTATCTCCTCATCCTCTGTCATCTGCATTGTGTCTCAGAGGGCTTTTCTCCTCTGAAGGGTTGATGCTTTCCCCTCAGGGCTCTGAGCTCTCAGTCCCTGTGGAGAGGTCCTGCAGGATTTCCTACAGATTTCCTACTCTTTGAAGGCATTTGCAAGTAACCTTAATATAGTACAACAGGAAATAAATCTGTTATTATGATCACAGCTAGTATTTTGATCTCTCTGCAGGACTCTACTACTTCTGTGCTAAATACTGAAGGATTCCCTTTCCTTAAGGGCACATCTTCCAAGTGCCCATTTGATTATTTAAAGATGTCAGTGCGTTCAGCTCTGGGGGAGTCAATGCAACACAGCAACAGCAGAGCAGGGGTCTTTACTTGATAGTATCTTCTAAACGTTTTCAGTAGTGGTTGAATCTCTGGCCCTGCAGAGGCAACCCTTAGCTTGAAGGTTGTTAGCAAGCCTCAGGGGTTTTTGCTTGCTTGGGTGAAGAAATAAAGGGGCTCTGAAAAAGGAGTGGAGGTGCACATTTATTTCAACTCTGTTTTTTCTATGGGAAAGATATTTATATCCCAACATTTTAAGCATGATATGATTATAACAGGGGGCAAGATGCTGTTCTTCCTGGTTCCTCTCAAGCCCTGCTGCTGGTGTCTGTTTCTCCAACTTGCAGGAAATGTATCAGGGCTCTGTTGAGCTCAAAGGGCAGCTGAGGGCAGGTGTGAGATGACACTCGGTGCAACTTCCAGCACGGAGCCCTGAGCCCAGCTGACCTTCCACTCACACACCCGCTTCCTCAGTGCTCAGTGAATTAACTGTGCTGCCCCTACCTTTGCAGGGCTGGCTGTGTGAGCTGCTTCGTTGGAAAGAGAACCCGAGCCCAGAGAACCGGACCCTCTGGGAGAACCTCTGCACCATTCGCCGCTTCCTCAACCTCCCCCAGCACGAGCGGGACGTCATCTACGAGGAGGAGTCCAGGCACCACCACAGTGAGCGCATGCAGCACGTGGTCCAGCTCACCCCAGAGCCCGTGCAGGTCAGAGATCCACCCTTCTTTCCTTCCTTTTTTCTTTCCTTCCTTTTTTCCTTCCTTCCTTTTTTCCTCCCTTCCTTTTTTCCTTTCTTCCTTCCTTCCTTCCGGCTGCTCAGGAGCCAGACGCGTGGAAAGCTGCCCACGTTTAGAGGGGTCCAGATGTGTTCCTCAGCAGCAGCAAGAGGCAGAACAGGAGTGGGGACTCGGCCACTCACTCCTCACAGAACCTGGGTGCTCCTGATCCCTTCAGCTGTACATTTGGTTCTGTTCAGGGAAGTCAGATAACACTGCAGAAAAAGCCAGCGGGTGGGAGAGAAATTTTGTCCGCAGGGGGTTTTTAAGAGTGTGACACAGACAAGTGTTTTGAAAGTACTTCTAAAATAACCCTGGTGAGTATTTTGTGGGCAAGAGGCCTTCATCTCACAGCCTCCTCAGGATTGTTTTGCTCCTCTCTCCAGCCTCTGTGATTAGGGATGAGGTTTTGGTTTGTGTGCCTTTGTTCTGCCCTTGTCTCAGGTCTTAAAAGAAGGAGAAACCAACAGTATGCAGAGGGAAAGTGAAGTGAAAACACTACAGCTATCCTTGCCCTTCCAGCATGTCACAAACCCCAACATCTGCTGATGGTCAAGAGAGTCTCAGGAGCTATTTTTTTCAGTCTAAAAAGCTGAGGTGTCACCTTGCCCAGCAGCCCATCCTTTTGGATTGCTTGGTGCCATTCACCTGATCCCACTGTGTGACAGCTCTCAGGGAGTCATCTTCACTGCCTTCCTCCCTGATAATCTCACAGTTCTTCACCTCTGCTCTCCCTGATGTTGCTGTATGTCAGCTTGCACTGCTTTGCTGCTCTTGCTGTGAACCTTGGCATTCAGCCTCTTTTCTTTGTCACTGCTCTTGCTCTGCTGCTGCTAGCACTGCTGCCAACGACCTGGTCACCTTTTTCCAAAGGCCAGAGGTTTTTTATGTCTTGTAGTCCTGCCTTGGTCTCACCCAGATTAATTGTAGCCTGTAGTTCAGTCTGCTTTGTCTCTTCTGCCATCAGCTTCCTCCTTGCTTTCCGTTTGGTATTTGCCTGGAAAACAAAAATAAAGCCTTTTCCTGGGCTTTAGGTTCTCAGAGCTATAAATTTAGTGCTCTAAGTCATTATAGTTGCAAGTTCTGTCTTCCATGTTTCCCAAAACTTTGTGTGACCTTGGAGGCTACAAAAAGGTAAAGGGCTGAGCTAACGTGTGGGAAGAGGACCAGACCCGTGCAGAGTTGACCATATTAACTCAGTTCTGGTGCAAGCAGGAATATCCTCAAAGCTACAGTTTTAAGGAAAAGTTTCCCCGAGCTGTTGTGAGTGACCTTGATGCTTAGCCTACTTTCCAAAGCCTCCTGCACATCAGTGTTGTGCAGTGTGCAGGTTGGCTCCTGTGAGTGACACGTTACACTGCGTTGGAATGCGGTGCATTTGTATTTGTCAGCAAGTTACAAAGCCATGGATTAATTATTTAGTACAGTCAAAATATGAAAAATGAAGAAAAATAAATGGAACCAGCTGGCAACTACATAGAGCAAAACTCTGGAGACCCTGGTATGCAGTTGATACAGTAGGCTTGTGTTTTGGGGGTGCTGCATTTGAAAGCCATGTTTGCCCATCCAAAAACCCCAGCGGGTTTCCGAGTGGCACGCAACCAGTGCAAGACACAAGAGGTTTGCTGTCCACCTGCTCCCTGCTGCCAAAAGGTACCCTGCACCAAGCAATTTCTGCATAGTTTTCAGTCTCTAGGACTTGAATTGTTCCGAGCAGCAAGGTTTGGGTTTTTGGCTTTGCTGCAAGGGTCACTATTAGGTAATTAGCCATGAAGAATCAGTGACAGCAGCCAGAGATGTAAAGCTGAGGCCCTCACACTTGCGGTCGCTGGAGATTGTGTGACACTTTACATAAGGGTAGGGGTCTAGGGCCCTGCTCCTGGCCCAACTCCAGGCCGAGTAATTACATTCTGCCTGTCTGAAATTCCCTGTGTAGTGCCAAGTGGGAAAGCCAGTCTCATTTCCTTCTCGGAGCCGTGGCGGGTGCAGTGTCTGCCACGGTGCCTGCAGTCACTGACCTACTTTGCTCTGCAGGCTCTGCCAGTGAGAAGTGCTCTGTAAGTCGAGCCCTTACCTGTGGCCTTGCTGTCAAGCTGACAGCTCTTTGAAGAGTACACAAGTAGCAGCACTGTGACTCCCAGCAGGTGCAGTGCTGGGACACCCCAGCAGGCAGCAGGCTCTTAGTTCTGCTTTCTCTCTCCCCCCAGCCCATCTTTCTCTCTGCTGGGATGGATTTGAGGTGTGTTACAGTGACCTGTGTCTGAGGAGCCCCAGTCTCTGCTCCTCCAGCCGTGAGACTGGGGAGAGCCTGAGAGCAGAGCTCCCTGCCACCAGGACCCAGCGCCCTCCAGGCTGGGGATGCCCCTCTGACAGACTGCAGGGCTTGGAAAAAACTCCTGGCTGTCATCACAAGAGCCACAACCAGGCAAAAGATAACAGATAAATAAAAGTCAGCCTTTACCCCAGTATGGCTTCTTGGAAATGGCAAAGATTTAATTTCCTTGCACTGGGTTTTGTGTAACTCACTTGCTGGTGACAGGGCTGGGCACACCTGCAGTGAGGGGATCACCTCTGGGTTGGGTTTGGGTTCTCTCCTCTACCAGCAGGCTGTGGGACAGGTGTTGCAGTGCTGCAGAAGGTCAGCTGGGCAGAATTTAGCTCTTCATCTTTAAGAGATAGTTGGAGTTTTTTGTGGCAGGTACTTGTTCCTTTTTCATTGTTACTAGCCTGGAGCTCTCAGTTTAGTTTTTGGTTCAAAGTTGTAAAAAACATCTTCTTTTCTCTCTTCTGTTAGATTTTTCCTGTTAGCCATATATTAATCCATTCAATCAAACATTTTCCTGTTTCTCAAATAAAAAAACCTTTGTAGTGGAAGCTCAGTGCACAAGAAATTCCTCCCTGCACACTTGATTTATTTGTTATTGTGCTGAAGAGTCATAAAATGTGAGCCCTGTGGAGCTGTGTGGCATGGCTGTGTTCTCTGGCAGCATCGGGTGTGACCGTATGGATGTGCCAGAGCATGGATTCTCCTTCACATGTGGGCTGCAGAGCATCCCTGCTACCCCTACATGTTGCTTGCCTCCAGGCTCCCCTGGTTTTTAGGGAAATTTAGGTGTGCACTAAGTGACTCTTTCTCCCTCTGGTTTTGTGCCGTGGGGTGTAAGGACAAAGTGGGACTAAGGAAAACACCTGGGAGTTTGCTGCTAGCTGGTTGCCACAAGGACATCACCTCTGCTTTTGGGAGTGCCCAAGCCACAGGTTGTTGGAGGGTGGGAGGGCATGCTGGAAAGAGTTAGATTTTTGCCCTTTTGACCTTTGATGCAGCCTGGCTAAGAGATCTGCTGGGCAGGCTGCATGCAAAGCACTCCCTTGGCAGAGGGGAGGGTACACTGCCTTACCTTCCATCCCTCCCCAAATCCCACCCTTCCCAGGCTGGCTGCTGGCACTGGAGTGTTTTCTGGAGTGTTAATGCTGAGAGTGCCTCTGGCCACTTCCCCTTGCCGAGCAGGGAGTTGGTGTTTGCTGCAGACATGCTGGGACACAAAAATGTGATTTCTCTCCCTTCTCCCACCACCCGGCTGCTGAGCCCAAGGTGACTGCTCCAGAGATTCAGCATCTTGCCTGGCACTTTAATAGAGTGCTAATTCTTTGTTAATTGCTGGGGCAGAGAAACCTGGCTCGGTTGGGAAAACAATGAATCAAGCTGTTGTCTCTGGAGTGCTGGGGTGGGGAGCTGATTCTCTGGAGTAATGAGCAAAGTACCCACTGTTCAGAGAGCAGAAGAACCTTGATTTACCTTTCCTACAGAAGCTGCAGATCTGCTGAAGCTGGTAGGTACACACTGGTTTAAGAGTGGTCAGATGTTGACTTTAAAGAAACAGGAATGGTTTTCAGTGCTCTCTGATACACTGTTACTTTTGTCACTGTTTTAGAATTACATCCCTCTGCCCTTTTTTTCCCCCAGAAGCTTTGATTTAGATGTATCTGGCAGTTTTTAGTAGTTCGGATCATAAATCATGGAGGAACATGGGTAAATAAAAGAAGGCATAGCAGAAAGCTGTAGGAAAGCTCTTTTGTATTGTGTGCTCACTGCAAACATTGTGGTCTCTCTTTAAATATGCAGAAAATAACATACCACAGAAGTAAATGAAATACTAATTTTGTCATTTTGTGAGGGATGGAAAGGAACAAATATTTTAGAAATGACAATGAAATATAAAACAGCAGAACATGGAGCCCTTGTAAAAATGGGTCAAGGCAAGTTGAGATGGCAATCCAATGAAACTAATTTCATATTCTCTTTCTAGAAGTAATAAAGAGGGGAGTGAACACCACAGTAGTGCTTCCTAATGAAATATCTGATTCTAAACAATGCCTTGCAGTTCATGGGTCACACGATGCATGCAGATGGAAAAAAACAGTGGGACTTCAGATTTCTTTTCTTGAAAGATAATATTAATTAATAATAATTTGGCAATCAGAAATGATGAGTGAGGCAAAACTGTGTTGTTCCATCAGGGAACATGGTGTGCTTAATGATCTATAGGATGATGTGTACAGTGAGCTTGTGTTCTGTTTGTGTGGGCTGCAGCAGGGGGATTTTGCATACTGGGAGTCAGGACTGAGTTGTCTGGGAGACTTGGACAAAAACTACTTTCCCAAACCATTCTAGCTCTGCCTCTTTGGTGCTCACTGTTTTATCTAGACAATTCTTGTTTCGTGGGGATGGTGTGCTCTGTGATTCATCCTTAATGGCTGCATCCTGATAGTTTTGCTGTTTGATCATTTGTCTGCACACAAAAGACAGGCTGTAGATGAGTGCCCACTGCTCTTTGAGTCCTCCAGCTCTTTATCCCATGGCTGGATGTGATGTCTGCTCAGACAGAGCAGGGTGCTCAAGGCTGGTGAGACAATTTGTGCTCAACCAGCCCAGATGGACTTTTAGAAATACATTTCTGTTGCAGGTTTATTCACTCTGTTCTGAAAGCTCAGAGCTTTGGTTTGGCTGGAGTATTTATTTTGCCTTTGATTTAGGACTAAAGAGGGAAATGGATGTCAGGAGGAGATCTGGGAGCTGTGGGAGTGGAGAATCTCCCCCTCACATGTTTCCCTGGTGAGCAGCAGCAGCTCAGGAGCTTTGCACCACGAGGTTTGACAGAGGTGACAGGAGCACACATCAGACAGGGAACCCCTAGTATCTGACTCTGAGGAGCCTGCTAGTGCTGCTGGTGATTGATTGATTGATTGATTGATTGATTGATAGTTTCCACAAGTGCAGCAGCAAGGCACTGAGCTGTGACTGCTGCACCCAAACCTGTCCCCCCCCCATGCCTGCTGGGTGTCAGCTGTGGCTGCAAAGTGCTGCTGTGCTCTGTTAAGGCAAAGCCCATTCCTCTTGAAATGATAGTGGGGAGTGTACTTGCAATTAAAGCTAAACTGCTTCTGGTCTGAAATTAGTTTAGGTTGAGTACTCTTCCATTTAACCCCAGAAACAGGAGAGCAAGTGGAGAGGTTGGTTTGGTTTTTTCTGAGGTTGCAAGTTTAGTCTTGTCCAAGTACTCCCGGAACCATGAGGCCACCTGAGTGCCACCTCCTCCAGGACAGCTGCTGCTTTTGGTCCAGCAGCAACTGAGGAATGAGGTGGGACTCTTAAGCAAGGGAACCCTGGTGGTTTTCTTCACCTGCTACTTACAAGGGAGGTGACACCACAGCAGAGTCAAGGCTGTCCCATGCCCTGGCATGCATCCTACACATGTAGGATGTGCTGCCCCATCTGAGGCAGAGGCTGCTCTGCCCTGGGGGAGGCTCCTGTGGGGCTGCCCCAGAGCAGCAGGGGGAAAACCCAGTCAGAAATGCTGCTGCAAATCCAGTTCAGTGCAGAGACTCAGCAGCCATCAGCAGGGCAGTGGCTTGTGTTGATGTTGTTCTGTTAAGCAAATGGCATCACTGGAGCTCTGGCCCCTCTCATCGTACCCTTCTGCTTTTCACATGCAGTTTGACCAGATTTAGCCCTCTTTTTTTCCAGTTCTGGCCCTCTAATAGAGGCTGAGCTGCCAGCATTGTAAGGAGTCATAGTAGGTTGAGGATGAGCAAACATCTAGAGCAAGATTACTAAATAAAGCTCTTTAAAGTCACATAACCTTTGAAGCTTGCTGGCTGGCAGCAGGCAAATCTTGAAGGTTGAAAAGCTACTAGATGAGCCTCTGCTCCATTTATGTTTGGAAATTTTTGCAGTTGAAAATACTGCTCTTTTAAATTGCATTTTCATGCTCCCTAAGTAATCCCTGTGCCTCACACTTGTACAGAAATGGCAACATCAGGCTTTAGGTGGTGTAAGTATGAACAGGCTACTTACTGGCTGCATGCAACAGAATATTCTTGGGCTCCTTACAGAACTCTTAGGATAATTTATTTTCCCCAAGGAAATTGGGTAGTTTGGGGGCAGTGCTGGGAGTCAGGCTATGGCAGAGCAGGACATAGATGCTCGGTCTCCTTCTTTTCAGAAATTCATTGGTGTGGACTTATTTTTGTTTTCTGTGTGCTTTGATACATAGCCAGAGGCTGGAGTATGTGCAGGGATGTGTGTTTTGCAGGGTTAGTAAGCTGTGCATGTTGTTCCATGCTAGTGTGGACTTTTACAGGCCTTGTGGGTTGAAACGGGAAATGTTTCTGTGTGTGTGCTCTCTTCTCACACATCAAGTATCCACAAGCACAGTAGCACATATTTTTTTCTCACAGTCATCTATGCTTACAGTGTTTCAAAGAATATTCCAAAATATCTTGGCACAGACAAAGTGAAGCTGTTTGCAAGATCCCTAGCTGTGGAACAACAAAGGCTACATTCTCAGCACACATCACACATGACTTTAATAAAAGTCTTAGACAAAAATCAGATAATGTATTTAGAAAATTCACCATTTGTGATGCTACTCATATTGTGAGAGGAAAGAGGTAGCCATTTGTACCTCCTCTCCTGTGTCTTTCCCCCCACTGCTACTCACTTCTTCATGTTTCAGATTAGAAGGCAAAAATCTTACACTTAACTACAAATAAACACATTTAAAAACCAGTAATTTGGGACTAACATCACAGTGCCTAACTTAAAAGGGGGTTGGTGTTGAGAAACTGAGGATAGAATAAGGCAGAGAGAAGGTGCCTCTGGGGGAGCATTCAGAAATCTGAAACACCTAAAATCATTATTAACCTCTTCCCATTGCATATGGCAAAAAGGCTGTGATAAACCACAGAAGGTGTCCTGGATATGACAGACCCAGCCATCTCATTAACTTCGTGTCAAAAAACATTCCTCCTTTTCCAGTATGGGCTAAATTTAGTTTTGTGCTGTTTGTACTGTGATAGTACAACATAATGTTGTCACCCTTGAGTTTTCAACTTGCTTTTTCTCAGATTTATGTTTTGGATCTCTACATGATGCTCTTACTGGGCAATTGATGTGCAATTCTGCTTGGATCCAAGGCAGGTGGGCAGGGGGGGTTATTAGGAGCCCCCTTCTTTCATGCCACACGTCCCCAACGCATGGATGGGGGGGAGGATGAGCACATTTTGCAAAAAGGCTTTGTGCAGACCTGTAGGTGTGGGGGGCTTTGATGAGAGTTGTGTGGCTGCATCTCCTGCTTGGGTCTGGAAAACCTTGGTCTTCTCAGCCTTGCTTGCAAACCCTCAGGAGATTTCATTTTCCTTCCTGGGCTTTTGGTAATTTTTAGAACTTCAAGTGCCACAGAAGTCCCTTGTGCAGGGTGCAACGAGGAGTTGTGCTCAGGAGGGGTAAGAGCTGGCTGCTCTCTCTGTGCTGTGTTGAGGGAAGCTGTGGTAGAAACTGCAAATCCATCCAGCTGGAGCAGAAAGGAAGAGGCACACGAAAATTCCAGGACTCAACAAGCCCTATAAAAAGATCTGTCTGGACAGCGCTCCACTAGTTAAGTGCTAAGTTATTATTATTATTTATTATTTATTTCCTCTTACCGAACGAGCAGGAAATATCTTTGTTCTTTCATTTTAGAAGTGAAATAAATGTATTCCCTGCAGCATTTGAAATTTTAATAATCCATAATAAATAAAATCATATCTAATAACATAACTGCTTTCAATTGGCAATACGATCTCCTAGATGCATTGCAGTGGCAGAAACATAAATAGTTGCAGCCTCTGAAAGCCTACTTCCTATTTGCTAAATATACTTGGCTTGCTTTAAATTCCTTTGTGTGCAGTCATTAATACAATCCTCTTTGACAGCATTTAATTAAAGTGCTTTTCTCTATTAAATTCATTAAAACTTTTTTTTTTTTTA
Organism: Heliangelus exortis; assembly: GCF_036169615.1. NCBI lineage: Eukaryota > Metazoa > Chordata > Aves > Apodiformes > Trochilidae > Heliangelus > Heliangelus exortis. Next base: position 37,470,136 of record NC_092427.1, on the reverse strand, counting down.
TATACAACTGTTTCCCAGACACTGAATGTTAAGGACCTGTAGGCCTCTCTTTAAATAACTTCTCTCTCCTTGTTGTAAATTGTTAATTAAATTTAACTTAGACTGTTTAAAGATGGCTTGGAAAAGAAAACCAGATTTCAGGATATGGTCTCAATCATGTCTGATTTTTTTTTTTTTTTTTTTTTTTTAACACAATTTTTTCCATGTACTTATAGACTGCCTGTTACATTGTTTATGGATGTCGCTGTACTTTAGCTGGAACCAAGCAAAGAAATACCCTCAAAGAGCTGATTTCCAGCTCACTTCAAACACTGCCATCTTTTTAGTGCAGTTTCTGAGCCCAAGTGTATTTGTAAGGGGGGGAGCACGGAGGGAGGAGTTGTTTGGTATTAATAGATTATTGACAGTTTAATGTCTTGGCACCTAGACAGCCCATGAGGTATAATAAAGAGGAAGCTGTCTGATGTGAGCCCAGTCAATAGCCTATTCAATCAGAACCTTTCAGTTAATTGCTGGTTGACCTCAGAGATTTCCTTTAAGTGAAACTGTCCTTCGCTGGGATCTCATCTGGGTTTCGGGCTTTAATCTGGGAATGCCCATTCCATATGGCAGCTTGTGCTGACCTTCCTGCTCCCGTTTTTTCGCTTCGCTGCCCCGCGGAGCTCGGGAAGAGCCGGTGCCTGCCCAGCACCCTGCCAGCCAGAGGGACCCTGCCCTGTGCCCCTGCTGAACCAGACACTTTATTTAACCCCCCCGAGGATGGTGACTCCGCTGGGCAGCCTTTACAGCCTTGCTGTAAAGAAGTTCTTCCCAGGAACCAACCTAAACCTCCCCCTGCTCGACGTGAAGCCCACCCGCGGGCACAGATTCCCCCGCTCGGCTGCACGAGTGCAAACCGAGGCTCGTTTGTGTTTAGTTTCCCTAATTTCTGCACTTAGCCATTCTAATTTGCTGGGGCTCCGTATCTTGATGAGATCTGGATAAGCTACAAAGGCGAGCAGGCAGGAAACCACACGGGCAGCCGCTGCCCCTGCCGCGCTGCAAAGCAGCTGCTCTCTGGGGAGGGAACCTCCGTGGCAATCGCTCCCAGAGAGCCTGCCCCCGTCGGCTTTCCCTTCCTTCCCCTCCAAGAGCTGGCTCTCAGCGTCTGTGTTTTCCTTCAGGGGGAGCAGGGAGGGTCAGCTCTGGCAGCCCTCGCCAGTCTGCCTTTCCCCGTGGCACTGAGAGCTGCTTCTCTGCCACACCGAGTTTAGGTTACGTTGCATTCAGGCAGGAGATTTTTTTTTTTTTTTTTTTTTTTTTGGCCCGTAGATCTGGCAGTGATTGTGTCTTTCAGCCACTTATCATGCATTGAGACTGAGCTTTGTTGAGAGGAGTGATACTGCTTTTAATCTCTAATTTTCCCCTGGTTTTGATTCATTTCCGTGGTTGTCTTTGTCTGCGTCAGACAAATTGCTGGTGCCCTCTTGCTGGCCAGATGAGCGCTGGGGAAGCAAGAAGTGATCTTATTCCTGGTGCTCCCTTGTGGAAGTGAGATGAGGAGTAAGAATGCTGCTTTCCTCTGCTTGGGATCCACTAAAGTCTGGTTCAGAGCCCTGACTGAAGCAGGGTGTACATTTTGGGGGCTGTGCATATTGGAAAGGTGAGAGGAGAATATTTTTGAGATAATGCCCACTTTCCAGGAAGATGGAAGGATAAGAGAGGCTTGGAGTCATTCTTTCTAGAGAGATCTGTACCAAACCATGGTAAGGTGGAACAGAACTGAGGCAGAAATCCCCAGGTATGTGTGTGCCCATGGGGCCATCAGCCCCAACACACACACACCTCACTCCCAGGTGTCTCTGCCAGAATATATTTGAAAATACTTTCTGGTTTTATCAAACTTACTGGCCAAGCTGCTAATCAGTGTTACATAGACCAAAGGACTCCCACATGCAATAAAAATCATAAGCTTTATTGGATTTTGAGGCAGGAAAGATTCACATCCAGCTCCATTTATAAACTGCATTACATTTCATTCTTTCAGAGCTCCCATCAGTGCAGTCCTTTGTAAATCTGATGGTGAAAGAGGGAGGTGGGTAGAGAGATGGCTGGGAGCTGCTCTTCCTTGGGTGGCACAGCCTAGAGCTATGAGTGCTCGTGCTGAGGTTCAGGGGTTGCTGGTATTTCTGAAATACCAATAAAAAAAATACATTGATTATTTTTAAATTATTATTTTCAGTTAAAATTAAAAAAAAAAAAAAAAAAAAAAAAAAAAAAAAAAAAAAGAAGAAAAAAAGGTTTGCAGCAGTTTAGAGCAACATAATGTCTTAAAGGAAAACAGGAAGGATTTGAAGAGCAAAATTTGTTCTGAATAAATGCAGCCAGAATAAGCTGTTCAGTGAAAAATGCCTCAACAACTGCTTGAACTTTGTCGAATATTCATCCCCACACAGCCCCAGGCAAACAGCTTGGCAAAGCAGACTTTATTTAGGCAATACTTTGATGTCACTCACTAAACGTTTTTGACCAAAAGAAGTATTTTTGCCTGAGAAGTGCCACACACTTCTAATCTTACTGCAGCAAAGAGATGGGGTTTTGCATTTCTAGCAAGAGCCTGGGGCTCCTTGCAGACAGGCTGGAGTTCAGGGTGAGCTTCCCCTGCCAGGGGGTGTGTGCAGCCAGCCCCAAGCTGAGCAGCCCAGAGCTCCCCCCCAGCAGCAGCAAGGCCAAGGATGGAGCCCAGGACCATACAGAGTCCTCCTCTGCTTTGGCCTCATCCTGCCTTGCTGCCCATGGATTAGACCATTTGATTAAAAGTCAACAAAAAACCATTTTTTTTCCCCCAGCCTCACGTTTTCCAGTACTGTGAATATAAGCTGCAAGTCCTGTTTAATCTCTGTAAAGCCTTTTTTTTTCACCCAGCATCTGTAAAACAGGTACAGGGCACAGCAGGGAGACACAGAGCAGTAACACCAGTGCAGCTTCCTCAGACCTGACCACCTTTCCAGGGTGTGACCAGGAAGCTAAAGGTTCCAGATCTAATTCTCTGAGGTCTCCTGTCCTCGGTGCCCTGAGCTGTGCAGGAGACTCTACTTTGGTCATTTTATTTTATTTTTTTACCCAGTTTCAGGCTAAGGGTATAATAAAGCCCATTATGCCAGTTGCGTGTGTGGTAATGCAGGATATTTTGCTTTTGACCATGGTAGATGATTATAATGCACTTTTTAAGACTTGCTTTCTAAAAAAAGGAATATTTATACTTTTATGTGTTTGATTCACACAGTATAGTTTGCTCAAGTCCTGTTATTAAGTGCACTGGTGGTTACGTCTAGAAAGCACAAAACATGCTGAGTAGTGTTTTATCAGCACAAATCTGCTATTTCCACAAACCATAACAGTCAGGTTCTCCTGACTTCCAACTGCCCCCATTGTAAAAATGAGCAGTACAGCTGGGTATTCCTGGAACCCCAAATAGCCATCTCTGAGCACTTTGATGGGACAAATAATTACCCACCCCCCTCACCCCTAATCTAGTGTCTAATCCAAACATATCCTTCCTGAAATAATGCAGTGCCTACTCCTCATCTGAGTAACTGGAAAACAACTTGATTGTCGTGGTGCCCTTCCTGTCACCAGAGTCAGGGGGTTAGGACTTGACCTTAAGCATGGCCCCAGGTTGGGGCTCACCAGGGCAGATCTTGTTCTCACTGCCCAGACACTCTCCTGATTTTGGAAAGGGAAGGAGAACATGTGTAGTGTTAATTAAACAAAAAAATGTAGAGGATACCAGAAGTATCTTGTCTGTGGAAAAGCAAACAACAACAACAAAAAAAAGACTTTTGTTGCTTCCTTAGTTCCTGTGGCCTTCTGCCAGCTCCTCGTTAGGATTATCAGGACTGGGATGGGGAAAGCTCAGAATCTACCCCAAAACCTTTGACAGACCCTCACTCCAGGCACAACCAAGCTCAGGCTCCACTTGGAAACTTCTAAGCAGGGCTCTGCAAACCATAGCAGCCCCGAGAGCCTCTCTAGGAGAGAACCCACAGGAGAGGCAACGGGAGCCCCAGAGCTCCTCTCTTGTTCTGCAGAAGGTGTCAGCTGGCAGGCTCCATGCACAGACAGATGTTGAAAGTCCCATTGAGTGGGACTCCAGTTGGCACCCCCGTGCCCCAGAGGTCAGTGCCAGCCTCTGCAGGGCTGTTCCTTTCTCCCTGGTGGGAGGGCTGCCCCGGAGGCAGCCTCGGGGGCTACCCTGCCACCACAGGTTAGAGGCAGGAGGCTCGCAGGGCTTCTCTGAGGCTGGGCAAGCCCTGCCTGGAGCCAGCCAGCCCCGTGCCAGCTGTGCTGGCCGTGCCCCGTCCCCAGACAATGGAGCCATCCCTCACGGGGCTGAGGAGGGGTTGTGCAACGCTCCCTGCCTGCTTGGTGCCAGCAGAAGCTGGGGTGAGCCCGGCCTGCCCCGGGTCTCTCCAGGAGGGAGGTGCCTGCTCCACCTGCGGCTGGGCAGGAGGTGCTGGCAGCCCTGCAGACAGGGATGTTCCCAGCCACCAGGCAAAGATGGGAGATTCAGAACTAATCCACTAACGTTCATCAGCGTGAGCTCATTTAGGCTACCCCATAAAATCAGCCAGTTCTCAGGCACTTTGCACTGCCAGGGAAGTTGTGCCTGGGCTTTGTGGGAAGAGCTGTTACCCCAGAGCTTTTGAGGGAGAGCAGTTACCCCAGGAAACACCGGGACACTGCTCTGCATTGTCAGAGTTTGGTGATTTATTTTTTTAACATTATACAGACAAAATAGTGGCTATTGTGCAGGCACGTGCTGTCTATTAACAGAGATCAGGGAAGGGAAATAAACCACGCATTACTGAAGAATAAGACCATGATTGTGGTCAAGTGATGGCAGAGTTTTTTTTTCTCTTTGTCAAGCTGATTTGTAAACATTCTTCAAACAACTGTGCAGACAGCAGTGCCCCAGCTTCTTGAAAGGGAAGCAGAGACAAGGGAAGAGTCCTGCACACAGATGTTTTATGGCAACCTTAGACCTGTCCCGAAGTCATTTGGTCATCTCCAGTTGTCACTGCGAGCTGTGCTGCACATGTAGCCTCTGAGCAGTGTAGTGTAATCAGGCTGTAATTTATATTTTATCTCCAGCGATGATAGCTCTTAAAAATGTTTTGTGGTGTATTTGCTCTTTGATGCATGCTGAGCTCCTGTTAGCATTGATGGGAGCAGTGCCAGCCAGGGGGTGGGATGCATTCCCCTCCTTCCAGCCAAGATTGATTGCAGTTTGCTGATGGCCCTGCTTATCACTTTGCAATGCACGATAGAAAGTTTCATTTTTTCTATTTTTCCCCTCCCCATCATCAATCCTGTCTCCTTTTTCACCTATCTGTGAGTTTGGTCCAGGAGGACAATTGCAGGGTGGGGGCAGTGTTTTGGAGAGGGGGTGTTGGTGGCCGTGCTTGCAGCACACTGCCCGTTTCCTAAGGGCAGCATGTGGTGAGCATGCTCCAAAGATGTTGGAACTGATCACTTCAGCCAGCTCCCATTCCAGCCTGGAAACCAAACTTGACTTGGGGGTCCCTCTGGAACTCCTCTCTCTCTTCAAGTTCCCTCTGCCTCCCCTGCCCCTACTCCCTTTGCATGGCTCAGAGAGGGATTTGGATCTCAGAGCTGAGAGGTTCAGGGCTTGGGGTTTCTCTGAACTCATGATCTGGCTCAGGTGGTGCTCAGTTGCAGATGGAGAGTGAAAGGCCTGAATATTGGGGGGATTTTTATTTTCTTTCTGTGTGATTGCTTTGTCTTTGCAGCTGAACAGGACCCAGGGCTGCTGGGTTACAAGTTGTAGTAGCCACCATCTCTGGTTGGCTTATTTGGTCTGGTCAGGCTTGCATGGGACTGGGTACACTGGATCACAAAAATCTCTTACAATTACCCCAAATAACAGCGTTGGCTCTTGTAAAGCAATTACTGAGCTGCACTGGAAAATGTGCAGGATGTGTGGCTGGCATTTGAGCTACAAAATTAAAAGAAGCTCAGACTGAAGTTAGATGAAAGGGAACATATTTATCCATGTCAGACTTCCTACCATTTTGCACGCTCATATTGATTTCTTTTGACATGGTCTTCTTTTATTGAGTACCATATATTTTTTTAAATCCCTTACCGATAACGGCACCTGCTGAGGGCAATTGTAAAAGGAAACTAAAGTATATTAAACTTGCCTGGAGTCAAAATGTAATCTAACACCTGTAGTCTGCAATTTGTCATCACTTCATAGATACTTTTTCTTTTTTAATAACAGTTTTGGATTTTCCCGAGTTTTGACCTTAGGATACTGTATAATCCAAGAAAAGCAAGGGAACTAAACCACAGTCTTTAACACAGCTTTATGGTGTCAAGGTGTGAAATCACCACTGTGAGAATGAGCCCAAAGAAAATACTCCAGTTGGAGCTGGGATTAGTGCTGCAGTGTTTACCTAAGGGAATGTGTTTTTGCAAGGAAAAAAAAGAAAGAAAAAAAAAGAAAAAAGAAAAAAAAAAAGAAGAAAAAGGAAAGAAAAAAAGAAGTCTAACAACCACATTTTTAAGAGGAAAAAAATGAACACAGGTGGAAATTGTAATTTCTGCTGCAGTGTCTTGTACAGGCAGTGCTAGGAAACCTGTAAAGTGCCTTGGCACAGCGTGATGAATGCTCTGGCCCCTCAGCCCCAGAGCAGGAGGCTGTCAGAGTGCAAACTTGCTCAAGGCAGCAGCTTGCTCTGCTCTCTCCTCACACCTTCCTGTGTATGAAGATGCTCTGTATTTCTGTATATGAAGATAAAGTGGGAGAGGCTGGGGGCAGTGGGTGTAAGGCTTGCATAGATAATCACCTGTGGATGATTCCTGTAAGATGTGCTACGAGGGACTGGCAGTGCCTCCTAGATACAAGATTTCTCTGCAAGGTGATGGAGGTTGGCTCTGAAGGAAACTCCTCCCATGGCAGCTGGGCACTGCCTGGGAGCTCTCAGCTTTCTGAGATGAAGCCTTGCAAATTCCAGCCAGGGGGCTGAGTGAAAGGCAGCTGAACACCTCGTTTAGGCTTGTCCTCTGCCCTCTCTTTGCCTTTGGCTGCTCGTGAGGAAGGAGCTTTTGCACCAGGCTTGCTGATGTCAGGTACACACTGAATCTGGTGCTGGGGGAGTCAAACTGCTGTCAGATCCTGCTGATTAATCTTGAAACACAGGTATTCAACTTATGTTTTGTAATGTGTGAGCATTCCCTCTGGCTTTGGGGCTCTTCAAACAGGCTAAAAACTTGCTGCCTTTGGCCTTAAAGTCTTTGGTGTGATAAAGTGTCATTGCTCTAAATGTAAAGGTGCAGGAAAGGTTAAAAATGAGACCCCTCCCTACTGTAAAAAAGAGGAGGCCAATCCATTCAGCTTTCCTGCAGGGAGGTGTCTGTTCTGCAGGGACAGTGTCTGTTGCAAGTGCACAGTCTTGTCTTCCATGACTGTAACTTTTTTGGTGTTCCTCACAGTGAGGGGCCCCTCCTCATCTCAGCAAAACCCATCATTCAGGAGCTCATGAGACTCATCCTGTTTGCAAAGGGAAGAGCAGGGCCATGCTACAAAACAAAGGAGCTGGGGGTCTGCATGCAGAGGTGCAGGGGCTGCTCAGGCACTGAGAGGTGGCAGTAAGTGCCCAAGTGTGTGTGAGCACCCTGCTCAGGCATCCTGCTTGGCTCCCCTGGGACACTCACCACTTGCACGGGTCTGGTTCTAGCTAGAAAGTGGAAACAAACATCACTGGGATAGTGAATCCAGCCCAAATTAAATCTGGTGCAGACACAGACTGCAATTAGAAGACATTCATCATGCAGTTTGGGTCTGCTCACCTCTCTTGTCTCTGGGAATGTGGCAGAAGCCAGGTTTCTCCTGTGGGAACTTCTGAGAGGTGGGGAGTGGATACATGGAAAGCAGTGCAGTGATTCCTTCCCCCAGTAACCCTTGGCTTTGGATTTTAGGAAGACCACAAACCCTTAGCTTATTACAAGTAATCCTGATCACTCCTGTAATGATACACTACATTATATACTCTCCTCAACTTAATCATTCAATATCTCACTTCCTTCCCTGTAGGTATGTACTATTATATTTTACACATGGCTTCCAGCTGGTTTTCATTGGGGCCTTCAAATCATATTTCAGTACAGTGTGATTTAAAACCACTCACTTTGTCTCTTAAAGTCAGCTCCCATCATGTTAGGTTTTTACCAGAGCTGGTTAATTTGTTTGAAAAAATGAGTTTGTCCGGGAGGTTAAAGTCTACCTGAATGAGACTTTATAAAGCAGCATCTTCCAAAGCTGCTCTGTTCTGAAACACTGAGGAGGCAGCCAGGCCTGTAAAGTTAAAAAATTGAATCTCTTGAAGGGATGGAAAAAAAAAAAAAAAAAGTCCTGTGGGCATGGAAGGAAATTTATATCTTCACATTTGATTTGAAAGTAGATGGGGAGTCTGCGAGGAGGGAGGAAGTGGAAGGGAAGTAAGGTCCAGATGGTGGTGGCTCTGGAGAAGGAGGCCCCACCAGTGGCTGGGAAGTGGTGGGGAAGGTGCCTGCTCCTGAAGCCCACCACACACGTGGTGTTTGGTGGTGGTCAGACCATCATCTGGGGGGGTCATCTGCAGGGGAAAACGTGCTGCAGCCCATACTTCAGCCCTGGGGACATGGTGGGGTCTCCTCCTCTGCAGGACAGAAGCAGAGCAGCACTCAGCCCAACTGCAAAGTGTTATGGCAGGGGGTGCACAGCAGGCTGAGAGGCCTGTGGAAATTTCACATGCAGACTAAAGATCCTAATGATGACCCAAAACCTGGAACTGGCAAAAAGGGATAGTTTCCTGTATGAGGCTGGGGTGTGCAGAGCCAGGCAGGAAGCAAACCCATTGCCCAAAGCCACCAGCAGGTTTTACAAGTGCAGTTCCAAGCAAATAGTTAACAGAAAAGTAATTAAGATTTCATATTGTATCGTGTGCCTCCACAGTTGATCTGTTTGCTGTGTAAGAGCATGCTCTTTGGTATTCAGCACCACAGATTATTGCAAGGAGATACAAAACAGATCACAGCCTAAACCTGAAGGAAATTGTGTGCATCTATCCATCTCTCTGTATGTGGGTTTTCTTGTGTTGCTGGAAGCCTTCATTAGTGCTACAGGAAATCCAGAGCAACCCCCAAAAGTTAGTGAAATCATGAGGTTTATCTGTTTTTTTGTATCACTTAGTAATAAGGTATGGCCTTTCTGAAGTGAATATAAATGAAATATATACAACCTTTTTCTGTTATTTTGCACTGCTAACCCTGGGTTATGTGGTTTATCTTCTGGAGAGGACAGAGAGAGGTCACACCAGAAAGGGAAGGGTTAAATATTATTCTTTTCCTCCTGCTCTCAGCCCTCTTTTTGGTTGATTGCTTTATAGATGCTGTAGGCATCTCTTCATCTCCTTCAAATTAAACATTTTACTGCTGCTGATCCTGTATTGTTGGATTTTTTTTCACCATTATATTTGATTGGAAGTCTTGTAACATTTTTCAGGCTGGATCATTTCTCATGCTATTTGTCAGCTGAAAAAAAAAAAAAAACCACCAAAAAAAAGCTGACTTCCAACTCCAAGCAGAACGAACTGAGTAATTCTCAGTCTTTCTGGGTGTGTTTCTGTCTGTTAGCTGCTACTTGAATTCAGCTCCTGGTGAGCAGTGTTACTTGAGGCTTCTCATGTGATGCTGTCTGTAAATTCCCTGGCAGTTCATTTTTGCCATTAATTGTCTTTTCTTTTGGGCTGCTCTGGGCCTTACAGTGTCAGGGACTGGACCAGAGGGTACAACAGGGGAGAGGGAGAGGATGTGGGTAGGGGCTGTGTGACAGGAGTGGGGCTGGGTTCTCACCTGGTGTCAGCCACCCTGGCTCTGCTGCTTCCAGCGTGGGCAGGGATCTGACCTCTGTCTCTAACCCCCCGAGCTGGGAACTTCAGCCCTTTGCTTCAAAAACAATCCACGGGCAAGAAAGAAATCCTCAGAGAGCAGCTGAGTGATTCTGCTGATGGGCACATGGCACTCTTTGGTGAGAGGAGCTGTAACAAAACATAAAGCAGGAGATCTGTCATTCCATCCGAGTCATTCCTCTCCCCCAGCTCCGTGACATCCCCAGTTATTTACCTGCTCGGGAGGAAAATTAATCTATTGGCACCCAAACACACTTGCACACTTGTGCCCACCAGCAGCTCTTGCCAGGAGTGTGGCAAGCCCTGCCTGTCACCAATGGTGACACCTGCTTTTAGCTGAGAGCGTGGAGCTGCCTCCTGATTCCAGTGCTGCCACTGTCCCCGAGCTGGGCTGCATCCCTGGGGGTGCTGCTGTGTCTGACCCCTCACCCAGGCACGGGGTGTGTGTAAGACTCAGAGCAAGGCCTCAGCACTTTTAATTTTTTTATTTTGTCCTTTAAAGATCTTGGGTTGATGTTCTGAATGTTGCAGTGTGCAGCAGAAGACATTTCTTGGGGGGGTAAAGGGCCAGAATTCCCTTTTATTTGTGGAAGGAAACATTTACAGGAAGGAAACAATACAGAATTTATCCGTATTGATTTTGTTAGCTCTCTAGCACTGAGTTCTAATAATTATTTCTCTCCATTTGAAGAAACCTCTGGGCAAATACAGCCCTCAATCCTGTAGGGGATTTTTGCCACTAATCTCTCTTGTATAGCTTTGGTTTTAAAGGAAGCCTACGGAGTGCCTCTGGATTTCTAACCATTCAGAGCAGGTATTTGTTCCCCTGGAATAAGGGCTACACAAGACCCTTTCTCAGTCATTTTAAGGGGCTGTTAGGAAGATTAAGAGCTGAACTCACCAAAAAGGAGATACTGCTGTTACAAGACTGAAACTGTGTTTGCCCAGAGGGTTTCTCAGAATGGAGGGAGAGAATTATTTGAACTCGGAACTCCTCAACTGGTGAAATTAATACACACACGATGCAGAGAAATCTGTTCAAGGGACACGTTAAAGCCAGCTCTGTGCAGCAGCCAAACTGTGGCTCTTCCTGGAAGGGAAATCGTAACAAATGGCTGGACTTTTGATTTATTTTTTTGTTATCGTAAAGCAGCCGTGATGGATTTTAATGCCAAATCATTACTCATGATAAAGTAGCACCTGACAACCCCACATGTGATTAGGTCTTTGTGGGACTTGGCATCTTGTAGAAACGGTGAGAGTCTCTGGCATGAAAAGATGAAACAAGGAGGGTGAAGAGCAAAGTAGGAGAATGACTTGTCTGAGATGGGAAGCCTGGCCAGTTGTTGTGATCATGAGACTGGAATACCTCCTGACTTAGTAATTTTCATTTTGGCTATTTGATTTTTTATTACCTACATTTATTTACATGTATTCACAGATCATTTTGTGGGCTTATATTTATTTTATATTGCTTGCCTTTTATATTGCTTTCTCCTTTCAGTCTGTAGTTTTTGGTGCAGCTGTCTTACAGGTAAGAAAGGCACTGGAAAATTAATGTTCAGTAGGAGTTTTCTTCACCAAAGAAAACACAGGTTTTCTTCACCTGTGTAAAGATGTGTCCCGAGCAGGTCAGCATGTACATGAAGCCTGTGTCTGTTTGATCCTGTAGGTGCTGCACAGACAGCAGTCCCAGCCTGCCAAAGAGAATTCCCCACCTAGAGAAGAGGCTCCTGCTCCACCCACTGAGGACAGCTGTGCCAAAAAGCCACGGTCCCGCACCAAGATCTCCTTGGAAGCTCTGGGGATCCTTCAAAGCTTTATCCACGATGTGGGTCTCTACCCTGACCAGGAAGCCATCCACACCCTCTCTGCTCAGCTGGATCTCCCCAAACACACCATCATCAAATTCTTCCAGAACCAACGTTACCACGTCAAGCACCACGGGAAGCTAAAAGAGCACCTGGGCACGGTGGTTGACGTGGCAGAGTACAAGGATGAGGAGCTGCTGACGGAGTCTGAGGAGAACGACAGCGAGGAGGGCTCTGAGGAAATGTACAAAGTGGAGCCTGAGGAGGAGAACCCCGACAAAAACAAGGCTGCCCCAGCAGACATCGACCAGAGATAATGGGAGAGAGGAGCCTGGGAAGCAATACATCGACCCAAGGATTTTCTGGTTTTCTTTTCCTTTTCTCTTTTTACTTTTTGTTTTGTATCCGCTGCGCATGGTCCATGTGCAAACAGAGCCCAGCACTGCCCCAGCAGACGTCGCCTGGACTCAGACACTCGAGTGTTACACTTCCTCCACCTGACTGAAGTAACCATTGTAATCACATGGGATGATGCCTTCATCAATCTTGCACTCGTGAAAGGGACATCTAGCAAGTAAATGGGGAGAAAAAGTCCTACGAAATCAATGAAGGAAAAGTTGCAACTTTGTGTGTGTGTATATATATATATTTACATAATATATATATATATATATTAAAAAAAAATTGCATGGGATGGAACTTTACAACCTGAAAGTATAGACTGTGAAATGAGTTCTTTAAAGATGAGACTTGTTTATGTATTAAAACCACTTCACAATGAGTTGCTTTGGCTTTTTGATAAACTGCCGCCTGCTCTCAGGGTGTGGTGACTATTTTTGAATTCCTATTTATTTTCTATGTTATCCCTGGGTTTTTTTTTTATTATTATTATTATTATATGGCTTCCTATCTGGCAACTTGATGGGTAATTTTTGAGGTATGTATTTAAAGACGTGAATCAACACTGCCAAAAAAAAAGAGGGGAAAAAAAAAAAAAAGAGAGAAAATGGAAAAACAAATCAGGGCACCTTAAAAAGAAAACTAGTAAGTTAAATTACTTTAAACACAATGCACATTTAAGAGGATACAGCATGTCCCACTCTCCAGAAATCCTTTCTGTAGTGAACAGATGAATTTTCATGGGCTTCAGCATGACTAAAACTGAGATTCAGTGCATAGAAGATGTTTCTGTTAACGAGGTCTTTATAGGAAGAGAAGGTAAAGTGTTGAGATTTGATGTATGGAATTCATACTTTGAACCACATTTTACTGTGGATTTTATTTACCTGTCCTCTGTTTCAGATCTTAAAATTTATAAGCTTCCTTCTTGTTGCTTTTTGTTTATACTGAGGTGAAACACACGCACACCTGTCAAGTTACACTGGGACACAGAATGCCACAATCCCAACAACCCTGCCCAGGTAAAGTGCTGATGGGAGGGAGGTTCCTGTTCCTGCCCTCCCGCTGCCCGCTCTGTGTTTCTGTTTCAGCCGGGCTTCCTCCAGCCTGCCGGGGCAGGGGCACCCAGCAGCACCCACCGGCGGGGGGTGGGTGCTTTCCAGCCCCGCTGCCGCGGGACTACGAGACCCTTCCCACCCTTCCACCTCCCCGCAGGAGGGTCCGGCAGCTCCGGCAGAGAAAGCAGAGCCGATCCTGAGTGACTCCTCGATGGTACGAGCACTAAAGCTGCGGGCTGCTCCCCGCAGAAAGGGACACCAAGCAGCGTTTCTTTGTCACTTCCCTGCAACGCTTCCCCAGACAAGACCTCACCTGTGCTCCCCTTGCAGCCGGATTGATTTCAGACGCCTGCTCCAAGCGCAGTCACAACCCCTCCCACGAGGCTTCTGGGGGGGGTGGGTTTCTTCTTTTTTTCACGTGGGCTTTTCGTGTTCCCTTGACAAAGACCTCATGCAATATCACTTTGAAAGTTACTTTCCGTTTACTGCACCAGGCAATGTAATATAACTGTTAATACTATTTATATATTTGAAAGGTATAAAAGGTAGGAGTTAAAAACAAACCAACAAAAAGCAAACCTCTATGTGTAGATATTTACTCAGATCAGACAATATACAGGGAGAAGACGTTGCAATACAAGCTAATTCTAGCTGCTCAGTAACCTCTGGACTTTTTAAGGGATTTTTTTCAAAACTGACGTTTGAAACGTAAGAGTATCTCGGCATAAACTTCATATACCTTTGCAAAATGATGGTGGGTTGCTTACTTAATGCCCATTTTGCTCTTCACCCTTTATTTCTGTAGTATGCTGCAGCTTTAATCAGAATTTCAGTGGTTGCTGCTTTATGTTTCTCTCAGAGCTACTCTTTCAAAACCGTCTTCTTATCCCGGAGCTGAAATCACTCCATACATTTGAAAGGAACCTGAATTTTGCCAAGCTACGTGAGGCTGTTCATCTGATGGTGGCATCAACATTTGGTATCTTTTACACTTCAACCAAAAATTTTATTAGGTATTTTTTCAACGCTGAGTCTTGCCTTTTTATTTTTAATTTCACTGCCAATTTTGCAGTGGTTCTAAGTGAATCTGTGGGCATTTTAGCCTGTGGTCTTGCCAGAACTTTGCGAATTACAATGCATATATGTCTATTTATTCAATATCCATCATATAATATCTATTTGGAGAAAGAAACTTTTCTTGTAGTGCCTCTTAACAAAGCACAATTTTCCGCCTTTTTTTTTTTTGTGAAATAAAAAATAAAAAAAAAAAACAAATTGTGTTTTATTGCGGTATCAACAATGTGAATAAGGATTAACATATTGTAAATGTTCTTTTTTCCATGTAAATCAACTTTATCTTTGTTATCACTAAGTGATAATTAATTTTTAACTTATGTGCATTGTTAGGCTGTTAGAATTTTTTGGTTGTTGAAATAAAACGCATTCAATAAATATGACTTAATTTGTCAAGTAATTTACTGGGCCTTTTTTTCTTTTCTGCTGAGTTCAAGCAGAACGAGATCTGAAAAATGGCGGGGGGCATATTTGCATATGCAAAACTATTTTGTTATTAAGGGTTCCAAAACCTGCACATCAGCCCCCTGGGGTCAGCACGTCTGACAGATCTGTGTCACCCAAAGACTGGATTTTTGTGCACACGCCTGTCCTGCTCCCTCTCCAAGAGGATCAGGGGGAGGGCGTGGGTGCCAGCAGCCCCTTGGAGAACATGCTCAAAACACTCAAATCCACTTCCAGTTGGCTGTCTTCTTCTGCTGGTAGATGTTTTCTGTTTACAATTAAAAAGCCACAAATGACTGCGTGTCAGGAAACTTTTGGAGCACACATGTCCGTGGTTAATGGACATAATAAAAGGCTTTATTATATTTATAGCAGGGCATCCTACTGAGTGTCTAGAGGAATGCCGGAAGGATTGATGTAGCTGAGAAATGTGTGAAAAGATTTTGAGAATACAGATAAATGGAAAAAACTGCTCAAAATCCTCAAGCTAACAAAGTGGTGAGTGCTTGGATTCAGTCCTAGCAGACAGATCATACGCTGCGCATCAGACTGGAGTTGTCTAAGGACTGAGGTAAAGCTATTTTTGAAAGTTTTTTCTTTTTTGTAGTTCCAATGCAATAGTTCTTCTTTTCGTGACTTGTTCACATCCAATATTAGATTTCTGTGTGCTCCTTTGAAAAAAAAAATAAGGGGAGAAATAGACACAGTTTTGGATATCCAGCCACTTGCTTGTCACTTGACATTTATCTGAGGCCAAATAAGTCTCTTTCTCTCTGCTCAGGGAACACCTAAGAGAAGCAGCTCTCACTCCACTGATAGACTGTTATACACACACTCTGTGTGTCTGTAAATAAAAAGACACACTCAGACACACATATTTAATTGGGGGGAAAATCCTATAAACATATGGGTTCTTCTTCCAAAGCATAAAAAATAAATAAATAATCATTTAATAGCTCCTAGAGCAGAAATATTTCTATTAATGCTTGTACTTCTCTGTATCTTACATGCTGCTCCTCTTATTTGTTGTTTGTATTTCAGCCATCCTGGCATATGTACTTCCAATTTCAAACCTGCGTGAGGGAAAAACAAATATTTTAATATTACTTTAAAATGGTTTTAAGATATGAGCATGCAGTCTGCTGCCTGAAGTTCACTGTTACTCAGAAGCACCCGTTCAGTCTCTCCCCACTTACTCAGTAAGCAATTATTGGTTCTAAACTAATTGGATTAGAATCCTTCATTGATGGAATTTGGTTTCTACCCTGAACCAGTTAAACATGGAGGGATAAAAGTGAGATAGGTCTGACAGTGAGCAAATGGCATCTTAAAATCATAAACGAGTTCATTACAAAAAATCTCCACTTACAATATAAAGTGCAGTGATTAATTAAAGATGTCTTTTTAACTTATTTATAGCCATTAAAAAAACATACCCCTTTAACACAAAACAACATGAGCCAACTCATCCAGGGGAGAGATGCTGGCAGGCTGAGGCCTGGGGAGCAGGCACAGTGACAAAGCCAAGAGGGAGCAGCAGATGCAGGCCACCCTGGGAAGCTTTGGGGAAGCAAGGATGGCAAGAGGTGACTTTGGTGGAGAGCAAGTGAGGGAGCTGCGGGTCAGAGCTGCTCCTCCTCAGAGAAGTGGAGTCATGTGCCCTTCAGAAAGGGTCTGGTCTTCATTTGGAGACCTCAGGAGCTGGAAAATCCACTGTTGCCCTCAGTAGTTTGAATGGTGGTTTCTCTCCCTGCTAAATCTGTACCATACTCTCCGGGGAATTTGTCTGGCTTCCTTTCCTGGCTGTGTTTTTTGTTAGGCTTTTCTCTTCTGGGAGAAAGTCCCAGGTACTGAAGGATATTTTTTTTTTCCCCTTCTCTCCAGCAGCTGTTCTCATCAGATGAACTGCCTTGAATTCAGGCCCTGGTGTCCAGCTGAGGCTGACTGTGGCTGTTTCAAGGAAAAATCTACTTTGCCTTAGTGGCAGAGATCTCCCTTTTTGAGAGTTCATCAAGATACTGACAGAAAGAGAAGCTTTTTATTAAAAAGCCTATTTGCTGCTTGTGAACTCTGAATGTTAACAGACCTCTCACTGGGTAAATTACACAGTTTAATCCTGCCAATGTACTATGTAACTCTATCTTCTCAACTCATCCCATTAACCGTAAGAAATCACAAACCTTGGCATGGGGTGAAGATCTCCAATGAAATGTTCTCAGAAAAGAGACTTTATTTTTTTGACCAACCTTAGCAGTCTAATTTGCAAGGGCAGAAGTGCAGGTAGTGTCCACTACCAGATCCTTACCAGAGGAGGAGGTACAGGAGAGGCGTGGGAGAGGTTAGATGCTCTTCCCAAAACCAAGAGAACTGTAGGGCTGCTGGAAGGGCAGGGACCAGCATTCCCTTCCAGAAGACACCAAGAAGTGACCTCTCCATGTCCTGAGTCTGACCAGGTCAGCAGGAGCATATCCCTTAGCTTCAAAAGAAGGACCAGCTCCTTGCCTTAGCAGAATGTTTCCTGCTCACAGAGCTTGGTCCATCTTTACCATATGAGGAAATTTATTAGCTATTTATTATTAGCTATCAGCTATTCATTAGAGCTGACCAGAAGCAGCATTTGGCATGTGTTGCCCCTCAGGGGAGGACAAGACACAGCTGATTTATCTCATGGACACCAAGAGAGATTCTTGGAAGGCGAGTGGCATAGGACATGACCACCAAATCTGGTCCTTCACCAGAGGGTTCTCATTGGTTTCACAAACCAACAAATTTTCCCGCGTGTAAAGCCTGTTGCAAAATACCATTCCCTTAATGGACCTGTTTTCACAAGCCATGTAGCACCGTTTGCTCTGTGTCAACACTGTCCTTTCATTTAGCTTCCCCCACCCAGCATCCCCCCTGACCTCTGGCCACCCACCACCCGATGTATTTATAAGTTAACAGCCACTCTTGCAAGCTGAGTGACTCTGTGCCAGCCAGCTCAGCCCTGTCCCCCCCTGGTGCTACCTGAGTGACCGCCCAGCCTGG
Source organism: Heliangelus exortis (assembly GCF_036169615.1). Taxonomy (NCBI): domain Eukaryota; kingdom Metazoa; phylum Chordata; class Aves; order Apodiformes; family Trochilidae; genus Heliangelus; species Heliangelus exortis. Next base: position 37,452,367 of record NC_092427.1, on the reverse strand, counting down.
GGGTCCCACCGCTTTCCTGTCCCATACAGGGATTCAGGCCTTGATCCCCTGTCACCACAGCCACCCCGCCGCTCCTCACACCCCACTGGGTCACCCCAGCTCTGGAGCCACTACGCACCCTCGCACTGCAGTAGTTAAACGACAATAATCCGAGTCATTCCCCACTCCACCCCGCACGTCCGGGCGGGCGCTGCCTCCGGCCCGAAGCCCTCACAAGGCTGAGGGCGGGCTGCTCGCGCCCCCTCACACCGCTCGCGGGCCTGCGCTGAGATGGACAGCGGGATCAGCCAATCGGGATCCGCGCTGACGGTGCCCCAGCCAATAGGATAAGGGGGAGCCGGGGTGGGTGGGGCGAGCGGGAGGCTGAGGTGTCTCGGTGGCGGCCATTTTAGCACTCCTGGCGGCCATCTTAGTCGTGTCGCTCAGCCCTTGGGGACGCGTCGCTGGCAGCCGCCTGGGCTTTCTCTGCTATGGGGGAAGTTCCCCGGGGCACCTGCGGATCGTCTCTGCCCGCGTTCCCTGCCTGGAGAGCTGGAGATTCCCTCAGTGTGAGGCTTCAAGGCCCTGCATGGTGGTGGAGACACAACCTTCTCCCACCAAGCACACTGACGGGCCCCTAGCAGCGCGCTTCAAAGGCCAGGCCTGTCCCCAGAAGAAGAAGTGCTTGCAGCTGCCCCAGTAACGAATGGGTGGGATGCAGCCCAGCACAAAGGCAAGCTTGTATTCTAGCTCTCAGAAAACTTCCTTGTCACACAGGGAGGAAGCAGGCTGCCCCATCCAAGTTGGGTGATGGAGACCTCGAAGAAGGCTGGGTGAGAAAGAGGCACATGTATTAATTGGGACTGACTCAGAAGGTAGCTGGAGGCATTAGTGTTCCTCTGAATGCACGGAGTTGACTAGGAATGGATTGTGAGCACATGGGACACAGAGCATGGTACAGTTACCTGGTGAGGCTGGCTGCTCTCTGCAAGAAATGATCTCCAGTATAATGTGGGCAGATCAAGAGCTCCATTTGGTCCTGTGTGACCATGGGCAATGGCTGCTATGCCCAGCTGCCTGTGGCCCTCTCCCACCATCATGCCTGGAGCTGACATTACGTTTGCATGCTGAAACATGAGCTGGACTGTGGAGCTGAGTAAGTGTGCACCTGTGTTTGTCTGCTGAGCCCTCAGCTTTTGTCTGGTTGGGGACAGTCCCTGCTGTACAGAAGGAGGGCTGGAAGTAAGCCTTCTCAATTAAGGGTTTTATCTTTTACAGCCCCTTGCCCACCACACAGGACTGGGACACAGAGTGCACTAGAAATGAAAGATGTGGGAAGCTGCTCCTGCTATGAACTCACAAGGGGTGTTTTGGGCCTTCTTCAGGCCCTCCAGCCATTGAAAGCCATGGAGAATTTGGGCCATGACATTTTAGTGGGTGGTTTTGTTCCTCTGGATGACTTCTGTTCTCACTGTGTATGGCCATGGAGCTCTCTTAGCCTTTGACAAAACCCCCTAGTGCCCTGTGTGTTTTATCTCAAAGGCCTTGGGAACTTCTCCTCTTTCTTGTCTTTAAAAATGTGCGTGTAGTTGCTGGGTGAATGTTGGTTTCATAGCTGATGGACACGGTCTTGGCAATGTCCTTTGTAAGAGCCATTCCTTGTCACATAAATATCATCTATCAGTGCCCATTGTCTTTATAGCAATCTTGAGCAAACAGTTTTATTTCCAATCAGGACATCACACATTGATCTAAACACTCGTCTGTAATGGATCAATTTACATTAGGAGAGCAGTATTGTAGCACTGCTGTTCATTATATTGAAAGAAGTGTATGTTTAGTTACAGGCTAAAATCAATTAAACAGCCCTGTGCCGTTTGCTATGAAGAAGTCAACAAGCCAGTCTGTTTTGGACAATTATCCACTTACAGCTCCTTAAAAAATGGGCTTCCAGCATCATTCCCTTCCTCTGAGTTCTCCGTTTCTCCTTCAGAGACCTCTTTTACAATGTTTTGCTTGCTGTTCATCCTGCTAAAACACTCTCAGCTAAAATGCACAAGAGAGGAGTGAAGGCAGCCCTGCTGCTGCTGCCATGGAGGGGGCTTTCTTGGGGCCACGCAGAGCTGTTGATCCAAAAGGGAAACCTGCACTTTTCACCAGCCTGCAGGCTGAGCACACGTGATGGTGTATGTGGGAGATGCTGAAAAATGTAGGTGATACTGTTTCAATCTTCACGGGTGAGATCATAAATCTCCAAGTGGCCCTGATTTCAGGGGAGGAGACAAGGAGGCACGGGGAGGCGGGGAGGAACTTGTACATCACTGTTTCTTGCCTTATGGCAAGAGAGAAGACTGCAAGGAGTGCTGGAAGTCTTTCTGAAAAAGGGCATGTGATTTCAGTTGATTTTACTGATTTCAGAGAGTAGGAACCTGCAGTTTCAAAAGCAAAACACATAGGGGAACTGCAGGGTAATGCAATGATGGGATTTGAAGAGCAAGGCTCTGAGGGCTCTGGTGGATGTGGCAGTGGCAGATGAAGACATTACCTGCCCCAGGAAGGAGTGTGTGCTTGTGCTCTGCCTGCCACGTGCTGTCACTGCAGCAGGGCCAGTGAGCCAGGCTGATGGGCAAGCCCTTGGCCATCATGGTGGCACTGGGGCCACTCCTGCACTAGGTGACTGCAAGCAAGAATTTTCACTTGTCCTTGTGCAAAAACTCTGGTGATCAAACAGGTTAAAGTGGTTATCAGGGGTAGGCTCTTTGTGTAGGAACCCCTGCGTGTCATGGTGGGTCTGTACAGACTTCATGGTTTATATATGTACACATGTCTAATAGGTGCTCTCTGGCTTCAGGCTTTGCCCACTCCTCTACCACGCAGGCCATTCCAGACCTTGTCTCACTCTTTCATTACATGCACAAAACACTGCTGCAATGCTAATAATAAAAATGAGAGGAAAGGAATAGCAGATATTACAGAGCTTATTAAGGAATTGATCTTTGTTTTGCTCTTGAACAAAGAGGCAGACCTCGAAACTGCTGAAGCCATTCAGTTAATTGGTTATTGGCTCTCTTGAGTGATTATATCCACCCTGGCTCCACCAGGTTCAGCAGGTCTCATGCTGGTCAATTAGCCTTTGGCATCCAGGAAGGGAAATGGTTCATTCAGGTTTTCTCAGAGCCTGTTGCTGTAGCATAAGGTGGACTGAGCAGGAGAGGTTCCCCATGGGCAGTAGCAGAACTTACTAGCACTCATGGTCTGAATCCTGCCCTTCAACTGTCATGAAAGGGCATATTTGTCTGTGCCCTAGCCCTCTGCAAAGGTGGATGCTGTTAGGTGAAAGAATCTGCCCTGAGGACTGCCCTGCAGGAAGATAGCCAAAGCCAGAGGCTTTTTGGAGGACCACAGGCATTTTCTCCAGCATGACCTTGGCCTGGTGCATACCAGGGCCTGGTTCTCCCACAGCCCAACCAAGGCCACCAGAGCCTGAACATCAGCTTTTTTTTTTTTTTTTTTTTTTTTTTTCTCTCTCCAGCTTCACAGATGGATGCCCTGGTGCTTGGTCACTGTTGGTCTGCAAACTCACAATCACTACTGCTCTGATTCCTTTGGCATTACCAGGGTTATGAGAGCTGAACAGCTGATGCCATTTTGTGGCTTTTCTGACAGAGTGCTCAGTCCTGCCTCCACCATTACGGCTCCAACACTTGCATTGCTGTGATGCAGACCCTGTAATAATAGCTGGTTACATTCAGAGAATACAGTTCAGATTTTAAAACCTCATCAAATAGTTAATGACTGACTGTTTCAACACAGCAGTTCCTGCAAGACTTGGGAGAGAAGAGAGAGAGGGAGATGGAAAAGTTACTCATGTCCCATCTGTCTGGAAAGCTTGTCCCCTCCCTCCCACCCACTGAGTCACTTCCTCCTTTTATATCTCACTTAAAATTTTTCCTTTCCCCTTTAGCTTATGATTAACAGGCACTCACCCTCTGTTTCTTTTTTTTTTCTTTTTTTTTCTGATGCAATGTTAGTTAAGGTTCTGTGGATAAATACAACATATTGTCTTGCAAATGCATGTATGGGGTGAAATGTGGTATGTACTGCATATATGGCCACGTAAACAAATACATCAACCACTGCAGCATCCAGCTGGTGATCCAGCCCTCCAAACTGAGCTAAGGAACTTGCCATCTACTGCTATGGGTGTTTTGTTCCTGCTGACCAAAACATAGTGGTAGGGTGTAGAGGGAGAGAGGCAGGTATGTTGATTGAACAGGTTGTGGTGTTATAGGGCAGCCCAGAGAGGGGTTCACTGCTCTGGAACCTGACCCAGGTGGATGTGTGGGGTGGGGACACTTGCCTAAACACCTCAAGGTGTGTTTGTGAGGGGGGCCTGGCTAGCCCAGCCCTCTGCCTTGGCAAGGCTTAAGAGGGCTGTCTTTCAATTAGCAGGTGGTGAAGGATCTTGAGGAGAATATCATACAAGACAGGAGAAACAGTTTTCTTCTAATGGAGAAGCAGGAATGGCTGCAGAGGTGGAGCAGGCTGGAGGGATCATCCTGGAAGCAGCCAAGGTAAGAACCAGGAGCTCCCTGGGTGCTTCCTGAGTAAGTGTGTGAGGTGGTGAGTCTGTAAACTGGGAAATGGATGAAGGCTGAGAAGGGGAAACAACCTGTGCAAGGAGGTTCATTTGATTTACTTGATGTTTCTCAGGGAAGAGAGAGAATATGAAGCCCTGTGTTAGGTACTGCAGAAATCTTGTACATGCCTCAGCCTTCTTGCACATGGCTCAAAGATAAGCTGTTTTTTTTCTATTTAGCACCTGTACAATGATGGTACAGAGAAGTTGTGTTCCTCCGGTTGACAGCACTCCGAAAAAAAACAAAAACAAAACACTTTTGGTTTTAAAGCCAAACGCTTGAACAGCTACATGTAATTGAGTGAATTCCCATCCTAGAGAGACACCAACATCCCTGCAGTCAGCTACTCCTTGCTGTCCTCTTTTGTAATCTATTGTAACAAGATCCCTCCAGCTTTTCTGGTTCCCGTCAGTTGGCGGTAAGCTGCGGGGTGATGCAATAACCTGGGTAGAAGGTCCACTCGGGGCTGTGCTGAAGGCTGGGGCACAGCTGTGTCACAGAGCCTCTGTGAAGAGCCAGCTTGGCTCCTGCTCCGAGGCTTTAGCTGCGTGCGGGTCCTGCAGAGCCCTGGACTGGCTCCCTGCCAGCCTCCCAGTTCCAGAAGCTCCCTGCAGGGGTGCTTGGGCTGCCTCCCTGCTGGGCTGGCAATGAGCCATCAGTGGTTTGTTGGGTTTGGGTTTGGTTTTTTTTTGGCTCTGACTCTGTGTCCTGTGAAAGTAGCTGTCCTGTCCCCTCTGCTCTGCGAGAATGGGGACTGGGCTCAGGAGCCATGGCCAAGATTTGGTATCTGAATAATATTTGGTATCTGAATATTTGGTAGCTGAGAATTGTCTTCATCTTCTACACACGTGATGGTGCAGGTGGGCTAAGCCAGGTCTGGGAGCTGAGAGTGGGCATGTGCTTGCCATAACGACACAACTCATGGCCCGGTGTCCCCTGAAACTCCAGTAGTTTCCCTCAAAGGGCAGAGCTGTGGAGGAGCACGTGGGTCTTGTGGATTTTATGACACCTAATAGGAGACTGTAAAATGGCCATTGGATTTGGTTGCATTTGTGGGAGACTTGATGAGTCCAAAGATGGACTGGAGATGTTACTGGCAGCCAAATAACCACTGGTGCTGGTACTGCCGAGTGGTTTTTTAGAAGGGAAGTTTGTTAGTTTATTCTCCCATGCCTTTGCTCTGATGGGTAGCTAAACATTCTTTAGAGATTTCCAGCTTATTTTTGGAAACAGTTTTACACATCTGCATGCAGGGAGACTGTAGCTGCACTTGTACTATGTATGATGGATGGGGCAAACAAAATACTGCAGATGAAATACAGGGAAAACTTTTAAAAAGGCAATTGTTTATATGTCAGTTTTATATTTCCCTGAGAGATACTAATTATTAACTGAAAAGTAGTTCTTCTACTTGTCCTACATCAACTTTCACATCTATTGCAGCAGCAAGACATCTTTAGGTAGTGTATGGCTTGCAAATAGCTAAGCTCTGTAACATTACTGTGCAGATTGACTTGGCTGATGGACAGCTACTTCAGCCGAAGATTTTAGTGCTGCCAGCTGGCAGGAATGATCATATATGTAAAAGTTAAAGCTGAGCCAGAAAAACCTGAGTTCAAATCTCTTGCCAGGGATTGTAGGATAGAATGATTAACCTGATTTTGTATTTTTGGATAACTATCAAGTGCCCGAATATTTATAGTAATAAATATCTTCCATATGTGCTGACACCGCATCCGTGGAGTGCAATAGCATGATACAGTTATTGTCTTGTTTGAAGATGCTAATTATAGCTAATCCTATAGGCACATGAATCATGAAACACTGGCCCAATTTCTGCCAGCTTCTGCGAGGTGCATCTGACTTTGCTCATCTGAGCAATGCAGGTCAGCAGAGAGCTCAAGGCAAAATTCCAAGACTGCTGGGGGATCCTGAGCTCTCTTTTCAGAAGAGCACTTGATATTTAGGCATTTAAAGCTGTAGGTGGGCACTCTACCATCTGGTACCTTCTGAGACTTACTAGGAGGTGTCTGGGTGCACCCTGAAGTGTCAAGGTACTGCTAATAACAGAGTCTTGAGCCTACAAACCCTGTGATCCTCCAAGTCAAAATTAGCAGTGAGTTCTTCCTGCTGGTGCCTGTTGGGCTGACTCAGAACAGGACTGAGAATGCTCAGCTACTGCAGGCACAGCACCTCTCCAGGGATGTGGTGGCTCTCCAGGTCAAGCTCTTAAACACACCTTCATGTAATAAAATCTCCTCTGTACATGCTTCTAGAGGTACTCTCCAGCTGGTTAGAAAAAGCAGCAGTGGAGCTGTGTGAAAGCTATAATGTTGTAATAAGAAGGCTAGAAAAACAAGAGAGGCTAAGCCAAAGTTCCAGTTGTTTTCTCTTCCCTTGAAATAGAGGTAAGCCCGCCCAGACGTCTTCCTTTTAAATACTGACTACTGCATCTGTTTTAAACCAAAAATAATACCTTTTGATTGAAAATGTTTCAATACCATTATTTGTGCATTTTATTGAGGCGAAGGTTGCAATTATTAGAGTCACCAGGAATTTCAGACATTTAAACACAGCCTTTATTTCTCCTGAATAAACCACATCCCTATGCAATTATTCTTCTATCTAAATATCTCCAAACCAAGTCCTAAACCAGATCTGAGATTTGTTGCTGGTGGTCCCTCTTACAGATGGGCCCTTCAAATGAACACGTGGGGCTAAACAAAGGTTTAGAGAAGGCAGAGAGGTTGGGCTGGTCCCTGGGGATGCTGAGGGAGACAGAGCTGGTGCAGGATGCATTGTGCAGCCCTGGGTAGGTCCTGGGGCTCTGAGCAAACTGTTTTCAGTCTGGTCAGGTATCACAGTCTGGATCCTGCAGGCTTTAGAAGAATAAAGAGAGAGGTTTGTCTGGTCATGGAAGCTGCTCCTTCAGCCCTGTGATCTCTTTTTCAGCTGGCTTCTCACCAGCAAGCACATAACCTCATCTGTGGCAGAAAAGAGTCTTGGCTCAACAGCCAGAATCTCCTCTCTGCTGTGGTCTCAGTCTTGCACCTAATACTTTCAGAAAATGTTTTTTGAACTTTATTTTAAAAAACTGAGACTGCAAAAGGGCCTCTAAAGCCTTAATCCCCTTTGCTTTTTGGCCTCTCTGCAGCCTCTGTGGGCAGCACAGGGGCTAGGCATTTAAGCACTTTCAGTTTCAGTTTCTTTATGCGTTCAGCATAGTATAAGTAAGAATTTGGGTCTAAAAGTATGTTAAGATTTTGACATCGATGAGAACAACAAACCTTGAAGCCAAAGGAGGAGCCTAGCTTCAGTTTAGCTTGGGAGGCAAGGAGATGAGCTTGCAGTCTAGTAAAACAAGCTGGGTCTCAAGCCCTTGTTGATCTGAGGGAAAGCAGATTCCTGGCAACAGCTTGTGTGTGTGCTAGGACTTCGAGGCTTTTGTCTACATAGCGGGCCAGGTCTTGAGTGCACTGTCAATTAAGGGCAACAATTCCAAGTGATTCACAGCAGATTACACCAGCCTGTCTCTTGGTGGAGCACACTCTGGTCCTGCGCCTGCAGGTGCTGCACAGACTGCCAAGCCTGGAGCTAGCCTGCAGTTATGCTGTCAGCCTGCCTTAGATCTAATGCTTTATGACAACTGTCTACCTGTAATGTGATAATGGGCTGAAAACCTCTGCAAAATTGATAGAGTCTCTTGCAAAGAAGGGGAAACTTCTAATGTGGCAGGCCTGATCTCTTTCTTAAGGTCTACATCAACTGCAAAGATTTCTTTCCAGCTGGGAGGCCTGGTTCTCCTGCTCCTGACAAGAATGGTGGTTGTGTTGGTGTCTGGGAGGCTGCTGGTCTCCTATTTTCTCCCAGTACAGGGGGAATCAACCTGCTGCCTTTTCAAGTTCTTTAAATCTGTTGTTGACTCTAAAACCTAAGGTTCTGTAGGCTTCTTACTCCTAGGGTTTCCTGTGTTCTCTGCATGTACTGTTCATGTTCTAGATAAAAAAAGAAAATCATCTGCTGCCTTTAAGGTGCTCCCAGGGTTTATGTGATAAAATAGTTATGTTTAATCCCTAAAATGAGTCATTGTCTAGAATGATTAACAGGTGTTGTTCTGAAAGAAATGATGCTTAAGATTGTATAACACAGCCTGAGAGAAGGAGGGGCAGATTTCTACCCACCTTTTACTGATGCAGAAGCAGTGCCAGTGACTTTGTGATAGATCACTGTTGAGTGAGAGTTGGCCTAAAATACCCTGGTGCAGTTTCAATCTTTCCAAATTTGCTATACAGGTAAATGCATGGGCAGAATGGTTTCCCCTGCTCTGGAGAGGCCCAGACATGTCCCCTGTTCATAAACATGAGAGCCCTTTTCCCCACACCCTCTATTGCAGTTGGTGGCAGACCACTGTCACCAGCTTGGGCCTAGTTCCTGGCACAGGACCTAATGGCAACCAAACCCTATTTTCTCAGCCAAAGTGTTGTCATTTTAGCTGGTGTCACTAGTGGCAGCCTGTCCTTTTCCAGCTGCCCAGCTTCCATCCCAGGCCCAGGGCTGGCAGGAGGGGTTGGCAAGGTAGGCACTTGCCTGGGGACAGCAGTAGGGCTGTGGTCTCAGGGTGGATTTTGGCTGTCTGAGAGACTAGCTAACACAGGTAGGGGGGCTGCTGTGGCTAAATACCAGGCTCTTTGGGGGTGAACAGGGAGATGGATCTTCAAGGCCTGCTCTGCTCTGGCATGAGTGGTCCTGCCCTCTCCTTGGGTGTGCTGCTGTGAAGCCAGGAACCAGCTCTTGGGGCTGTGGACTGTGCCTTCAAGATCAGAGTTCCCTCCAGAGAGAACAGGGATGTTTACACAGAGCACACCTATCCTAACGGCAATGTGATAATTAAGCAGCCTGAGTCTGCAGGACAAACCCTTCCCTACCCCTCCTCATCCTCCAGAGTAAAGGCCCTGGTGGTAGCTCTGACCCCATACCATTCACTGCCACATCTGTGGGCTTACACTGCTTAAAGAGCCCATAAATCCATTAGCTCTGGGTAAATGATCCCTCGGCCGTCTTTAGAATAATTAAAACCACAAGGCAAACAGTTACTCTGGACTATCAGCAGCATATCAACAAAACTTGTGTCTTGAAATGTGTGTTCAATTTCTGCTATTAAAAGGCACAGAGCCATATGTGAAACATTATCACGCATCTTTGTGAAATTAGCAGAACTATTTGAACAACCATTTTGTCTCTATCAAAACAGGGCCTTATTATTACTATTTTTTCATACTGTGTTGGACAGTGAGAAAGTCTTTGGAGAGCAAGAGGGCTCAGGCAGGCAATCTGACTGATGATACCTGCTTGCTCTGCAGAGACAGACACTATCTGAGAAGCCCAGGCAATACTGGCCCTAAAAGAGGAGAAGGATGAAGAATCCTCTCTTGCTTTTAGTCCTGAAATCCAGGAGACTCTCCTGGTTTCATCTAACCCCTTAATTGCTCTACTTTGAGCGAGGCTTTCACAGTACTTACCCAACTCAGTTCCCATTAGGATCAATAGAAGTCTAACTGTTGATTCAGTGGGAAAAGAAAAAAGATGAATGCTGAGTGGGCTTTGAAATTCCCATCACTTATGGTTAGGAGCATATGTTAGAGAAGTGATGTCACTTCTGACTTAAGGACTTTCAAAATAGCATTAGACCTTTAAAAAAATAATAACAAAAATTCTAGTTCTTAGTTTCTTGAACTACCCCTCTGAAAATGGTACTAAAACCACTTAAGGGCAAGGTTTGCTGAAGGAAGGGAAAAAGGAAGAGGAGCTGCTTCTGATTAATAGTGACCCATAACCATAGGCAAGGTCAGCATGTGGCATACAGCCAGGCTTGAAGGAAAACATGGTGTGAAATGTTTTGTCATTTAGTGGACACTTTAAAAAAAAATAGTAACAATCCACCAAACTCCAAAATTGTTGATCTGCTTGGTAGTGCATTTGGCAATTGATGCTATCATACAAGTCTCTCCTGTGGACCCAGTGCCCTTACTGCTGGATTTGCATGCCATACAGAGGATTTTCAACTTTTAATGGACATAGTTTGGGCCTTTTTTGTGCATGTCTGGTTTCATGCATGTCTGGTTTCATGCATGTCTGGTTTCAAGGGTGTTGAAAATGATAATATTTGGAGAAAATGATCATTAAAGAAAATTCCAGTGCTTTTTGCCAGGCCGACTTATCAGCCAAATGGATTGAGAGAAGGCAAGCAAAACTGAAATAAATATGAAATCAGTTGATTTAGTCTGCTTAGTCAAATTGAACAACAACATTCCTTGATTGTCAGAGCTGAATCAGCAAATATAAAAAACCCAAAGACAGTCAACCCTACACTTACAACCCACTTGAGGTTTTCACGCTGACAACCTTGTCGCTAAGTATAAATGCTCCTCCCACTACTGGTTTGTCTGAGTCTCAGGATATATTCAAGAGTATGACTGTCCTTGCTATCTTAACTTGATTTTCCTCTTTTTTTTTTTTTTTTTTTTTTTTTTAAACTGAACAAATACATTGGAAATTTTTTCAGTGCCAAGTATTTCTGCTAGAAAATATTCTGGAGGATTCATGTAATAACAAACATGTGAAGGATTTCTGATATGAAAGTCTTGCTTATATTAATTTTTTAGCTCCAAAGTGAGATTAACTTTGTTCTACAACTGCTTAAAATCTAAACCCATATGCCTCCAAATGTGCAGAGGCCAGAACTACAGGCTCTTGGTACATCTGCAGTATGAACAGTAGATTTAACATACATAGTAATATGCAATATGAACCCTGAATGCACAGGCTCAGCTCTCTTTTAATCATGCAGAGCAGAGGCATTTCTTCTTTTTCTAGAGAGCTGTGGATCCTAACTGAAATTTGACATGTTTTACTTTCCTGAGAGGATCTTTTGTGGATTCCCCTAGAAACAGTTCAAAAGTGGCTATGGTTTTGTGGACCAACCTGAAAACCAAAAAAAGGGAGAGAAGCTTCAGACTTAGATGTTCAGCTATATTTGTGTATTAACAGCTGTTAATAAGCAATTTCCACTACTAAATGAACAGATAGTCATTGTTTTGTACAGAATTTAGTCTCTTTTCCTATGACCCATTTTACAAAGCCAAATGCAGAGGTTTTAGGTTTTCTTCCATCTGGAAAGGGAACTGAACAACTATCCTTTCAGAGGTGCCTTCTGAGTCCATGGAAGTTGTGTATTTAAAGCAGCTAATGAGTTGAGAATGAACTCTTCCATGCTACTATCAGCCAGGAAGGAGCCAAAGCTCAGGCCCCTCTCCACTAATGCAGCTATCAAAAGTTGGCAGCCACAAGTTGTCTGAGTGCCCCTGCAGCTGGGAAGTGATCTGGGGTCACCCCAAATGCAGGTGATTTGGGGTGCTCTGGACAATGTGATTATTTCTGGTCTATTGACACTACCAAGGTACCCACCTTGGTACCCACCTTGGTACCCAAGTGAGCTGCTGCTCATTTACAAGATGAGATTTGCTTTGGGTGTGGTGCCTCAGCATGGGTGTCTAGGAGGAGCAACTACTTCATCAATTTAGGACTTACTAAGTGCCTGAAACACAAAACATTAAAGTTCCCAGGACCTGAGGGCAAGGTATGGAAGCATCTCCAGCAGGGACAGAGTTAACAGTCAGAGTCTGATAAGCTGCAGTTTGGCTGATAGCAGTGGAGATACCAGTCTGGAAAACTGCCCAGTGTGCTGTTGCAAGAGACCTGTAATTAGCACGTGACCACTGCTCCTGGGGTATCTGAAGGTAATAAGAATGTGACAAACCTCATCAGTTGTTGCAGGCCCTTCCTCTTTAGGTCTTTACAAAGCTGTGGGTAGTCCTTTTAATTAAAGCTCCCAATTATGCATTTGACAGGGATGCTGTAGGCCAGCAAGCTGTAATGTTAAACACCAATTGATTATGGAATGTCTCTGCAACTTTGCAGCCCTATGATCCACCCCACACCAGTACTGTAGTTGAATGTCTTCTGAAATTGTGTATAATCACTGTCTTATTAAATCTACAGTATCCCTGTTAAATTATGTGCTGTGTGGAAAGAGCTGGATCAGCACAAGTGCTGCATGTATAGGGAAGGGAGATGACTTTTACTGGTAAGGAATACTTAAACTTCATCTGGGAACACCAGGGAATCTCCCAGGGAAAAAAGATCCTTTAGGATGCTCTTGCTGGGACAGCTCATCTGCAGCAGGCCTGTGTTCAGGAGGGGTGAATAACCAGGGTGGCCCTGGGTAGAGTGAAAACATTGCTTTTTATCACAAATCCAAACCATGGTGTGATACAAACTACTATAAAGAGCAGATGCAGAGAGCAGCTAGCTGGAGCTGCCTGAGAGAGGGGGTGTTCATCCTGGGAGCAGCTGAGCTGGCTTAGTTCTTTGCAGACCAGCTTACTAGCCTGGGCAGAGCCACCCTGCTTCAGCTCCTCAGTCATCTTGGGGTCCTGACCTGAACTGAATTGCCTGGTGTAGACCTTCCCCATCTTTCTAATTCAGTAGTGGAGAATAGTCTGGAGAAATGTTCTGTGTTCCTGTGTTCTGGGTGGCTGCACAACAGTGGGTGGTCAAGTGTACTTGACATTTATAGCATAGGCAACTGGCAGTAATGCACACAGAGGCTTCACGTGCTCTTCCTAAACCAGGAAAGTTTCAGGTTTTTCTAATCCAACCTCAATACGAGGCAGGAGAGCTCTGTTAATCTTCCAGCTGTATCAATTCGCCTCATTTAGAATGTATCACAAATATGTTTGTGATTTAGAAAGCAAAGATGTGTCTAGAAATTATCTCTTTATTTGTGTTTATTAGAATATTGTGTAAAAATGCTTGCTCAATTACTGCTGAATTGCTATAATTTATTACATTATACCTTGAACAACTGGTAAAAATGTATATTTGTTAGAGCTGGACTTGAACTAAACTTCATGTCTCAGGGTGCCTGTGTTCTGTAGGAGTTCAGGTAAGAATTTGAGGCACTAAATGCCTTGCAATAAAAAATCCTCTGAAGGAGTTTGGACCCCAGTGTAGAAGCTAAGATGTACACCTCACACCCCCTGCCCTCCAAACACTGCGTGTCAGTCAACAGCCTCAGAAATGCTCTAGCAGTTCTGCTTTATCATTGCTACACAGTTGCCTATGTGTTTGTAGCTTTTTTCATAGTACTTTCCTGTATTTGAAGCTGTTTCACCAGCTATTAACAAGAGAACCATATCCCTGCTCACTAGCCAGAAGGTATTTTCTCCTCCTACACTTGTTTGTTCCAGGATTTGATTTCCCTGTTCCTATAAGACAGGCTTTAAGTCTTAGGGACTGAGCACCTCAGCAAGTCACCAGACCTCATGGTTAGAGTGTACTAAAGACTGCACTACTTTTACCCCTGCAAACCCATATCAAGCTGGGAACCTGGACTCCTGAGTTACTTGAGCAAAAAGCTTCTCCTGGGCCAGGGAAGCAGCTCCACTTCCCTGGAAGGAGGAGGTCCAAGTTGGCTGAAGTGTGACCTTTGTTGGGCACATTTGCAGCACAGTGTTCCTGGTGCAGATGTGGAAGGCTGCAGCTCTTACAAGTTTTCTGGATGGGAATAAGATGTGGGGAGTCAGCACAGCCTGAGGAGGTGGTTCAAAGGATGGTAACAAACAGTGGAGAGTTTGTTGAGGCCTCACCTACAGCCCTGTGTCTGCCTTGCTGGGATGGTCCAGCTCTGTGTGTGGATGGTGGGTGTGCCCCTGCACGCCCTCCAGCACACATACTCTGAAGTCCTGCTGGTGTCTGGCTCCCTGCACAGGCCCTTGGGCTGCTGGTGAACAAAGATGGGTCTGTTGCAAAGACAAGTCTTTCCTTCTTGTGTTGAGGGTCCTTGTGCCTCAGCGGTGGTCTCCTTTATAAATTTTTCCAAAATCCCTGAAAAAAACCCCGTTGCCTGGCACGTGTGTGTGCTTTAGCCCTTGGCAGCTCATAGCAGTTTCACTACATCTGAGTGTTCTGTGGTATATCATAAAGCCCACCTGACATCACCAGAAGCTGGTGAGAGACAGCTTCCCCCAAAGTGCCACCCTGTACAGGCATGCTCAGCAGAAAGTCAAGGCTTGCAGGCAGCATTTCTTCAGCTCATGGCCAGCAGTGTTTGCCTGGCTTTTGATTTCAAAGGCTTGGGAAGGAGAGGGGGGGGAAGTAGGCAACTAATGTGCTCCTCTGTGTCATGCTCCACTTGGCCTCAGATCCCTCATTTAGCAGAACAGGTACTTTTAATGTGATTTCAAATTGAGGGTCACAAATTACTCGCCAAGTGATTTGCCCAGATTAAGTTGCACTTTGGACTTGCATTCTCAAAAGTGAACATTGGTGTATTTATGATCTTCAGAGGGAGAAAAACAGAATTTAATAGAACTTGCTAAATAGAGCGAATGAGGCTGCAGTGCACCCTCTCTCTGTTATATATTAATCTGATGTTATTAAGTGTTAACTTAATGCATTGTATGGACAGCTCAAAGGAGCCAGGAAAAGTCTCCGTGTCAAACATGTAAACAGTTAGGGTTTTTATTGGAATCATTAACTGCCTTGCAGTTAAATCCTTTGTTTTCATGACTGGTTTAAATTAAACTAGCAAAATCGTAATGATTTTTTTTCAGTGTTTTTAGTACGTGTCAAAAGGTTTAACAGAATAATTTGACTGTATGTCTATTCAAAAGGTTTCGTAATTTTAAAAAATTTTATATACTTCAATTTCCTTTGTTAGAAAGCTGAGATTGTCTAATGCCACTTCAGGGGAAGTGTATTTAACACACCCTTTCCAGTGACACGTATAATGCAGTCCAGTGGTATTCCAGTCATCACAAGCAGATGCATAAAGGTGAAGATGCACAAAACCTGAGAGTGTTCTTGTGAGCTGGTCCTGGAGGATTGCAGTGACCATTGAGGTCAGCCATGTCTGACCATGTTATGAGTCTGGGGTCTTTCCTCCTGCCTACATCCTTTTTATTGTACTCAGTTACCAGCTTCTGTTTTTTCCTGCTTGCTTCATCCTTCTTTCCTACACATGCACCTGGCCATTGCTACTTTCCCCATGTACAGATGAGGCTGTTCAATAGCCTGGGTTTGTGGAATGAGCTAATTTAAAACCACACGTTTGTCTCTTATATAAAACGTGTTTATGTTGTTCTTGCTTTCTTTTATGTAAAAGTTGGATCAAGTCCTCCTGGGCCCTGGGAAGAGCAGTGGCATCTGCTGAGCAGAACAGGCTGCTGGAGTACAATTGTCTGGGCTTAAGGTAGAAGCTCCTAACCTGAATGTCAATCTCTACCCATGCAGTCTTGGTGGGGGGGAGCTCAGAAGTGGTGTTGTGGCAGGAGTTTTAAAAGGGTGATGGTGCAAGAGGTGCCCCACATGCCTCTTTCCAATGTACTGCTGTGAATTACCTCTGTCAGGGGTCTCTGGTCCCATGTATGCCCCTACAGCAGCCACCACTGCAGCCTCCTAAAGCAACTGCCAGGGAAGTAGAAAGGGGAGGGGTGAGCAGCAAGGGGCAGAGAGAATAAACCTTTTTCACTGGGAGAGGAAATTTGAAGAAGACCTAAAGACAAATATCGTAATGGTTACAGGTAGAGAAAAGACACTACAGAACAAAATGTCCCTGTCCTTTCCTTACCTTTCTGTGAATACTGCAAAAGCAATGGAAAGGGGAATCAGTAAATGTTTCTGTAAAATACATTCCTGATTTATCAGCAAAGTCAAATGAAATTACCTAAACAATTTTGAGATTAGGAGCGTTGCAGAGCTCTGGCCCTTCCTTCAGGGAGGTACACCCCCAGTTCCTATTTATCAGAGCACAAAAATACAGTTTGTCTCAGTGGGAGATGGCAGGGCTTTCCAGGCAGTGCTGGGTTCCCCTTGGGAGATTCTGAGCCTTCTACTGAAGGTGTTTGTGTGGGCTATTTGGTGTAGGTAAGGTCCTACAGTATAACCTGTTTCCAAGGTTATACTAAAGGAAGAGCCAGTAAATGCTGCCCCAAATAATTGCTAGGGACTTGCTGCAGGAATATCTCCCCACAAAGCTTCTTGCTGGATTCCCTGGACTTTCAACAGACTTCAGCTAATGCTAGAAACAGCAGGATTATTTGTTTTCCATGTTTCTTTGTGGCTGGGACTGTCTCTTCTGTGTGTTTCTAACATAGTTTGAGGTTCAGCTATGTACCTAAGACTACCCTGTTCCCATACAATAATAAGTCACAAAGAATCTGTTTAAGTAACAGACTCTGCAGTGTCTTTCTCCTATGCTGGAGGATGATGTGGAAGCACAACAACTCCCAGCTCAGGCAGGCCCTGATCCCTGCTAGAGAAGCAAGCAGGCAAAGCATTCCCACAAAAAAGGAGCTTTCCTTGAGTCAGGCTATTATTCCCTTTGCTGTCTAGAGCTTTTGGTGAGGTTAGCTCACTCCTGCCTCAGACACAGCAAGTGAAACTCTGAGAGGGAGCAAAAGGCAGGCATTCAAAAGGCTCTCTGGAGACTTACAAAGCCTGAAGGAGTCAAACGTTGAGGTATTTGTGATTGGCTGAGGAATACTCTTATGTGCTGATGCCCCATTGCCCCATTAGTTCTTGTTTTGGTTCCTGAAATTGGCTCTAAAATTAATGGAAGAAAATATATGAAGGCACTGGTAAATGTGATCTGCCTTTAAAATCTATTTTAAGGGGAGCAGTAAGGTACCTCACAGATACATTTTAGAGATCTGTGCCCTTCTTGGTGCCAAAGCTGACTTCCACTGTGTTGGACAATAATCTAAGGATTTCTTCTTTCCTGGATAAAAAAGCATTTCCTAATCTGCATTGAGGAGGTGGGGAATAACCAAAACAAGTATTTCCCTGGTTTTATGCCCCATTACTTTCTACACAGAGAGGCAAATTCCCACCCTCTCCATCCCTCTCCAAGGGAGATGTAGAAAAGTTTTGTTGCAAGATGCTTGGAGCAAAACGCAGAATTCAGAACAGCCCATGCTTTGTGGATGTTCCAAGTCAAACCCAAATGGACCAGCTCGAGTCCACCTTTGTGCCTTGTTTGTTTGTTTGTCTTTTTAATATTATTTTTTTTCCTCTACAGTTAGTACTTTCTTTTTTTTGTTGCATGTCTTGAGAGCATGGAAGTTCCTGCCTAGGGGATAATGCCTTACCTTTTTTGATGGCCACAGTGATCAATAGAAAAATCTTTTCTGATTTAAATGATGAGATTGTGTACAACTGAGTCATTTTTCCTGAAGATACACAAATCCTTCTATCACATAAATGAGCAAATTGAGAACTGGTGGGTGAATGCTCAACTGGTGTGAATCAAAGCAATGCATTGCAGCAAATCCTGGCTGAGCAAATACCTGAGACTTCTTGCCCAGCCACTGATGTTTCTTCTCTGTTGTGTGACTTGCAAACTCCATCAGGACATCTGGTGGATGGGAGAGGGTGATGCTGGGCCTCTTGGCCACAAGGTTGCTAGAGAGGGGGTCCTCAGCAGGCCTGCTGGGTGCTGCACCTCTCTCCTTGGCTTGCTGGCCTCGAGTGCTGGCTGAGGCCAGATGGCTGACTTCAAGATTTGGGAGCTGCTTCCAGCCAGAGAAGGGCTGGAAGGATGGGGTGGCTGTGCCATGAGGATTGCAATCCTCTTGCACCTACACAAGGTCAGACTCTCCTCTTGAGCACTCTCAATATCCATGGAGTTATTCCCAACCTACAGTGATGCTGGAAAACTCTGACCTCGACAACGAATTTCCAATTGTAATCCTGAAAGAAGAATGGTTGGCTAGTTTGGTTTTTCTGCCCGTGCTTAAGTGCTTTTTGCTTTCATTATGGGGTGTCAAGTTGTTAATATTTATGGAGTACACAAAAGAATGAAAATTCTGTTTCGTGTTCAATCTGACATCTTTTGGCAGCACAACCCTCTAGTCATGGTAGCAGTTCTGTTTCAATTCGGCAGTGCTCTTTCGAGACGAAGTTCCTTAAAGTGTGGTTTGGCTCTGAGGAGGGATTCTATGCAAACAGTATTCAGAGGGTCTGTCTTTATTGTCCCAAATATTAATAATTTCCAGAACAAATGCAATTTGCCTTGAGTTTTTTGTGTTCTTTCTTTGAGATGCTTTTAAAGGTGTCCTTGGTAAACGCCACCCTCCAGCTTGGTTGCCCCTTCTAATCCGTAGCCACACGGGGCTGGGAGTGGGGCCTGCACGGCTACAGCTTAGCCAGGGTTGGTGTGGGATCAGAGGGCAGTAAATAATCAGTTCCCTCTAGACAATCCTTTTCACCACAAGGGGAAAAGGAACTCTGAAGCCTAAGTGTTAAAAAGTCCCGTGCAGAAGGCAGAAGAAGCAAAACGTGGCTCCTGGTTGCTGTACCAGAGGCACATCTCTCTCCAAATGGGTGCACTGGGGCTGTGTTTGCAGAGATGCAGGATGCTGTGCTCCCCTCAGCCTGTGGTGGGACAGGATTGTGCCTTGCTCTTGGAAAGCTCTGCCTGACCACAGGCCGGCACTCACCCAGATCTGCTCAGCCCAATCCAAACCTATGAGGTTCTTGTGAAGGAGCACTGGGGGGTGATGTCACTGCTGGCATCACGCTGAAGTGCTGAGCCCCAGGGCCCTTCTCTGCAGCACAGAGCAGCTCAGCCATGCATGCTGGCTGGGTGAAGTGATACTGCTGAGAAGGTTCTGGGCCCAGTGAAGCTTGTTCTTGGGAAAACAAAGGAAGAAGACAAAAGCCACCCTAATACTGCCTTAACTGTGTGCATTTTGTGGCTTGGCAGCAAAAATTATCAAGATATAGCAGCAAAATTTTCCAGAAAGCTAGGGGAATGGAGAAATTATTATTGAAAAGGGTACTTAATTCTCTTGTTAAACCAGCCCATAGGTCTTCAGAGAGTTAAGGAACATTCAGTACTGCAAACTGTGTGTCTGCAAGCACAGGAGTAGTGCATGTGCTCAGGGAATGTGTTTACATATAAGCTGCTTGCTCAGGAGCATGCATCATTTGTAATGTGTGCTTTGCATGCCGTGCTGAAGCTGTAAAATACAGCAAGCATGCACATGAAGAAATGTTGACTTGAAGGATTTTATAAATCTAATGTAACTGTTAAACTCACAGTTGTCTGGAAAACCATCCAGAAAGTCCACTATATTCCTGGTGAAGATTTCATTCATGGTTTGGAATTCTAGCTTAGACATACATTGCATGCTCTTAAGATACTACATGCACAATACTCATTTAGACCAAATCTCTCCTGGAAGGAAACCTTTCAGGGTAGTATGATAGCTCCCCAAGAGTGTATGCTAGATAGTTTAGAATTCCTAGTTTTTTTCGTAGTTTGTTACTACACTATATTCTGCTGTTGATCAGGTACTCTGCTCTTACCAGATCCCTTAGGATTTGTGTGTGAGCAAACAAATGTATATTAGCAGCAGGCCATAAGCACAAATACAACAGAAGTAGCAACCTTTGTGCTAGAGGCTGGGGTCAGCAGTCCCTTAGATAACCACTTGTGATTGCCACTGACCCTGTAAGTACAGATGTTCACAGTAAACATCCTCCAGGCAGGGTGCTCTGTGACACACTCATGGCTGCAAGTAGCACACTCCACACCAGCTGAGTGGGGTGTAACATAAAAGTTAATTTGCAAGCTTTCACGTTTTCTGGCATATTTCAAAGTCCATGCAGACACTTTAGCTGAGGTTATGGTGCCAATGGATTGTGCCCTTTGATCCGGAGGAAGCCAAGCTTAGCTTCTGTCACCCTCACCTCCTCCTGTGGTCTGTGTGAGCTGCCAGTGGCTGTGCCTAATGTCCAGGGAGACAGAACCTGTGTCTGGTTGAGCTCAGTGGAAGGACCCTAATGTCAAGTTTAGGCTGAAGTGTTATGAGATGATTACAGTTTTATTGTCTGTCCACATTTTAGTGACCAAATGAAGCAGCAGTCTAGAAGGGCCTGTCTCCTAACATACTGACAGGATGCCCATCTTTCCCCCACACCTCAGCTCTCAACAAAAAGTATCAAGAATTTATTTATTGGATCTTAGCACAGTCCTCCTTCTGCTTTCTGACTTTTGATACAGCTGTAAGAGTGATCAGTGCTTGGTAGTGGTAGTGGTAGTGGTTTGAGGGGAGCCTAGGGGACACCTAATGAGCTATTAAGTAACTCATTAACTAGCAGCCTGTGTACTTGACACAAGAGACCCAGCTAGGCTGGGGTGTCTTTGTAGTGTGCTGGAGTTTAAAGATGGAGCAAATAAATGTTCACCTAATGGTACAGCAAGCTCTCTTCTTCTTCAAACCATGTGTCTTTTTAAAAGGCAGAGACACAATTTGCTGTTGCTGCTGGGCATCTCTTACCTATTTCCTGTATTGCTGACATACACTGGAAAAACCTGGAAAGCAGTTGCCAGCCTTCAGTGTGGCCAAAGCAGATGTGGGATTCCCTAAACCATTGCATAAATGTGGTTTGGTCAGAAATCCTCTCTAGGGGACTAGATCTGTGGGGTCTCAGCATAGTCATAGTCCTTTGGTAAAGCAAGAGGAGAAAAGAAGCTGCTCAAATTACCCTGCAAGTACCAGGAAATAACTGCATCTTTTTTTCAGCCTACTTTGAGTCCTAGGTTTTCTAATCCAGATGAAATATTTTATAATGTGTACTATATACAATATACAGGAATTACAATTATAAGTCTAAGCTATATATTTTATGTTATAATGTTCAAATCCATTCTCAATTAATAATATCCATATTCTTCAGTCTGCCTCTTGATAAACTAAAATTCAGGTGCACCATAATAGTCTTTAAAACAGTGAAACTTTAAAATGCCTCATGCTTTCCAGCTTCTGGCTCTTTAGGTGCACTGGGCTTCTGTTTCAAGTTCTTTCCCTCTCCAGTAGCTGGGACAGCTCACCAGTGGGGTTTAAACAAATGCAAGTTATTATTCTCCCCCACCCACCTGACTCACAGTTGGTGCTGTAGGTTCTTGACAAAAGTTGCAAGATCCTGCTAAATAGTTTGGCAAGAGCCCCAGCTGCCTCTAGCTGATACACAGCCATCAGGTTTTGACCAGCTGTTGTGCAGTATTGGGGGGAATTCTGGAAAAGGGCACAGTGGCAGGATGTGAGTGAAGGAGGAAGAACAGCATTTATACATTTGGAGGTAAATATCTTCATTGTTTTTATTTTTCTTCCACATTTGTTTGTTTTGTTGCAATGGGAAACAGTTGAGGCCGGGAGGGACCATCTACCATCTAGTCCAACCTCCATGTGCAAAGCAGGGTCAGAGCATTCCTGGTGGGAAAATGAGACTGGTTCCACCAGGAGCACACCTGGGCTTGAGTGATGGAGGAAAACCCACTTGGCGTTTAAAAAAATTAATTGCTTGAAGTCACCTAGAAGGCAGGGAAGAGGAAGGAAGTACCTTCAGCTTTAGGAAAAAGAATGTGGCTGGCTTCAATGGCTACTCTAAACATGATTAAACATGGTTTAACTGCCTCTGATCAAACCCTTTACGTGTGTGTCCAGCATTAAGACCTGAAACAGACACAAAATCCCATAAGTATTTTGCTGGGCTAATTTAAGACAATAGATATATATCCTTTATGTATGCATATATAGCTAGATCCAGGTACACTTTAGAGAGCTGCTTATATGAATGTCATGAAAGATAGATGGCAGATGTGCAAAAAATTTTGAAGCCTTTTCTTCAAGCAAACTTCTCTGCTGACATATTTACATAGTTGTGTTACACAGCAAGAAACTCCCTACCTCAGGAGCTCAAGTTTGCAAGTAGGCACTTCAGCTGCAGAACAAGCAGAACAGAGGAACTGCAGATTAAATGTGCATCATACATGGGAGGTCTAACCCCCTTCAGAAGTGGTGTCTTTCTAGCTGCTGCCACCTTCCTGGCCCAAGCTGCTGAGGCTGTGATCTAACATGGTGCTCTGAGTGATGTACCTTGGGTAAAACGGGGTTGTTTTTAATAACATACATAAATGTAGGTGACACATGTAGGATGGAGCTCCCCAGCTGTTCAACAGGTAGAAGGGAGCAGTGGTATCTTCAGGGACAGGCTGATGAACTGGGACAAAATAGGGGAAAAAAAAATGTAGTGGTGAAACACAAGTGTCCAATTGCATTCATGTGATGAGAGGCCATTTGGCAGCCTGAGAGCCATGCTAGGAGCAGGCTCTGGCCAGTACTGCTGTCTTTGACTTTTCACTTCTGGTGTGCTGAGCATGTCTGTGATAACCTCATAGGTGGACTATTTCCCAGTCACTCTCAGAGGAGCAAGAGGTTGGAGGTGTACCAGCAACTCCAGTGAACTACTCTGACCTTGGACTGTTGGTGGTGAGGAGCCAAAGTTCCTGGCTGGCAGGAGGCTGAGTGTTTAAAAATTAAAATTCATTTGTAATTGAAGTGAAAAATGAAAATCTCAGCATCTTACATGAAGCAAATTCAGGTAAAAGTTGAGTATTTCCCTAGAAGTTGTTCTATTAGATTTAATGTTAAATATAATAGTCATATTAAACATGAAATGCTTGGCTGCAAAGGGTCAATGTAAATATTTACTCTATCATTAACTGTATGATATGATATGATTGCAGTGGAATGTTTGGACTATTTTCCTCATTACAGTTTTATCATAATTGACGTGTTTCCCCAAACATCTTGGTATGAACAAAGCTGTACTGGTATTTTGCAAGAAAACCTGTTTTAGTCAGCCTTTTTACAGGCAGCTGTGACATACAGGGTGGAAATTGGGCTGACCTGGTCCCTTCCAACACCCCACAAAGGTCTCTTCTCTTGGGTTGACCTTCCAGAGCTGAGTCCCTGCTGATGCTGGGGGGACATTGTCCTCCAGGGGTGACTGGTTTACTTTCTCACTCTCCCTGAGCCTTGCAGCCTGTGGGCTGGCTTGTGTACTGCTCACCCTGTCAGGAGACAGTCAGCTCCCTCTGCTGAAGCAGCCACCGTAGGACAAACGGTGGCAAAGCACATTTGTGCCACTTTATGGGGGCTTTAATAATTTTCCAGTTCTGCAAGAAGGTAAAACCTTTCCCACTGCTTTTGCTGTCTGCGTGGTGGAATAAACATCTGTTGGACCAGCTCTAATTTGCAAGCAAGAGCAATTACCCGTGGCACAGGTGTGTTATCCTCAGAAAGATTTTATTTCTCTCAAATGTGGACATGCCTGCAAATAATTTGAGGCACTGCTACTTTATAGCCTTACACCCTATGGAGGATAATTACTGAGCTTTTTTTTTCACCTTACTGTATCTTTGTTTCATTTACCAGAGCAAAACTCCCACTTATGCTCCTCCCATTTGCCACATAAAAACTCTCTTTGAAGTGGGAATACAAGTCACAATAAGTTTATTGTTAAAGTAAATTAGCACTGAATGAGAACACAGTGTATGTTTATGAGCCAATACATTTTGGAGAATGAGCCATTAAATTCCAGTAGTTTGGCTCCTGTCTCTGTGGTTCACAGCTGGCTTATGTGGGGATTTGATAAGAATCAGTGAGAGAATGAACTGACCATCTCCTGCAAACTAAACACTTTTTTTGACCTTTCTGTCTTCAAAATACAGAACCTCTAGGGATCTGTTTCCTTTCATTGCAAGCTGCATCTGCAGATGATTGGAAACATACCTACAAGTCCCAGGATGTTCAGATCCAAAGTCTTGGAAGTTCAGTTCTATATCAAACCCTTTGAAGTTCCTTCCCATCTCTGCAGATGACTGATGGAAGTGACTGAGCATCTGAAACTTGTTAAGAACCTAATCCAAGGACCCCCATTTAGCTTAGTGGCTTTTGGATCAGGCCTTTGCAGGGAGCTCTCCTGAAATACAGGACATTTCATTTTCCACCTTGGGTTTGCTCCAGTACTGATCGGTAAGAATCTGAAGAGGTCAGGCAAAATCTAATTAAATTTTTCTTTTCCTATACTCATTTAAATAATTTTTAAATGGCAGTCAAGCATGAAGTGATGTCTAAACCAAGGCAAGACTAACAACAATCTATGGGCTTCAAAATTCCAAAGGAAATTCAGATCCTATAAGTTTGGGCTGGATGCCAGGGCTGGCTGACTCATCTGGTCATTTTTTTGGCTCCTGGAGCTCAGCCTATTCTTGACTACGGTAGCAAGTTTGCCTGGACAGGGACAGAGAACATGGGATGCAGTTGCTAGCCCCATGCTTTTTGGGCCAGGCTCCCCTTGGTTTGGGGTGTTGATGGGGCTGTTGATGTAGAGCTGGATATAGGAAAATCTCCTCATTACAGGGCATTCCTGTATCACCCAACCTCCCGTGATCTCTGCAGGGGTCTTGAACAGATTCTCACTGCCTGCCACACCTGGCTCAGGAGGGAGCTGTGCTGGGGGTTTGCTGACCTTGCTTAGTGTATTGGCAAGCACAAGGCAATGTCAGGATCTGGTGAGTCTGGAAGCATCTTAAAATAGCCTTGTGTGCATCTGCAGTTAAAGCTTAGGAAAAAATTGTCAACCTTGGCACTTTTCTTTCCATGCGTTATTTAAAGCCACATCAGGAAAACTGGAGAGTTTGTCTTGTCTCTTGGTTTAGGCTCTCTGAAGGCTCTCTGCTTGGGCAGCTGCTCTTTGCATGGCTTAACACACTGGGTGGAAGAAACTTGGCTTCACCCATCTGACCTCTGTCTGGTGGGAAAGAAAACAGCTTTCCAAGCTTTCCCTGAGGTGGCACTTTGGAGATGATGTGAACATGGAGTCTTCTAAAAATCACAGTGCAAATTTCCGTATCAGAACAGGAAGGACACATTGATCTTGACTAGAGGGAAAAAAAAAAACCCCAAGCAACAAGCATGACACTACTTATACCTGAAGAAATCCTTCTGACATGAAATACTGGCTCACTGGAGCCAATGTTGGAGCTAACACCTAGAGAGAATATATGTGAGTCACCCCTTGGGCTAGGGAAGTCTTGTCCCAGGGTGTGGTTGGTTCCCTGCAGGGCCCCATACTCCAGCTTTGGGGGCACTCTGGAGCCCACAAGCCTGGGATCCAGGACTGGAGAGAGTGAGCTGGTTTTCCTTGAGCTGTGACAGTTCCTCAGGGCTGCAGTAGCCCATGGCAACTGGCAGACATTGCTGCAGCCCTCAGGTTCCTCTGGTTAGCACAGGGAGACCTATGCAGTGAAATATTTCATGCTCTAGGAACTGAAGTGCTAAATGCAGTCCACTCGGGAGCACAAGGCCAAGTAAAGCATTAACACTGGAGTTAAGACAAACCAATTCAGGAATAACTAATATTGTTGACTTTGCTTGCACAAAATGCCTCTTTCTTTGAGCTTTTATTCTCTCCCCCAAGAGCGGGTTTAAGGGCAAACACAAATATTAGTCATCTTTCTCCTATTAATTATTGTTAAAGATTTAAGGGATCATAGACTTTGAAGTTAATGCCCCATTCAATGTGGGAAAAGGCAAAACTGTGCATCCCCAGTGGTGTTGTTCTTTCTGGCTGGCTGGTTGATCACAGAGCAACTGTCCTGCCTTGCAACATCAGCAGCCCCTGGCTTTACTGAGGGGCAGGAATTGAGAGGTGAGGCAGGATTCAGAGGGAGGGGGTGAGCACACCTGCCTGTGGGCATCACAGTGCAGGGCTGGGTGCTCCAGGACACCTAGCTCAGTCCATGCAGCAGACCTGCTCCTAAATCCCTGCTTTTTTGCCCCTGTGAAGATTTTATCATTGCTTATCCTGTACAATGATCTCTTTCATCTGTCCTACACAAAAGAACTTCTGAAATCCTGGATTAACTTGGGAATAAAAGTTTTTATTTCCTCCAGCCATGGGGGGCTTCCAGAGCCTGCTTTGCTTTAAAAGTGATTCTCTCCCAATGGCATTGTAGGGCTCCTGGATTCACATTCACATGCATCAGTTCCTCACAAAAGTGAGGATGTATTTTGTAACCCTCTGCACTTTTCCTTAGGTCAAGATGAGCAGAGTTCTTCCTTTCTTAGGAGTCTCTTCTGTCAGCTGTGTAATTGCCTTTCACCACCCCTACATTGCAAAGGATGAGGTTTGGGCTCTTAATCAGAGTTATAGCAGGGGATATGTCTAGGGAAAAAAAAACCTGACCCTGCTAACCAGATTTTAAAAGGGTTTGAAGAACAGAATAATTTTTGTAAAATTAGCATGTGTGGCACACACCATAGAACGCAGTATTGATTATAAAACTATTGAAAGACAAACAATTAGCCTAAAAAATTGGACTAGTTATTTTTACCTAAGCTTTTTAATATGCCTCAAATGCAATTTTGGAGCAGTCAAAGCTAACTATTAATTTGGATCAAATTCAATGGATAGTTCTGGCTATAAGGGTTAAAATACTTTGCATTATGCCCATATAGCTATACCTGTATCAACATAAAACTGTTTTGCACTTCCAAAAGCATTTCAGTTTGGGGAATTTCTAATGTAAATATGGACACCTTTCCTGCAGTGATGATTCAAGCTTGCAAACTCAGACTTAGGAATGGGTGTATTTTTCTATAGTATCTAGGAAGAAAGACAGAATGTTTGGAAAGAGTGGTGGCCTTCATTTTTTTTTTTTTAAACCTAGGTGATTTTTCTGAAAGGGTTATGTAGTGCTGAACAATTTTTCATAAGGAGCAGACCTTCTTAAGAGTCACCTCTTTATTGTAAATTAATAAAAACCTTTAAAAAAACCTTAAAGATTGTGCAGTGTGAATTGCTGCCTGGTGCAGCAGCGTTTTTAAGAATGAACCAGCACTTCTCACTCCTTAGTGAACTCTTCTGTGCCAGCCCCAAGCGTGGAACTGACGGCTGATTACGAGAGGTGAAAGTGGTGAGGAGAGGGGGACTGGGAGGAAAATTGCCTCGCAATCTGCCGTCTCCCCTGGAAAGCAGCAGGGAGATGGTGCTGTGCCAGCACGGCCTCCCCACGCTGGGTTTAGGGGCAGAAGGGAAGCTGGACTTTCCCAGGGCTTTAGCACGTTTCAGAAATCAGCTCTTTAGGCAGAGGGGAGAACATCCAGGAGGCAGCCCCGGCTCCACAGCAGGGGTGGGGGCAGCAGGAGACCATCGCCTGGCAGTCGGCAGGTTGAGGCAGCACTGGAGAGAAAGAAGCACTTGGCAAGGGGCAGGTGGACCAGCCAGCAGGAGTGCAGCACCATTTGCTCCACGGCTTGGCATTAATGAGACACCTATTGGAATTCTACACACTCTTTAAAGACCTTCTGTGCGGAAAATTGTTACGTTTACTGTAATCCTCTGCCAGAGGAAAACCAAACGGGAATCTTCCCCGCTGCCCTTATCTTGTGGGCTTCCTAGGAGGGTTTTGGAGCTGTGAGGGTCATGTTGCTTGCTGGATGGAGGTGCAGAGGGGTAGGGAGCTACTGCAAGAGATGCACAGACTGGAGAGCCTTGTGCACAAAGGTTCAGTGTGAGGAGCTGCTGTTTGACTTGATGCTCAGAGGTGGGGTTTTCCAGGCAGTTTCCCTTGGTCTCTGCACACTTTTAGAAGTGCTGTTGCTGCAGAGGCAGGAGAGAGCTCACATCATGGATGGAATACACAATGGAGAACACCTTTTAGAAATGTGCTCTATTTTTGAGCTCAGAATCTTGAGAAGAGCTTTTTTCATTTTCAGCCCACCTTAAAAGCCCTTGGCATCCTCAGTGCCATGCAGTCTGTGGAAGGAGGCTCCATGCTCAGGTAAAAGCAGCCCATGGTGCTCTCTGCTTATGATGCAGCTGGACAGTGGGTCCCTGGATCCCAGCACCATAAGGAGTGGCCCTGCAGCCTCAACCTCTGCACCCTTTTCATTGACCTCCCTAGGGAAAAGGGTGGTGAAGACAGAGGAAAAGCAGAAAGGCAGAGGAACTGTTCTTTTGCTGGGGGGCTGGGGATGCCCTATGAATTGCTGGGAGCAAGCTCCGCATCCTCTGTAGCAGCAGAGCTAGGAGGCAGCAAGAGAAATGTAAAATCATCTGCCTGCTGTGGTAGGGGGAGGGGGAAATGTCTTTTAAAGTGTAATAACACCTAGGTTTTATAATCCTGCCCAGCTCAGGCTTGACAATTCTTCTGATAGCCCAAATACTATAAATTTAGTTGAAGATAACAGAACAGATGGGAAAAACATATGGTTTGTAGGTAGTGTGTGGTGGTTGGTATTTGTGGTACATTAGGGGAATTTATTTTATTCTCTCTCTTTCCCTGTATAACTTTTTTGATACTTTGTTTCTTTCTGCCATTAGGTGAGCTTGCAGTGTTGCAAATGTCTGATAACTCGGTTTCCTCAGACAAATTATCTGTTAGTTTGTAAATCTCTTGTAAAGAGTTAGGGAGTTTGTATACCTTATTATCATCAAGCTCCAGCTTGAGCCAGTGGAAGCTGGATTATTTAGATCCCAATCACTTATTCCATCTGTCCCCTCAATATCAGTGAAAAGCCTTGAATGGACAAGTGCTACTGAAGTGAGACTTCTTTTGCTGGTCTGCTTTACCAGTCCTCACTGTGTGCACTGGACTTTTGGAGATGCAGCACAGGCAGGAGAGTGCCCCTGTGCATGGGCTGGGAGCAGCATGGGGTCTGCTGGGCAGAGGCCACCTTCCAAACACTTTAGTTTTATTTAGAGACAGCCTAACTGGGCAGGGGGGGCTGGAAAAGCACCAGGATACGAGCTCCCTGCTTGACTTGCTAGTCTCCTCCCCCCAGAATTTGTGGTTTATGCCAGAGCTAGATACCATGCTCAGCTTTTGAGGATGTGAAACCTAGGCAAGCCAGACTGGGCTTAGAGTACAAATGCTTCAAGTATTTGGTTATGGATACCTGAGAAAGCTGTGTAAGAATACAAATTGTGGTGACAGCACAGATTCACCTGTAAGAGAAAGGGACTTCTGACAGATGTTCAGCAGGCAGTACATTTGCCTGTAACTTTCAGATGCTTGAGAAGAGTCTTCTTTTCCCTTGAAAAAGCTATTTGATGGCTGGTCTTTCCATATGGCCATGGTTTGAGGAGAAAGAGTACATCTTTGCCATAGAAAATGGACAGCATAAAGTCCATCTTCTGGTAGAGATCAGTCTTGAACCAAACTCAGCCTCCATTGTCAGAATTTTCTTTCCCTGAACCTCAGCAGAGTGCTGCAGGGGCTGAGATAGGCTGTTGGCTGACCCAGCAGTGTTCACCTGGTGTCTTGGTATCTTCTGGTGGTGCAAGGGTGCTGTGCTTGGACCAGAGCTCCTGAATATGTCTAAGGTTTTGTTTGGTATCCACTTTGGTTCAGCACCTGCACACCTGCCTTCCTGCATGCCTGGAAACTACATGTGTCTGTACTCCTACTTGCATTCAGTAAGAAAATCACCTGCAGTAATATTCTAAAATACTGCTATCTAATGAGTCCCATTTTATCTGAAAACCGTGTGCTTTTGAGCTCAGCTTGAGCCAAAGTTCTTCCGTATTATCTCGGGCTCCTCAAGGCAGCCTGGTGGTGCACGATCTGTCATTAGAGATGTGGATTATGTAAACACCCTGATGAAATTAATGCTGGAAATATTTTCTGTTTTGTAAACACTGTAAATATGTTGTCCTGTGGAATAATAGATGGCACAAAGTGCATGGCACTAAGCTTATCCTGAGGAGAGAGCCAAACGGGCCATGGGGCACCAGGCACAGGAAGAAGCAGAGAATTTAGGTCAATTTATCTGAGACAGGTTTGGGTTGATGGCCGTGCTGCTGAGAGCAGGATACCAAATAGCTATATTTTAATCCAAACTGTGGGAAATTGAGCAGAAAATTACTACTTTAGCTGTGTCTGGAAAGATGTGCTGCAAATTAATGGAAACCAAGGATACGATCCTGCAAAGCATTTGGCATTCCTCTGATCAGGGTGTGCTCCATGCAAAGATCTGCTGCAGCCAATGGGATCAGTTCCGAGCTCCTGTTGACAAGCACGGGTTTCAGATTTGGCTTGTAGGGTTGCCTGGGACAAACTCGCTGATGTGGATTTGTGTTTCAGGAGCAATGGTCAGGTTCCAGCTGGCAGAAGGTCCCTGAGTTGTCGCTGCAAGCACGGCTCCCTTCTTGCCTACAATAGAAGCTGTAGGAGAAGGATTATATTGGCGTTGCAATGTGGGGCTACCAGCATTGTGAGACTATTAACAGTGTGCACATGCTGATCAAAGAAGATCCTTAACTCTGGCATCTCCCCCTTGAGGCCAGACTTTAAAACTGCAAAACTCTGAGGATCAGAAGAAACTGTTCAGAAGAGCAGGAGCAGGAGTGGGATCCAGACCTCGGAAAGGTGAAGGGCTAACTAAGGGCCCTGCTGTTAGTGGAGGAGGTATGGTACGGCCTGGTGCTGCTTGGTCCATCTCGGCAGGCCCACAGAGAGGTGCAGTGGCTGGGGACAGGGTGACAGTTCCGGGGGAGCTCTACAGATCTGCCTTAATTTTTTGCTTGACTGGAGAAGCTTCTGCTCCAGCACACAGCCTTTCTAAAAATCATTAGGTGTTTACAAAGAAAAGACTTTCCTTTCTTAGGAAGGGAAGGCTTTATGTGTCAGAAGTTTTTTAAAAGTGTTACAGTTTCTGATGGTATTTTATGTATATATTCCACCTCAGAAATGTTTCTTTTGAAAGAATGCAGGATGTAAAAACTATTCACTTGGTCTTTAAGTGAGGTATTTTTTCAGCTGTTATTGTGTCCTTTATTCTTAAACTTAGCCTTATAATTAAGAGGATATGACAACCATTTGAATTCCTGAACTCTGAGCCTGTGATGTGACTGGTTATGCCTCATGTCTTTTTTCTGTGTTTCTCTCTGAGTTCTCCCAGGTAGCCAGAATTATTTGTTTGCTACTAACAGATTTCCACCTGCTTGCCACACCTGGTTAGTGGTTCAGCAATGCTGCACTTTAAAGTTAGCCAGTACCTGATTCTGCCTTTGCTTCCCCCAGCTCTGCCTGGCTGTAGCTCCAGCAGGGAGAAGGCAGTCAGCCTCAATCTATAAACATTATTCCTCTGAAATATTTGGCAGTGACTTCTCTTAACCTTACTGCAGAAATTTTCTTTGCACGCCTGCGCAAAATGTATTTTTCATCAGATAGGGCATTTAACAAATCCTTGCTTCTCTGAGAGTTTCCATAAACGTGCCTTGCAGAAAACTTCACAGCCAGTCCCCCTGGCAAGGGAAGGGGATGGAGCAGAGCTGCAGACTTGAAAGGCCAGAGGCTGGAATGGCCATTGTCCTGTGTCTGGCTGAAAGGGGAGGCTGCCTGCACGCAGGTAGTGCTTGCCAGCCTCCTCCTGAAGCCCTTTCCATCTGCTTTGCACTGGGACAAAGCACTGCCTGTACCTTTGGAGCTGGGCTTGGCATACCCTGCTGGGTGCCAGGGAAAATCACGTCTGAGTAGGGATCCATCAGCAGCAAATGATAGAAGGAGGAGACAGAATGCTTGTTGGCACTGCTGTGGGGAAATGCTGCAACCAGTGGTAACAAAAACTGCAAGGAAGGAAGCTTCAGCTATTGGCTTCGTTGATAGCTGGGGATGCCAGAGAGTGTTTTGATTCTGCAGAGTGTTTTGTAGCAAAGGTACCTAGGACTGGAGCTGTCCCCAGTGTCCCTGGTGTGCCTCAACTGGGTCCACCCTCTCCCTGGAACCTTTCATGCAGCTGGCACCTCATAAAGCTGAAGACTTGTAAGTCAGTTTGCTTGTCCCCTTCCTCAGATGTGGTGACTGTGATTAGCTATTAAAAGGGGCTCCATTGTAAGAGAAATGTGAGCTAGTGAATGGAAGGAAAATGTTGATTTTCAGTTCCATGGCACTTACAGTCTGTTCAAGACCAAAAATGTCATTTATTACCCAAGACTCGTGTTTTTGCTGGTTTCTTTATTGTTGCAAAGACAGTCCAATTATGTCTCTGTTTGGATTTATTTACACTGCTTGTACACGGGCCTCTATTTTCCTTGCTCTTTAAAAAAGGGAAAGGCCAGGACAATCTGGTAGCAGAGTGAGGCTCTGTGGGAGGCAGCACGTGGGACAGCCTGTGCTCCCCACACACTCTCTGCCAGCAAACACCATTCCCTCCATTTTAGCAGGGCCATATGCCTGGTCCAAGGTGAGGATGTGCCATTTGCTGTCAAACCTGTCCTGGCTTAATTTTGATCTATGATGTATTTTCCTCCCAATATTTTCCTTTTCTCATAAATTCATCCTGTAGCTTGAAGTTAGCCAACACAAAGAGAAGGAGTAAAGGGCATATCCAGGGAAAGGAGGAGGAAGGAGAAGCTCACAGAGGTGTTGGGAAAATAGGGTTGATGGTTGGCACTCAGGGTAAGTGGAAGTGAGGTGGATAAAACAAATTGTGCAGCTAGGTTTCCATCTGCCTGATCCAGGATTTGTGGCATTTAAATTAAAGTTTGGAGAAGTATCCCTATTCTGGCTGGGGCAGAGGGTGAACTCAGTAAGCTCACCCTTGTGTTCTTGTAGTATTCACCCAGGGAACTATAGTTCCCACGCTGCTCCTGCTGGATTTCTGTATAAAAGTGAATCTAAACCACGTGTTGCTGTTCACCCTACGTAAAATGAAGGCATAATAAGTCAATAAAATGTGTCTTGAGGAGGAAGTGAGAGAGCCACTTTGTGCAGGTACCTGCCAACGCCCAGGGCTCTCTCGTAAAGCAGAAGCTGCAGTTCCTCTCCCAGGCCCTTCCCTCCAGGTGTAAATGTGACAGCAGGTCTGACCTGCTCTGGACAGTTCTGCTCATGCAGAGCACCAGAAGAATTAAAGCAAACAGCCAAGTGCTCTTGAAAGTGAAGAGGCAATAGGAGCTTGGCATCGGGTTTGAGAAAGGAAGAAGTATGAGTAAATATTTGAGGGGAACAACTGTTTTACTCTCTTCATTCAGGGGCCCAGTCTGTCAGGTTTTGCTGAGGCCAGAAGGATGAAGCCTCATGTTTGTCGTGGGCACTATTTACACATGGGTCTGTGGATTTTGTACTTTTACGGCCACTCTGTGATAATGTAGGAGAAAAAATAATCCCTTGCAGTCTCTGATTATTGAGTTACAGTTTATTAGAGATATAAATACCAGCAATTTAAATGACTCCGCATTAGGTTGTCCTTGAAAAAATAAGAATTTGTAACTGAAAAGACAGCACAAGGAACTCTTTATGAAACAATAATGCCGTAATAGTTGGAACAAGCATTCTGTATTTGGAAATTAAGTCACTGAGTGCTTTTAAGCTAAGTACACGTGCAGTGGTTATCTTTCTTCTTTATGGACAAAAATATTTTATTGCTAGCCATTATGAACTCCACGATCTCTAGGCAGAGTTTATAATGGACTAGATACAGGGCACTGTCAGTAATCTGTTAACATTTCAATTCTGTTAGCTTACTGCACTGATAGCATTCATTGTGGACTGAGTGACAATCACAAGTGTACAATGAGAATAATTGGACAGCGTGTACCTGTACGAAGAATTTTCCTGCCCGGCAATATATCCCGCTGATTCCTGAAAGTATTGCTGCTCTTCTCATTGCAGTTTGCTCCTGCCATTTCCCTGAGCAAATGACTGTAAAGCTGGAAGGTTACAGGAGGACGCTTGTGTGAAGCTGTGTTGCGTGCTGGCTGCAGTGGCTTTTCTGTACTTGGTCGTCTTCCAGATCTCTGGGGTTGGGCTCCACCTGTGCCAAAGAAGTGTGTCGTCTAGTGGTTCCCATCCTTTCTGGAGCCAAGCCTCATGTTCGAACCCTGGCAAGGTCCCACGCTTCCTTGGATGGAGCTCCAACTGGATCAGGGCTTGGAGCCCTGGTTTGCTGCTTGCCTGCACCTGCTTTTTGATGTGAAGTGTTAGCAAGTACAGTTTGGCGTGGCAGTGCAAAATCTGTCAGAGCAGGTTGCCCACCTGAAGTTAGTTCCTTAAATGTATGGCAACCACGCTTCTGCTGGGATTTCTGGGGCTCTGGAAACCGGGTTGCAGTTCAGAAGGGAGAGGCTGTGTGCTGTCTCCAGCTTTTTCTTTCCCTTTAGGCTGGTTTGTAAACTGCATCCTCTGTACCCTGACTCCACTCGTGAATGCAGAGGGTGTGCATTTGAATTGCCTGGGGCTTCTGTGCTCTGAACATTGTCCTCAGAGGTCTTGTGGTCAAAACCTCTGTCCCTGGGACCCCTGTGCAGCAAGGAAGGTTTATCCTGCAGGCAGCTGCAGCACAGGATGTTAGTTGAAGGCCTTCCTCAGGAAAGTGGGAGGGAACTCTGGTGTCTGGATAGTGCTGCTTGAGTAGCTGTGATGTGCAGCTGGGCTCCTAGCAGAAGAATGCAACTCTGAGATCCCATTTTTATTCTAGTGTCCAAAGGAGTGTAGAAGATTGTGCCATGCGAATCTGGAATATTCAGATTTACTTCACACTTGCTTTATTAACATGGCTTTGCTTTGCCAAATTCTAGCTTGAGTTGGAGCCATGCTGCAGAAAGGCAAATTATGTTGTGTTTGCTTTAGCCCAAAGGAGTACACAAAGCACTGGAGCTCTCCAAACCCACATCAAAGGTGAACGTTCCCTCTGCTGCTCCAGCCGTGTCTGTCAAAAAGGATAAGCATTTGCTGCTGCATGGAAAGATACTTAACCTGCCTACTAATGCAGCAAATTATTTCTGCCCCTTCTGGCTTGAAAAAGACACTCGAAAATTAAACCTGTGTAGTCTGGGCAAGATGCAAACTCAGGTGGCAAACGGCTCCACAGAGAATATCAGAGCAAAAAGGTGTAAGAGAGACAGTAAATGTTCAGAAATGGTTTATTTGGTGCTGTCAAATCTGCAATAAAAGAGGATCCCCTCAACTGCTGCTGTTTATGGTACCTGGGTAGGAACAACCCGTGGAGGCCTTCCAAGTGCTGCACAAAGCAGGAACTTGTTTTGCCTAAAATCTGTCCCACTCAATTACTGTCAGGCTGAGAAGTGGACTTTGCTCAGTTTGTACAGCTCCCCTCAGGCTCCTGTAAATTACTTTGATCTACACGGATCCCTGAGGATCTCTTAACTTGTGAGCTGGGCTCTGCAGCCTGTTCCACAGAATGGGAAATGGTGTCCCAGTGACAGGGGTCTTGCTGCAGAGCTCCCTGCCCTCTGCCCCTTCTGACAGCAGCAGCCTGTTTCGTGCTCCTGATCACAGGAACCTGGTGCTTCTCTGAAAAGTGGCTTTCCAACAGCTAATGAAACACTGT
Organism: Heliangelus exortis; assembly: GCF_036169615.1. Classification (NCBI taxonomy): domain Eukaryota; kingdom Metazoa; phylum Chordata; class Aves; order Apodiformes; family Trochilidae; genus Heliangelus; species Heliangelus exortis. The sequence continues at coordinate 37,416,480 of NC_092427.1, read as the reverse complement.
AAATACCATAGATGAGGCTAGACAATCTATTTATTTAAAAAAAAAAAATACTACTACTTTATAAATACCTATTTTCTTTCTAAAGCCATCACCCCAGTTGAGGGATATGGCATTTTTTGCAGGTGCTGAGTGGCTGGGGTTAATGGCCATTCACTGTACATGAGGTTAGCATCTCTCAGCAAGGGAGTTATTTTTTTCCCTAGGAAATCTCCTGCTTTCAGGTCTGTGTTGCTGAAATGCTACTACTGCCTTAAATGTCAGCTGGCATGTGGGGATGCTCAGCTTACTCAGTTTTGTCTGTGAGCATGGTGGGAAATTTTTTGTCAGTTTTGTTTCTCATGGAAAATACACTTTTCACAACATAGATTTGCTTCTGTTTGGGAAACGCTGACTTTGGGGACTTGGGGTTTAAAGTTTGTTGGGGTTTTTTTGTTTGTTTGTTTTTTAGTTAGTGTAAAGCTTAGAGCTGAAAGCTTACATTTGTTTGCTGTGTGGGAAATACCAGTTATTTTGATGGTTCCCCACCTCCCTGTTTTGCAACAGGAAAATATGTTGTAAAAATGGGTGGGAACGGGGAGAATTAGCAAAACCCAATGTCTCTGTAGAGAAGTAGTCAGTTTTTCTGCAGCTGAAACATGCATTTTCTTTTTTGTTTGCTCGGACCATTTTTCATAGCGGAACTGAAACATTTTCCTTTGGGGGAATGTGAGCTGCTCTTGGTGCCTCCTGGGGCTTTGGGGTCTGCAGTTTGTCTGTGTAAGGATGGCCCTTGCCCTGGGGTTGCCCTTCCACCACCGCCTGCCCTGCCCTCCTCCACTGGTGAGGTTCTACAGGAAACTCAAGTGAACCAAGCAGGCAAATGATGCTCTTTGGTTCCTGGAGCAGCTTATAGCTTGAGCTGTTTTGAAACATTTTTGCTTTTCTGAACAGAGTCATTTTGATGCCAGTTATTCCACAGGTGTTTTCTGAAATTTCTCTATGCCAATGTAGCAGAATTAGATTTTGAATACTGGCATTTTGCTCGGGATCAAAACTGTGCTTTTCAGTAAAGAGAAGAGCTCAGGTTTAGAGGATGGAGTTATTTGTGCTTTAGCTTCCTAGTTCCACTGTTGAGAATTTACAGTACTGTAAATCTAGACTAATGTCATGTAAATCCATAGTAATGTGACTATATTTAATTCCCTCCATGGAGCTGTCTAGGTTTACACCAATGAGAATAAGAACAGTATTTGGCCCTTTAATATCTATCTCCAGATAATAAAAGTCATATGAGGGTTTCACTAAATATTTGGCAAACCTACTAAAACAAGCCCAACAAACTACACAGGACGTAGATTAATTTCCTTCACCAGCATCTGGGTTCAGCATTGTAATTAGCAGCAGATCTCCTTGTGATATGCCAAACAAAGATGTTTATGTAAAATAACTATTTCTTATAAGAAGAAGGGGGGTGGGGAAAAAAAAGAAAAAAAAAGAAAAAAAAAAGAAAAAAGAGAGGGGACTTAAATTAATCAAATAACATGAAAGCAGGCCCCATTGCTAGCCTGGGTGACAAGCAGTTACTGCCAGTTGCTTACCAGCAAATTTTTCAGTGCCATTATTCAGTTCATAAGTGCACAGGCATTGCAGGGCTATCTGTCTTTACTCTCTTACCTCTCCTCATGGCTGCTCCTCCCACTTGAAGCTTCTTTTGATCTCTTTAACATGTGAATCACACTTGTTTGCTTGGGCTCAGGCTTTGGCTTTGAATTGACTGCATGTTGAGTGCACCTCGTACAAGTAGCAGGCAGCCCTCAGAAGTTGGTGTGGGACCTTCCTGAAACAACAGCCAAAGCTGGCACATCCACAGCCCAGCAAAGCTGCATCCTCTGAACTGCCTCAGCAAAGCTCTGTCTATGAAGAGGACAAAGTTCCTGTTGGTATTTTTGGCACCTGGAGATTTCAGTCATTGCCAGGAACCTGGGGAGGGGGAAAAGAATGAATTATTCAGACCTCTAAAGGAGTTTGAATTGAGCTCTGCTGCTAGGAAGAGGTCCAACCTATGTGTGGGCCACCTAAAGGAAACCCTCATCTTCCTGAGATTAGGCAGTTGCTGTCTAACAAAACCAAAACTGCAAAGGGTTAACTTAGTGTGGAGGAATTCTATCAGTTTCTGAAAAGATGGAGTAAAATCACTGCCCAAAGTGACAGAGTAGTCCAAAGACAGATTTGGCCACTCTTCTGGACTGTGTCCAGAAGGGGACATTGGGCTTATAGCTGTGTCCCAGTAACATTTGAATGTTCAGTTTGTGTGCTGGAGGGCTGTACCCTGCCACTGGCAAGAGGTGCTTCCACTCATTTAGAACCTAGAGATATTAGACATCATAAAAAGTTCAATACACCAGTGTGATGATAATGGGTCTGTTGCCTGCACTGCAAACTTCCCAGCTAGCATTCCAGGATTATTTGTCAGACAGTAATTAGAATCATGCATTTTAAATCTTCTGAAATGGTGCCAGGAAGAGAATTGCTTTCCATTTTGAACAGTGTTAGTGGTACAGCTGGAAATGCCTCAGGAAAATACTTCTAAACATCTCTTGATGTGTGTTTGGTCTCAACCTGCCCAAGGAACACGGGCAGTGTCTCCCATTCACCTTGCTGGGTTGCAGGACTGCTCCACAAGCTGTCAATGATGATTGCACATATGGAAGTCCAGGCTTTCACACCACTGAACCCTACTGCCAGGAGCTCAAAATGGAACCAAAGTACCAAACACTCAGCATGTTCAGGGGGATTTGTAATTTTGCCTGATTGTCAAGGTGGGAGACTTTGCCTTGCAGGCAGTGTGACCTCCCAAGACACCCAGTTCTGGATCTGAATTTAGAGAACAGCCAGACTGATCTGGATGTCTGTCACCAGGGTTTTAGTTCAGCATGGTGAAAGGTGAAGAGCTGTCATTTGAGACTTATGATTTCTAAGTGTCAATGCAGAGATATGACCAGAAGATTGGTAGACTTGCCTGGATTCAAACTCTGGCAGAACAGGAATGGAAATCTAGTGTTAAAGTTGGAAATAAACTAGTCTAAATCTAGTTTAAACAAGTAGATTTCAAAACATCATTCATGGGACTTTTCACAAAGAACTTCAGTAATTTGTGATCAAAACTGCCATGGTAGAAATATTAGTATGTAACTTGTTTATAAGCTACACCCAGGAATGGAAGTGCTGCATCAGACCATGTTCCTGTGATTGGAGCATTAAGTTACAATCAAGTCTGACTCTAGCTGTATTATATCCTGCCCAGGCTTCATAGGAGTAGTTTACTAATCCTGGGATTTAGAGCAAGTTGCTGAATGAACAGATGTCTGCATGGTCTCTTTCCTGCCCAAACTGGTCTGAAAAGTTCTGGGTAAAGCAGAATAGAAATAAATTTCTCCATTTGAAATACTCAGATGTTACCTTTCAGTCACACTGGCATTTCTCAGAGTGCAAGTTAAATAAGTGTGCAGGAAAAAAACTCTGTGCTTGTCACTGAACTAATCTTGAGATTCCTGCCTTTCCAAGGACCAGTCCTTGGGAACACCATGACAGTTCATCACACGTTCCTCATGCTGAACACCAGGTCTTCAGCTGATGTAACCAAGCAGGGCAAGGATAACCATTGCTGATTTAACACAGCCTTGGGTGGGACTTGTGGAGATTAAAAGGCAGCCATCATCACCCTCTGTAGCAGAACCAAACAAGTGCTTGTTGGAAATGGTTTGATTCTTTGCACGTTTTTTATTGTTGGTGAGAAAATAAAAACAACCCCCATGATTTCTGCTGAGGAAATGCTGTCTGTCTGTCTGTACATCTAGGGAGCCAGTGGTACCTGCTGGGGGTGAGATGGAGCAGTTCAGACACACCAGGAATGCTGGCAGCTTGGGATGGAGCTCATCCCTTAGCCCAGAGAAAGAGACCCTCTGCCAGGTTCTCTTTTCCACTGCACAAGGTGAGCCTCAGTGTGGCATTTGGCATGCAACCTCATTCCTTCTGCTTTCTTTTCCTCGCATTCTCTCTCTGGAGTGCAAAAATAGTATCAGTAACACATTTATATCCTGCAGGAAAGGTAACATGTGGACAATGTTGCAAAACTCCAGGTGGGAGCTGTGGCTGTCATACAGAAATGACATATGTAAAAGTTACCAAATATACACAGAAGCTTTGAAGGAGAAAGGTGTGATTTCTGAGAAAATTATCTCGTGCTTCTTCAGACAAATGGGAAACCAGGTTGCTTGCCCCTCAAGGGAGGGATCATGGCACTGAATTACTTATGGCTAGCTCTGAAAGTCTTTATGTGAGATGAAGGACACCTTGCCTGTGTCCAGCTCTCCTTAGCTGAGATGGATACTGCTCTGTATCTAGGTGCAAGTGAAAAGATTAAGATGAGGTCTAGAGGTGGCACAGGAGAGAGGCTGTGGGATTTCTGAGACACTCAACATGTTCCTGAGAAAGGAATCTCCTTGACAAGCTTCTGAGGAGCCCCCTGAGGGCTGGAGAGACCTGCAGCACTGCTATTCCCATTCTCTTCTGTGCTGCTGCCCAAGTTCCCCACAGCCAGGGACTCCCAGCAGTCATGAGCTCTTCTGTTTTCACAGGCAGGGATGAAGCATGGGATAGCCAAACCTCAGAGCCTCTGTGGCACTGCTGCTCTGGTATGAATGGAAAAAATTCTCTTGTATTTGCCCTGCCCCTCCTGAAAAAATCGATTTTGCTAAAACTAAAGATTTCCTCCAGAGGAGAAGAAAGCAGTTGATAAGGAGGAAAAACATGAATTCTACAGAGCCAGTTACTCAGATTGTCCTTGTTCTGTCAGTGGCTCCCTGGTAGTGTCCATCACTTGTTTTTAAGCCAGCAGAGAACCCCCCACTTTTGTGAGCCATGGCAGTGAATTTCAGATTCCCAGCCCTGAATTCATCCCACTCAGCCAGATCCTCTCCAAAAGTTGTGATCTTTTCGGCACAGATTTTGTCTTCTTTCAGCTGATTCTCCATATAGACACTGGAGCATAAGCTAACTCCTTAAATAAAAATCAAAGCAAAGCCCTTGACTTCAGAAGAATAGGAGACCCAAAAGGAAAGGAAGAAAAAAAGAGGAGGAAAGAAAAAAAAAAAAAGGCTGCTTAGGTAGTGGGTTGAACAGATGCCGTGGGTTGTTATAGCAACTTGAGTTCTAAAAGCAGGAGAGAATACCCACATGCTGCCACATCCACTGAAGAACCCACACTCCAGATTTCAAAATTCAGGCTCTGAGGAAACACCTATTTCCCATTACAATAAAAACAAAACAAAAATCACACCAGCGCGTAAGACGTCCTTCAGCAAAATCCACGTGCATTATCCCATCAAAGAGCAGAGCTCTTTAAGATGCTTTGAGAGGGCGTGTGGTATCTTTTGTTTCTGGAATTTCAGGCAGTGTGTGCTCACATGCCTGTGTGCCCCTGTGTGATGTGGATCTCAGCCCTCAAAGAGAACTTGAAAGCCTTCTAGCAAAAATGCAAGCGCTCTGACAAAGAGTTTGTGGAAGGAATAACTGGCAGCAGCAGATATCCAGGTGACAGTGAGCAGTTGTAACATCAAACCTGAAACACTTAGCAGTTTTTTGTACTTGTGTGAGAAATAATGACTCCTCAGACACTGACTGTCTCTGTCAGTGCAGGGAAAAAGCACCGATTAGTGGTAAATCCGGGAGATAAAGCTTCAGGCAGATAGAATGGAAAGTTTTCCTAGCAAAGTGTCATGTTTTATGTGGAAATGTGTAAATCAGACTCCATGTTCTGGCAGGAGCATGCTTACTGTGCCTGGGGAAGCAAATAAGTGTCTTTCTCTTGACTCAGCTGAGCACCGGATCAGGCCTTATACTTGCACATGAATTATTCCTTGGTTTGGAATTTTTATCTGTTCCATTTTTGTCTGAGTAACTTGTGTGGGAGTGAAACAGCCTTAGATGCTCCCCTGGAAAAGGCAGGGGACTCGAAATGCTGCGTTTGGTTATTATGCCATAATTTTATTTTGTGTTGCCTTTTTTTTTTTTTTTTTCTTTTCTGTCAGGTTATTTGTGCTAAAAGTTATCTGTGAATTCATGCCTTGGGTTACAGATCCTCCAGCTGGCTTCAAGAAGCTGGCAGCTCACCCAAGGGTGGCAGCCTTGGGGTGCTTGTGTGGGTGGCCCTGGCACCCCAGCTGGCTTGGGACCTGAGGAGGAAGCCTCAGCACCTGCCTCAGCCCCTTCTTCCTTCTCCAGCAGCCATGAGGCAGCACAGGAGAGTTTTGAGGGTATATTAAATCAAAGGAAAATGTACAAGTTGCTCAAGTATGGCAGTGGGGAAGCTCATGCATATGTTAGAGAGAAACTCTCCATGCCTGTGGGAGTCCCCAGAAGTAGGAGGGTTTGCCTGCACAGAGCTCCTTTGAACTTCTGTCTTGCTCTTTCCTTGAGGTACAATTTTCAGTAGAAGGTAGCTGAGGCCAGATGTTTTTTGTACTCATTTTCCAAAAATAGTGCATTGGATCAGAATTTTTCTTCTCTCTCCCATTAATTCAAATATGGCTTGCAAGACACTGCCCAAACATACCTCCAGTACTAATAATATTTAATTATATCCCTTGAGACAGAAAGGACTATGGAAGCTATTAAACCCAGAGGCAAAGCCTTCTGGAGTTATGAGTGTGAGAAAATGGAGCTGAAGGCACAACATGAATGGTTTTGCAATCTCCATAACAGGTGTTAAGACCAATGTGCTCAAATAATAATTCATTAAAAGTGTAACCCTTGGGTTTTTAAATCTGTCTTAGAAGGAGTGTAGAGGAACATGTTTCATCTTTGGAAAAAATTAAGCAGGAGTTTCTGGAGATGGAATTGAAGTATAGTTAATAGACTTAGTGGAGGGAGAAGGTCTGGTTTTAAGAATTAAAAAAACCCAATATATATATATATATAATATATTATTTCCACCCACTAGTGGAAGCAATCTGTGTGGGGTACAAACTCCTGTACAGATCTATCCCTGTGGCACTGGAGTTCCCATGGCCAAGTCTGGAGATCTAGGAAGCATTAGGTGGGCAGATGGACATTTCCATCTCAAGAAATGTTTCTGAGATGGGTAACATGGAGACCAATGAAAGTTTCTCTCAAGGAGGAAACCAAATCAGACCAAAGGACACTTGGTAAGACACTCATGTGTCCAGAGGACACTGATGCAAAGGCAAGCCCTTGCTCTGCCTGGTGAAAGGGAGGGGGGTTTATCTGCTTAGCAACTGGAGAGGTCCAGACTCCCATTTAACCTTCAGTGGAGGCAGCAGATTTCATTGTTGAGCTTCAACTAGAAAATGGGATGCAGTCTTCATTCTCCTGTTGGGTGGTGGGGAAGGAATAAAAGAGCAGATTTTGTCCTTGAGCTTACTAAAATCCCTTCTGAGCCTCCTTTGAAAATAATTCCTGGCACAGTCAGCTTTAAGCCTAAGTTTGACTTTTTTTTCCTCTCCTTGTACCAAACATGATTAGAACATAGTATGGATTAATTGCTCTGCCAAATGTCATTCCTATAAATCAAATCTGTTTTCTGACATATGAGTGAGTGTCTGAATACTCCAAAGCCATTAAAAATATCTGCATAATTTTAAAACCTGCTAAATGTTGTTGTTTTCTCTCTCTCTTTTCATTCTTGGTACAGTATGGTATTTTACTCTGATGATGAGAAGTTGAATGGCAAGTTTCAGTCAAATCCTTTTTTTTTTTTCTTTTTTTTTTCTTTTTTTTTGCAATCCAATCCTAAAATCTTGACAATGGCACTTACAGTGGAAATGCCACCAACTGTAAATTTACACACGGACAAAACTTGGCATCCCTAATCAGCTCTTCCTCAGGCATAACTTGTGGGATCTCTGCCCACATTCTCTCTGCAGGAATTGGTGTTATCCCACTCCTGAAGTACTCATATGTTAGTGCTCCAGGTGTGTAACAGTGTGCAGGACAAAGCCCCCAGCACTTCTCTTCCTGGTCTGTGCTCTGTTTCCTGTGTAACACTGCAGAATTAAGTGTGTGTGGTAATAATGACCACCCCACCATCTGCTTAGCTTTACCATGCAGCTAAAGCTAGTGAAAAATTACCCAGCACATTTTTTTTTTTTTTCCCCATTGGTAAAGGCTGATTTGTCAGATCCAGATCACTTTGTGGGACTTGATCATTTCTGCCTGTTCTGGTAGACACATTTCTGCCACACTGGTAGACAGATCTGTTCTTGGAAACCTGCAGGGCTGCCTTCCTCTTGAGACCCATGCATTTTTTGGCAAGGTTCTGAGGGAATGAGGACTTTGTGTGGCTCTCTCCGTGGTCCCTGGCAATCTCTTCACCCTGCCCTGGGGACATGGGCAGCCTGTGTGACAAAAAAAAAAAAAAAAAAAATTGTGATCCCTCAATATTAAACTTATTTTAGCCTTTTATTCCTTCAGGTGGCAGGGATAGGGGCAGGTGGGGATGGCAGTCATCTTCCAACAGTTCTCATCTTGATTTAGAGGAGGTTTGTTTTAACAATCTTCTACCAGATAAAATTTGGTTTCCCAAGAGAAGTTGTTTTTTCTGGCCTCGGGGGTCAGGGGAGCAAGTGGACTGAGGAATCTGCCAGCTTTTCAGGTTTCCCTCTTGGACCTGCAGTTGTGTCCTGTGGCACAAATGCAGACACAAAGGTTTTGGACCCTCTTCCTGCCTCTGAGGGGGCTCTCCTAGAACCTTGTGGTGTCTTCTCCTCCAAGGCAAATGCTCCTTCTGCTTTATGGCACCAGCATGTCACAGGGGCATCTGTGGTGTGGGGAGAAAGGACACCCATCCTCTGCACCTGTTGTCTATTTCTTATCAGTTTCTCTCAAAGGTCTATCTCAAAGGAAAATGCAGAATCAATATGAAAAGCTTTTGGTGTGGAAATTCAAATTATAAGCACCTAGCATCAAGGGAGATGCTACATGACTCTCTGATGAAACAGGACACAGGGTATAATGTAATTTAGTGTATAGCTCATGGGTATTTTGTGACTAAGCAGGATGCTATGATAAGAAAAAATGGGTGCTGCCCTTTTTACCCTCAGTGACAAGTTATTTCTCTGAACTGAAGCAGCAAACTGTGAATCTGTGTTCTTCAGTTTCCCAATTTGACTAAGGGGTAGACAAGCAGTGATGTCTGAGAGAGCAAGTAAGTTTGTGTGTCTGCCAGTGCCTGGAAGAGACAAAATAATACTCTGCTGGCAAACGTACCCTGTCTCCTTCTTGTCAGTGGTGGGTTCCACCTTTGGAGGTCCACTTCAGCTGCTATCAAAGCTAAGAAGGGAACAAAACTATTTCAAGAGGCCATAAATCCTGCTGAGATTAATATGAAGGGCTCAAAAGAATCATCATCTTCCAGTTCATTGTGACTTCATTAAAACTGGAGCAATTAAAGCAGCACAGGATACTGTGGTCCAGCAGAGGATGGAGGTTCATGAGAGCAGAACTGGTTCTGTATCATCATTGATCTTGGGCAAGAGGTTTCACCTTTCTTTTCCGTTCCCAAATCTTGATTTGTCTAATCCATGTATTTAGACTGTGAACTCTGGAGCTGAAACTACATCAGAAACACATGTGCACACAGTTCCTGGGGTAATAGGAACAGGCCTCTTTCTGTGGAACACATACAGGGTATGCACTGATTTTGAGAGCTGCTGGGGACTGGTGTTTGTGTGAATGCAAAAGTACAAAGTGAAGGTGTTCTGCTGTTTCCCCCTGGGTGAGCTGAAACATTTGGGTCTGCACTAAATGCAGCTGGTAAACCAGAGTTTGGGTTATGGGCAGATGGGACAGGCAGAGGATGCAATCATCCATATGGAATCTTCCTGCTGTTGGGTGAACCTCACTGGGTTAGGTCTCTCCTTCCATCTCTGGGCTGCTCCCAGGATGCTGAGGAGGATGTGCTGGTGGCTATCACCCTGCTATCTTCTCTGATGGCTACCTAAGGGCCAGGAAAAAATGTGGCTAGATATTCTTAAATACAAACTGAATTCCCAGCCTGAATTTGGGCTGGAAGAGGTGAGTGATTTGCCTTGGAATGGCAATGCAAACCACATCTAAATTTGGAGTTGCTGAATCAGAGCTCCCAGCCCAGCCTGTGGAGAAGTTGTAGGACACAGCTTAGCCTGAAGCCTTCACTGCCACAAGCCAAAACCTGCTGAGTGAAGGATCAGGGGCAAAAGCCTCAGTGCACAACTGTTGTGCCTTCACTTGTCCTGCCCCATGGAGCCAGAACAAGGCAATAGAAGTCCTGAGAAAGGCTTTAGTAGCATCAAACCCACCTGCATTTTTATGTATTCTCCTTATCAGCCTGTTTCATAAAGCCTGTCCCTCCCACAGCTTTTCAGTTCAAATTAGCAGCAACAGCCAAGGAAGCCCAGGCAGGCAGAGAATAACTTTTCAAGCAAAATCCCTCTTTTTTGTTCCAAGCAAAGGTGATCAAGATAGAACTTAATGTTTTTATTAGCTTTTTGTCTCAAACTATTCTGTAACCATCTTTCTGCATCTAGAATTGTAACAGAAGGGATGTTTCAACTTGAAACAGGAGGAAATGTTTTCCCCACATCATTCTGCATAACCAGTACTTGAAATATATTTTAAAAAATAAAGTGGAGCTTGGAATGCTCTGTTTTATTGTTGCAGTTGTACCAAGCTGTATGGCTGGTGGTGTGTGTTCCAGACAACAAACCAAGCAAAATGCAGGTCAAATACAAATATGATAAGAATGTACTAATCAGCTGAAAGGGAGAATGCAAACAAACCATTGGTGGCTTTGAATTTTTAAATTTGCACCATAAAACTTAAGAGCTACTAAAGTTTTTGTTAAACTTAGTTTGATGAAAGCATTTCACCTCTTCTGCCTGAAGAGAACCCTCTCTCCTCTGCAGGGTTTTGACATGTCAAGATACACAGTTCTCTGCTGCTGAGCATATCAGCACCTGTGAACTTTTACACTGGGTGCTTGATAGTCTGGCTGGGGCCTGCTGGGAGTCAGGAAGAGGAAAAGCCACCTGCTTGCAGCACAGCAATGCCCATTTTTCTTCCTGACGTGAGTCCTTTTGCCTTAGTCTGGAAATTCCTTCTGTCTTGGTTTGTTTGATTGTGTTTTATTTATTTTATGTATATTTCAGATGCTAATAGTGTTCCTTTGGGAAAGAGGAAGTCTTGGGTTTTTTGTTTTCTGGGTGAGGTTGGAGCACCTGGAAGGCTGAACTTGTATTAGAGAAGAAGCTGCAGGCAAGCAGCTTCACATGTTTGGGTGTGAAAAGGAGTCCTTGTGCAGAAAAATCGAGGCAGTGATTTAGGCACAGGACTGGTTCATTGCATGTAGCAAGAGACTCCAGTTCTGTGGGGAGCAGATGAGTTCTGTACTGCCTCTTTACAGCCTTCCTTCTGGGAGTCTGCAGAAGAGGGGAAGCCAGGTATGAACCAGAGAAGCTGTGCACAAGGTGTCTGGTACAGACAAGGACAAGGAAGTCAAGTTCTCTAAAGGCTGAACTTGGCTAAGGGCCAGGTCTAATTTAAATTCCTCAACAAACTACTGAACATAAACTGGGGTGGTTGGGTTTGTGTTGGGGTTGGTTGTTGGTTTTGGGTTTTTTGCCGGTTCTTCTGAAAACCAAGAAATGGCTCAACAAAACCTGGATGTCTGAATTTTTAAATTTTTTGGCCTTTATTTAAAGTGTTCTCCAGTCTGAGGAGACCTGGTAGAGGCAGCTCTGGGTTGCTGCTCTGTGCCAGCAGGCCTGCCAAGCTCTGGGGCCTTGCTGCTGGTACCATGGTGGTTGTTGTGAGCTTGTTACAGCTGTGTGAAAACAAGGCAGGACTTACTTCTTGTCTCAGGGTGAGCCAGAGCTATGTTTTGAGAAGCTTGGGGGGTTTAGTGACGATGAGGGCTATAGCCAGATGAGACAAAACCAGGGCTTTTACAACAGATACTCTTTCTCCTGTCAAATTCAAGCTCTTTCCTGCCAGAAGGCTGGCTTGTGATTGCAAAAGACAAGCCCCCAAATGCTCTTTGTCAGAAAATAGATCTGAAGTCCTGCTATGGGCTCACAATGGTGTCTGGAGAAGGGTCTGTGTCTGCAAGGGGGAGTTTTGCCTAGCATGAGCAGAGAGAACAAGAGGGTCAGAACTGTCAGCTTGGAAATAAGAAAGCTTGAACCATTTTGGGGCAGCTGTTGGGGTGGTGGAAGAAGCTGGTGTCATGATTTCATACTGAAAGGGAGCTCAGAG